>NW_022589758.1:10884194-11090035 GCF_004348235.1 Phoca vitulina | reverse complement strand
AGTCATCAAATTAACTGGCATAAAGTTTTTCATTAAATTCCCTATCCTTTTGATATCTGTAGAATCTGTAGTGGTGTCACCTCTTACTACTGATACTGATTGATGGTGAGTGTTTTCTCTTTTCCAGATGAGTCTAACTAGAGGTTTTTCAATTTTATTCATCTTCTCAAAAAATTACCTTTTGGCTTCATTGATTTTTTTTTCTGTTGTTAACTTTTATTTTCTGTTGAAAACATTGATTTCCACACTGATCCTTCTTTGTTTCTTCTTATTTTTTTGTTTCATTTGCTCTTCTTTCTCTATCGCTTTCTGTTTCACTTGCTTTTAAGCTTTATTCCTTGAGAGCAGAGCATCATTTTATCTAGAGCTGGTTTTTCTCCATTTCCGAGTACTCTTCCTGATAGCCTGTGAATTATGACGTTTTTCCCTCTGGCTGGTGGGAACAGTAGCTATTCCCGGCCCTGTGTGAGCACTGAGGATTGCTCCCTCAAATCTTTTCAAGTGACTCTTACCACAGCTTCCAGTAGTTCCCTCACTAGTACGCAGTGATCAGTGGTAAACTGATGACTCAAAGGGGACTCTCCGCAGATTCTCTGGAGTTCTCCATCTGTGCAGCTCTGCCCTCTCACTTACTCTACTCTGCATTCTCTAGCCTCCTAGAGGTAGTAATGGGAACAGAGAGTTCCAAGACTAGAATAACCATCTCAGCAAGTCCTGCCTAGATGTGCCCCTCTTTTTATAATGTGTGGGTAACCCATCACCCCCATGGCTCTGACTTCTCAGCCAAAATCTGCAAGAAAAAAAATTCCCATTTCCTCCTGAGTCAACTGACTTTTGGGGCCAGGAGGGTCCACCATTGGTAGTATGCAAGGAAGAAAGCTAAGTACCTGGCTCTTAGCGCCACTATTTACAACACTCGAATTAGTTAGGGGGTGAAAAGACCTATGATTCCAAGTTCCTTCCAATCTTATCATTTCATACGCAAAGATAAAGGAGTCATTTTAAAATACAGTAGGAGAGAAAAGTCTATGCAACGGGCAAAAAAAAAAATGTTATTTCAACAGATTAAAATGAATGGCTAAATGACAGAAATGAGTGAAGGAGGATGGCTATTGTTTCATTAGCAGTGTAAGGGGAGTAAAAGGCATTGTATCACTGACGTACTGTAATGTTTCCACATTTAAGGAGCTTCTCTGAAAAGCCAGCAACCTAGCCTCAGGGTCATTCTCTGTATCCACAGTGGGCCACAGCACGTGCAACATTAATTATAGTCATTAAGGGAGAAGTCTCTAAAATGCCTTCAACTTAGGGTCTCTCCCAGTGAAAGCTCAAGAAAAAGATCTTCTGACAGACATTTGCATTCCTCTGCTCTTGATTCAGCTTTTATCTTAATAAGAGGGAAAAAATTACAGGGCTGCAACATGTCAGCCTTTTGAAGAGTTACTTAGAGGACAGTATCAATACCTTCTCCTACCTACCTAAGCCCACCTTTCTTCTAGGTGACTGATTCATAATTCCCATGTATAAAATATGGTAAAGGCTATTAATCTGGAGTTTCTCCAAATATGAGAAAATACAAGCCAATCCTCGCAGTTTCAAGTTTCCAAATATCAACAAACTTCATTACCGGGGGTAATGGAGTGGCCCAGGGAGGTAGGCAATTTCCATGTTATCTTTGGAATATACTTTATATAACATCGAGAGTCACAAGTTCAATTATTTTCCCCTACCACCTCTGTTTTTGCCTAATTTAATTAATACCAGCTGAGGTGTTGGGGCGCCTGAGTGGCTCAGTCGGTTAAGTGTCTGCCTTCGGCTCAGGTCATGATCCCAGGGTCCTGGGATCGAGCCCCACATCGGGCTCCCTGCTCAGCGGGGAGCCTGTTTCTCCCTCTCCCACTCCCACTCCCCCTGCTTGTGTTCCCTCTCTCGCTGTGTCTCTCTCTGTCAAATAAATAAATAAAATCTTTAAAAAAAAAAAAAATACCAGCTGAGGTGTTTCAAAGCAGAAATACGGTCAAAGCGGAATATGCCCTTAGACCAAGCAACCCCAACCCCTACCCTGGGTTCTCACTTCAGAGGGACCAGCTCTGGCCTTCCTCTAGCCACAGAGGCCTTCTCCTTCTCCTTCTCCTCTAGAGGCCTTCCTATCTCTGGGTAGGAAGAGAAACCTGAAGGTCCAGGGGTACATCTTCACTTAGAAACCATTCCCTCCCCTGCCATGGGATACCGAAGACCCAGAATTCCCAAAGTCTAGAGTAAGAGATCACTTCCCCGGATCTGGCCTCCTGAGGTTGGCAGCGCTGCAGCATGCACACCGAGAAGCCACGGGCAGCAGTTTCCTAAGATGCAGAGAGCGGCAGGAGGGGAGGTTCACAAGCCTGAGCATGGCCCCTCTTCCTAAGAGATACCACAAGGCGTGGGAAATAAAGGCAAGCTGAGGGCCCAAACCCCTGAGTTTTATGCTTTCCCTGTGTGAGGCCTGCCCTCACCGAGACCCTGGATGAGAAGCCCATCAGTCACCCTAAGAAGTGATTCAAGCTGTTTAAGTCCAAAAGTTCAATCACACATGCACAGGATGAAGGGAAAACTGGGGAGACTGCTAGGTTTCATCTCTTCAAGCTACCCTCCTCTCTCCTCTCCCAGGTAAGAGGTTGCTCAATCTCGTGCCTCCAACTTCGTAAGACCAAGGAGAGGGCACAGAAGCACCAGGAGATCCCTGGTCCTTCTTGCCCTCAAGCCTCATTGGCCAAAGGCTTAAACCTGAAAGGAAAATACAATGAACTCCAAAATCTAAATCCACCGTGTTCTTTTCCATCACTTCTTTCTATCTCCCCGTCTGAGGCTAAGAGACAACCAGGCTCATGGAACACTCTTGTGCTTAGCACAGAATGGCTGCAGACGGAGGATAGGGGAGACTGCTGGATTCCAATTAACTTCGCCACTTAACTTTGATTGCTGTGTTACTCTGGATGAACTTGCTGTTTATTAGTAAATGGGGGTGAGGCTCTCAAAGATTAATGATGGCAGTGACTGTAGCTACACAATAGGCCCCAGATGTTCCCATACTTATTGCTTCTTCTCCTTGACCCTCTTTCCTGCAATTACTAGAGAGAAAACACAAATATGGCATTTAGGAAACCTGACACAGGCCCAAACTACTGACATGGTTAGGGCCTAAACTTTGAACACCACTTTGTCTCATATTCAGAGAAGCGCCATAATACTGATACCAAAAGGGAAAAAAGTCATACCGCACACTTGAAAGTGGGAAGAGAGAAAAAGTGGAAGATACATCAAACATGTATAATGGTTTGATATCAATGCCAAATCTTGATGAAAAAGCCACACTCTACTATAGCAAGTTCATGTATTCACAAAATTAATCATAGAAAATAATCCATACCGAGGGCTCTGCAAAGAAATTACACATGTTGATCAGCTGTTTTTAGGCTGATCTTACTGGTCAGTCATCTCTTTCAAGTACAGAAATTTCATCTATCACTTCCACTTCTCTTAATTGCCTACCTACCACAGAATTTTGGTTAGTGAATCTTAGAAGTAATCCAGTCTAGGGGCATCTAGGGGCTCAGTCGTTAAGCGTCTGCCTTCGGCTCAGGTCATGATCCCAGGGTCCTGGGATCGAGCCCCACATCGGGCTCCCTTCTCAGCGGGAAGCCTGCTTCTCCCTCTCCCACTCCCCCTGCTTGTGTTCCCTCTCTCACTGTGTCTCTCTCTGTCAAATAAATAAATAAAATCTTTAAAAAAAAAGAAGTAATCCAGTCTATTTAGAATCGCAACCAGATTTTATCACATCAAATTTTTTCCAAAACTAACAGATCAAAGACCAATGACAACATAAACCTCCCAGTAAGCTACAGGCATAAGGAGAAGAGATTCCTAGTTTTCATCAAATCTGGTTCCTTTCTTCTTCCTGTGTACCTGGACTCTCTCACAATTAGACAAGACCGTGTGATTAATTCTGGCAAATGGAGTGGCAGGGAGTGGAAAAGATGTGATTGACTTTCACACCGAGACAGTGAAAAAGTTACATCACTCCCCTCTACAGCCTGGCCTCAGCAAATACAAAGCCATGTATCGTGAAGGTAGGATCACAAGATGGTAACTGCCTGGAAGGAAGCTTCACTGGACAAGCTCTAGAACTGCAAAAGACTTTGTGAGAGTAAGAAATAAGCCACTGAGATGTAGAGGAATTTTTTTGGTTGTTCTAACTGTAGAATTACCTACCCTATCAGAAGGGGGATAGGCAGGTCCTCAATGTAAAGATATTTAATACATTAGAGGCGATTTCATAAATGTGATCGTTACACCAACAGATCACTGAGTTGATTTGATAGCACATTTAACGTGTATTTATCACTGAATTTTGATACTCTTAGTCCAAAAAGCTTCTTAAGTTTATGAACAAATCTTGTCTGAAGTTTAATTTGAGGGCCTATTAGTTAGAACTACCTGGATGCATTTCTGGTATCAGACATCAAATCATCACATCATACTTGACCTAGGAAAGAAAAAAAGAACCAAAGACAATCTTTCTCCTGCCCCAGGCTCATAAATATACCTTACCCCTTTCACACACACATACAAAGAGTCACAAAAACAGATGCATAGTCCACTGTATGCCAGAGCTCTGCTAAGTACCAGGAATAGAAAATTAAATAATACATGATCGCTACTCTCCAGGGAGGAAAGGGGGCGGGGGGGGGAGAATCACACAAACAATTATGACAGAGTGTAGTAAGATCTGTGATCCAGACAGAAGTGGGAGCTCAGTAGGAGAAACACATTCTACTCAGAGGTATATGATGATGTCCTTACAGAAGAGGTGACACAAAGTCATTACAGGAAAAATCGTGTTCTAGGTAGATAAGGAGAAGAATATTCCAGGCAAAGGCATAGCATGTGCCAACATGTTGAGTCACAAAAGAACTTGCCAAGTACTTAGAGACTAGTTGAAATAGTGTGTGCTTGTAGGATAAATGAGGGACAGGAGTCGAGAAGAGCAAGTCAAAACAGGATCACAAAGCACATCCAAGCCAAGGTCTTCCACTTAGCTATTGCTGAAGAAGTCACTTCAAAACTCGGTGGTTTAAAACCATAGTTCATTAACAGCTCTCCTGTTTCTTTTGATTGACTGGGCTTACACTGTGGTTCTTTTGGGAGGTCTATGCTTTAGCAGTCAAAGGTTGGCTGGGGCTTTGATCCATGTGAAAGTTCAACCCACTGGGCTAGAGGTTCAAGATGGCTCACTCTTAGGGTTAACAAGTGATACTAAGAGCACAGCTGGAACTTTCAACTGGAGCACCAACCCTGAGCCTCTCCGCATGGCTTGTACTTCTCATGAGCTGGCTGCTGAGTTACAAGATAGAGTGCCCCAAGAGCGAGTGATCCAAGAAAAGGGAAGTACTCACGGCTAGTCTCTTAACTCCTGAGCCCAGAAACTGCAACAGCATTTCAGTCATATTCCTCTTAGAACAGTCAGAGTCCATCCATATTCAATGGGAGTAACATAGACCCAATTTCTCAATGCAAAGAGTATGCGACCATCTTTAATCTGCTACATAGGGCAATGGCTTGTACTGAAGGCACTGAATAGAATGCAAGCAGACCCATTTAAAGAGGAGATGGATAGGAGAGAGTTACATTTGAGAACAATGACACTGATGGATTGCATGTGGAGGCGATGAGAACAGAAAGCAGAAGCTCAATTATGAAGAAATGAGTTCACCTGAGAAATTAGGAGGGTCTGAAATCCTGATAGCTTCTAGAAGGCTGCAGACGAGGTGGGGGGAATAAGAACATTACAGGAGACATAAGGACAGGGCTGGTGGCTAGTCTGATACAGAGACAACAGAGGGAAAGAGAGCAAACAAACAATCAGTCCCAGGTACCTAGGTTCATGTCTAAGTGAATGGTGATCTCATTACAGGATAAAGAAAAGATTAGAAAAACAAAGTATGATGATGAGGGGGGCAAAGAGGGTGAATTACAAACACAATTTTATTTTTATAATGTAAATGAATTTCTTCTAATGGACAAAAGTTTGTTTTTAAGGGAACAAACAGACATTCCATTTCTGCAGCACTCAGTGGTATCTTTCTGATCTTTTCTATATTCAATAAAGTACATATTGTCAAAGGAAGAAGTATTTTTCCTTCCTCTTTATAATTTTATCTATAGAAAATTCCTTGGCAAACTTGTCAAGATCCTATCACCTGGAAAAAAATTAAATTTAATATATCTGCCTCTATTAGAAAAAAGGGGAGATTTTATAAACTCTATGTTTGTCATTCAAGTTCAAGACACACATTTTCTACAAAGCAGTGTTCCACTCTCTTCCATTTTTTTCAGAGCCATCTTTCAGGATATAAATAACTTACATTTTAATCACTGACAAGTGCGAGGCTTTAACCATGTCAGGTGAGCCCTCACTTGACTTCCCTGGCAACAATGAAGTGAGATCAATCATCTCCACAGACATCTACTCAGAGGGCCCGGTAATCTCAACTCTGCAAAGTGAATGGAATGCCAACTACAGATGCTTTGTCACCAAGCATAAAAACAGCACCGGTGCTCTTACTGTTCAGCATTACTACTGCCCATGATTGGCTACTGGCAAACAGGAACGAAGCACGGACCTCAGAGAAACTCCACACAACTGAGTCAACTCTAAACGACCACATGTGCCACAGACTATATATACGGACTCTAGGATTATGCCTACACCATGCAATAGAAAATGGCTTGAAAAATGCATTTTCATTGGATCTTTATTTTAGATTTTAATTAATTTTATTATTACACAGAATCCTCAGACCTCATCAGTCTGGAGAATCCCACTGACTTTAGAGGATCGAATTTCTCTGGATCTCACCATCCAAGATTTCTAGCCCCATACAAGCATCCCCCATTCATGCTGCTCAACCATTTATTTCTAGGGGTTGACAAGGAATGCCTCATGTGTGCTCATGACCAAGGTCTATCAGTTCACACTTCACACTTCACACTATTTCTTTAATCTCTTGAACCTGTGTCCTTCCGTGATGACTGCTGAGGCCCCCACATATGACCAAGCTACATGAAGGTACCTGGCCTCCCCCTCTGTCACCATGGTCACATCACTTCCCACTAGATACATACCACTTCCAAATACCTTATGGCTTTTATCATCTGGAGCCCTGAATCAATTAGCTCTCAAAGAGCATCTCATTCCCTTGTGCAAATGGTCTCCTTCAGACCCACCCCACCTCACTGTCAGATACGCTCAAATGGGACTCTGGGCCTGGCTTTTATTCCAAGCAAAATGTCCGCAACTGTTACTAGTACAGATCACAAAACAAGCTCATGGAGACTTTGAGCCTAAATGTAAACTTTCCAAATGATACTCTGCTTTTCTGTTGCTATTTGTTTTCCCCTGTTTCAAAACTTCTACTCTGAGGGTGACATCAGTGAGATGGCAAACGAGGAAGCTCTAGGCCCTCATTCTTCCACGGTAACATTTTGAAAAATAACTGAAGGCTGACAAAAATAACTTTCGAAGAGTCAAAAATCTACAGTAACCAAACATCTCATCAAGAAAAAGGTACATTTGAAATGGCTTTGACCTTTTACTTGCCTTTGCCAACCCACCCTTCCTCCCTAGTGCAGTATCGTCAGGAGGAAGTGGCCCAATCCCTGGTTTCCCCCCTTGAGCCACCGGAAGAGTAGAACATATGTCCAACGTTCTCATCTGTCTGTAGCCTATCTAGCCTTGTGCAGAAAAGGTATGTCAACCCCTAATCTAGGGAACAAAATGAACAGAGTCAAGAAGGCTAATTAGGAGGCCTCAGAGAAAGCATGGCTTGAGGTCATGTCTAAATGGAGGGGCTGACAAGAGGAAAGAGATTAAGCCAAGAGATAACAAACTCGCAAAACAGAAGCAATTTAACTCAGAGGGGCCATAATGAGGAACAAAACTAAAGCATTTCCAAAATGATGAATAGTAAAATCACCGGCCAACACCAAATTTAGGAGGAGAAAGCTCATTCTGGTGAATGCTCTGGGCATGATGGAGTGTGAGGTGGTACCAAGAAATTCAAGTGCAAACTAGACCAGAGGACACGCTTTAACCTCTAGGTTACAGAGTCATCAATATGGAGATGATTGATGCAAGTTATGGGAGATGATGAAATCTCCACGAGAGAAAACAGGAAGAGCAAAAGGCCAGGACTGTGCAGACAACAAAGATGTACATTGAAGGAACAAATTTGACAAGTCAATCATTCACCAAATGCAGGTATCACTAGACCTAAGAATTTATCTCCTGTATTTCCTAACATTGTAAATGCATTCTCACTTTATATGCTCTTCTAAAAATCTGTACTGACTATAGGGGCGGGTGGCTCTGTTGGTCCGACTCTTGATTTCGGCTCAGGTCACAATCTCAAGGTCGTGAGATCAAGCCCCTGTGCTCAGCGGGAAGTCTGCTTAAGATTCTCTCTCTCCCCGTCTCCCTCTGCCACTCCCCTTGCTCGTGCTCTCTCTCAATAAATCAATCCTTTAAAAAAAAATCAAAAATAAAAATAAAAATCTGTACTGACCACCTAAAGGGTGCAAAGCATCGATTGCATCACGTGGTAGAGAGGAACAGGAAAGAACTTGGCTCCTGTGCTCAAGAGTTTCTAACTTCATTGGGACAGGACAGGCAAGAGAAGAGAATCACAAAGTTAATCACAACTTGGGGAACAATGAGGATGAGGTAGGTCCAAAGAATAAGCAACCTCAAGCTTACGCATTAAAATACAGAAGTTACATACATAAGGCATGTGGAATATTTTACAGTCTCATTTTATGGCTCTCTTGTACCTATAGAGAATGCTCCCAAGCCTGGAGGGATGGATATGATAGCTCCTAAATCTTACTCATCTATCGTCCACTATTGAACACTGTAGGCATTAAGTCTTTCCAAAGGGGTACCATGGTAACATCAATACACTTGCCTTGATTTATGATTACCCCACTCGCTCTGTAACATGCCCTTTGAGTCCTTTTTTCTGTGCTGCTCTACTTGACAAAACCAGCTGTCCATTGTCCTACTTATACATGGAGAAAAATAAATTTATCAATAAAACCTGCTGGACGGATTCCTTCTAATCTATCCAAAAATCAGGGCCTTAAGGCATCAAAGCTCACTCCAGCTGTGATCTTTTTCTGCAAGGTAATGGCAGAAGTGCAACACAGTCATGGAAGCATTTTCCTCTAAAACTGGCTTTTAATCACATCATTTTATAATGTAAATAGCCAAGTGGCTTACACGGACTCTGAGGCCGTCCAGTCCTCCTGGGGCCTCCATACTCTCACTGGCTGACCTCTAAGAAGAGCCAAGGGTAAAGAAGAAATGCACTGAAGCAAAATTGACACTGATTAGAAAGTGTTTAAGGGGGGGAAAAATGTAAAAACCTCTGTTTTTAGACAAATCCCCGGATCAAAAAAATCTTGGTAGACCAGTTAAGAAAAATCTCTGCTTCTGAAGAGACCAACCTCTGGGGAAGCTTTCACAGATGATAAAGTTAGCAGTCGCAGTGATTGAAAGGGGACATTATACTTTAAAATGTAATGCTGTTAAGACAGATGTGGTTAGGAAAAGGAAAAAAAAAAAGACTACACTGCACATATCTAGAAAACGAAAATAGAAATAAAAATGCCTACTTCGCCATATTTTCCTAGGAGTTAGTCTATTTATCTGTTTTCAGTTAAGGAGGGAAGGGTTTGAGTAAAAGATATCCTCCCTGTCAACAGGTTAAAAAGTGATCAACAGTCAGATAAACTATCACAAACTGATGGATTTTTATTCCACTCAATTATTTACTGCTCACTGAAGGACCCTCTTCCCCATCCAACAGGAAATCGCCTTCCTTCAAAATGAAAAACATCCATCAACCTACACAATACAAGTTTTATTATACACATAAAAATCCTTATTTTATCCCCAGCCAATGTTTCATGGGGTCACATCACCCTATCTAAATAATAGTGGAGTTCTGGAATCAAGAATGTCTAAGAAAAAAATCTTTGTATTGCAAGAAGCTTCCTGCATCTGTTGTGTTTTTTGTTTTTGTTTTTGTTTTTTTAATTCACAAGCTATAGCAACAAATTAGAGTGACCTACAGAATCCAGGGAAGCATGGGCTGGTTTTCCAATTCCTTTGATGAAGACTAAACAATTTTTTCCTCAGAGCTTCTTAGAGTTGACCATGTTTTTGTTAGGGTGGGGACTGGGTTTGGGGTGAGCATGAAGGAAGGTGTTTTCCCTGAGTTTAGCTCACGCTGTTTGATCAACAGGACTAATGCCACAAAGCAAGAGATACATAAAAAAAGGCTCATTAGAAAAACCAGACTTTTAAGGAAATAAAGTATGTATTGTATTTGAAATTCTGCAAAGCCTGGAGAAAGGAGCAGTTGGTATGTGTGTGAGTAGCTGAACAAGTCTTTCATTTAGACATGAAGCATTTATAGCACAAATCATATAGATGCCAGTCCGTGTTTGCAACATGACTTAGTCCCTAAAGCAGTCAACTGGATTGACAGTAATTTGGCTGCCACAGAAGTCACTCCATAGATCATGAGGGTTGACTGGGTGAATCTGCTGCTTTGCAGGCTTTTCCTTCCTCCTCCATGTGTATTTTCGTACAAGCACTGTAAGTGATCAAAAAAGTGTACTTGTCCCTGATAGCAGAGACTCATTCTTCAGCTGAAGATACACAAGTAACTAAGATTCAGGGCCACACATGTTCACTGCACCTGCCAACTCCTCTTGCAATCTACCAACATCTCACCTTTCAAAACCCACCACGGGGACATTTTCTTGGCACTATTAATTACAAGTATTACAGTAACTTATATCTGCTACTTTATTTTTTATCATCTCATATCATGCTACTCACACTACTTGTAAAATGACAACCACCATTGGCAGCATGAGGTAAATATTGAAGTGGCCACCTACTTCGGACATTTCCATAATAATGGAATTTTTTGCTATAAATGTAAACTGCATTTCTAAACAATATTATAAATAAACACTGCCAAATTTATTTTGAAGCCTCTAGTTTACACTGGCACTTTTCCATAATGTCCAATTTTAGATAGTAAATATTTAATACTAATATCTCTTCTATTTGCATGAGCAGAAAATGTTTTTCCTGGTTCTTAGAAATGAAGCTATCAACCTTATTAGATTACTAGGTAGTCTGAGGTCTTCAAATACCAACATAAAGTAAACTGACAGCTGAACTGTTCCACCTTAAAGACGGTCTTATCTTTTAATTTGCCAGACCACACATATTCCAATTTTTCCTCATTGAGTAGACCACTGGTCAACAATTGTTTGGAATAGCCAAGCATTTCTGTGTATTTGCTGTGGAGACAGAGGGCATACTTGGAACTTAACCTAAAACTGTATTTAGTCAATTAGACAAATCTTTTATTGAAAGACTGAACTACACTCTCAAAGTCCATAATTATCATTACACACTTTTAAAGCCTTGGGAGCACAAATGCCACAAGGTTGATAACAGAGTTTCACTATACTGCTACAGAAACAAAACATCTCAAAACAAATAGGAAAGCAACATTCAATAATCCAGCCAAGACAACATCAAATTTAATTTGGCACATCTGAAGGGTCAAGCATACAGCAAGGCAACATTGATTAAACTCTCTCAGCAAAGATCAATCGAAGAGATGTCAGCAAAGTCACCACAAGAGAGAACCATCCAATTCTGAAATGTCAACAAAAAAAAAGCTGTGATATCTGGGTTTCCACCCTGCAGTGCATGGATCTTGAATATACCAACTGCATCACCCAGATTGTTAGATTTCTACCTTACAAGAATTTGAAGAAAAGCTTTGTCAATCTATTTGGCCTTTTATTTAGAAAAATTACTAATTACTCACTTCTGTGAGTAAATAAAAAAGAAGACTCTATTTGGGTTTGGAATCAGTTAGCTTCACCAGGCCAAAGGAAGACATTCAGCAGAGTCAACCACCTGAATTAATATTATTTATCATTTAAAAGGCTACATTAAGACACCCCAACTAAAACTTTATTCACCATCCTGCTTCAATGTCTGAATTTCCATCAATATTAAATCACTTCTTGTCATCACCGTCTCCAGATGTCTCCTTAAAAATGCAAATATTCCTGGGAAACAGAGCGTACCTAGGGTTTAGCTTCCAAACATAATGTCTTTTTGTAATTTAGCGGGGGGGGGGGGAAGTGCCCTGGTGGACCAATGCTCGTGCAGTGGAGCAAGGCTGTGCCTCTGGGTTCAATTTCAGCCCTGACCAGCCTCCACAACCTGCAGCGTTTGTGGACAATTCTAGGCTGCCTGTTGATGGTCAGTCACCCCAGCTTTCATTTCCTTGGGAGCTTTCGTATTTCTGTTGGATGCTTGTGAAAAGTCATTAACCGTAGGCAAAACCTTCTTGCAAGACCCCAAAATGAAATTTCATCACTACTGTATTAGTAATCCTGAGAAAAGACTTAGCCTCCCAGGCTGCATCTGCCTAGAACTTCAAGGACTATTGATCCAACGAAGACTCTTGGCCCTGACCCCCATGATAGTAGCCCCAAAAGGAGACCTTCTTAGTCATTCGATGCTGTTTAGTTTCACTCCTCATCATTTCCCTACCTGTAACCAACTCTTTCTTCAAATGACAATCTTCTAATACTTTTATTTCTGGAGCTTTGATTCAGTGGTGTGCTAGAACTGGTTCATATGGGTCTGCTAGACGCAGCCAGGTGTGCACAGCTCCCCACTCTACGCTTGCTAATGTTATGTTGGTAGCCTGAAATCAGCCATAATGGGAGTATTTATACTATGGAAATCAGCAAACACTACAAATCAGGGCTTTTTGTAAGTGAAGAGCCAATTTTTAGACATTTACCAGCACACCATTGGATTTTCAAAAATGACAAAGTTCTCCTACTCCCACAGAATTAGTTTCTTCTTTTTGTTGCTTTTTTTTTTTTAAGTCAGTCAACTGAAAAATGGTTCCCCCAGGATATCACCATATATTTTGAAGCCCTCTCAAGTGGAAGTAGGCCATTTTACCATATTCCTAGAACAGATTTCTTTTAGGAAGCTCTTTAAAGCCTTATATTTAAGAAATACTTCTCCTTTATACCATTCTAGCATCTGATATATATAAAAAATTCTATAATCATTTAATTCATTAAATTTTGTCACACGTCTGCCTCCCCACTTTACTGAAAGCTACTTGAGGGCAGGAGCCATGTTATAGTTATTGTTGTACATCCAACAGATTCTTCTGGCTTCCTATTGCTGTCAAATATTTCTCATCCTCCTGTAGAAGCATTTCAACTTTCGAAGACAATAGCACCTGGCTCTACTTCCCTCTGCAGCCCCTCCTTGCAGTCACATCTGCATCTTGAGCAGCTTCCTCATAGTCAATGAGAATTCACAGTCCTCCTTTCAAACCTGAGCCCAGCTCTCTTGCTGGGCAACTTCAACATCCTTGAGAATGTGTCATGCAATTTATAGTGTAGGGGTCAATGGCAGGCTGCCCCAAGATGAGCCATTTTGGCAAGCGAATTATTTTAAGCTGAAGGCAATCAAGATCCTTTGGGTTCAAGAGAAACTTCTGCCCCTCTCTTAACTACATATAAGAAACTAAATTGGAGGGTCTTTCCAGAATAAGGCTTATCAGCAGTGATTAACCTTATCTGAGTAACCCATCTGTAAGGCAGGACAAACATCTGTTTACCAAACATTTGCTTTTTCATCTTCCTATGAATTGTATTCCTTCCCTTTGAAGTCCTAGACCCCAAACCCTTCTCCTTAGTTCAGGATGACATATATACCTCATTTTGCCTGTCTTTGGAATTTGCATGTCTGTGTGGATTCCCAGAACCCATGCTATTACATTTGATTTTCTCCTGTTAATCTGCCTCATGTCAATTTGATTCTTAGTCCAGCTAGAAGAACCCTTGAAGGGGACAGGAGTTCCTGCTCCCTGACAGCAGCCACTAAGGTCAGATATTTTTTCAACCACATTCTACTTCAGCTATTATCTCCTAAAGACCATATCCTGGACCTTCATTTCTCCAGGGCATTTTCCACTTCAAATATACTGTGGGGGGAAGAACAAGAATTTTCCCTCTACCCTTCAAAGTTCTTGGCCAAGACGCCCCCAACCCTGGAATAAAAGACATTAACAGGAGAAAAACAAACACAAGTTTAATAACATGTATACCTCCTGCGTACATGCTAGAGGCCTAAGCAAAGCGAGTAATTCCCCAAAGGGCTCAAGCCATCACCTTAAATACCATCTCCAGCTCAAGACAGAAGATGTCAGGGCCGGCCAAGGGGGGCAGGGTGGCACAGTTATGCAGTTATGGGAGGGTAACAGGTAAAGCACAGGAAACAAGAGTATGGTTGTTTTGCAGATTGAAGTCCTTGCCTTCTCCAATGTTAAGAGTCTTAGAAATTTAGTCATCCTCTTCCTGGTACAGGGAGGGAGACAGCCTTACAAATCAAGATTTCCCTTAAACATGTAAATGTCTCTTACAAAATAACTTCTTCGTTTTCAGAGCTTATCCTGTGTCTGCAGTTTCTTAAAAATAATCAGCTCAAAATAATCCTTATGCCAAAGAGCCGTATTTTCGGATGGCAAATTCTGCTCATATTCAATACCGAACTCCAAGTTCCCACTGACTGAACAGCTCTTCTTCCATTATACATGCGGCTCCATTTAGCCGGACTCTCTACAGTCTTTCCTTCAGTCTTCCTCTCAGGTCATCATACCCACCCTTCCAGTTCCGCCTATTTCCCTGTAAAACTTAAATCCCATGAAGAGCCATTTCAATCCCTTTCTTGCTAGCACTTCTAACTCATTAACTCTGCCACCTTCTCTCCTCCTGTATCCAGCCTGCTGAGGGACACAAAAAGAAGACAATGGCGCCGACAGGTTCCCTGACAGAGTCATGGTCTCCAACTGCAGGTGGCCTCCAAGGGGCACTCAGCAATCCTGCTAGAAATCCCTAATCTGCTCTTGCTTTCATTGAAAAAACTTTTTCATCTTGGTGAAATATACCTACCTAATACTTATTCTTTCAACCATTTGTGTTTTGCTTTCATTTTTACAGGAATTTTTTGGAACACTTACCACATTAACCACTCTCCTAGAAACCCCAGCTGTATTCTTAGCTCCTTTCAGGGGACAAACTTTGCTCCTGAATCACAGGTAAGAGTAAGGCTCTCATGCAAGCCCACTGCTAACATCTGCAAAGCCCAGGGCAAAAGTACAAATGGAAGCCTTCGGCTACAGCCTTTGCTTCCCCATTTTTTTTTCCTACCCTGCTCTTTCCCACACCATGAGAAGCCTCCCTAACAAACCTAAGGACAGCCCAACTCATATGGCTAAGCTCCATCCATGTCCCCCGACCAGATGCCTCTTGGCCACCCCTCAGACTCAAGGGTCCTAACACCTAATGTCATACCCCTCCCTTAGGAAGACAGACTTGGGGAAGAAAATTGTGCAGGCCCTCAAAGTGAGCAGAGATACTAGGGAAGAAAATTCCAAGGTCTCAGCTACCTGGAGCATGGTTTAGAAGGGGAGTCTCAAACTCTGGGGGGGGGGGGCATATCCCATTAGCTCCATGGACCTGTCAGCCTTTAAAGAGGGTTGGAGGACCAGAACAGTGCACACTAAGCAGAGGGCCCAAGGCCAGAGTTCTGGGCATCTGGGTTCTCTTCACTTCTTCATACTGCACCATTAACACCCTACACTTCAGCCATACCAAAAATTTTGCTATTTCACAAATACGTGAGAGAAAACAGAATATGCCACCCTAAAATATACCACTTTGGCATTAGATTATTTTGAATTAAAGTTACTTAAGAAACAGCCAATACAAGAAGGCTAGTCTAACTCTCCTTCGTCCCCCTGAAAGCAAGAAATATATCTCCCATATGAGAGGTGCCCGCCATGTATAGAGAGGGGTAGAAGGCATCATTATCACGAGACATATGGAAATTAGGACCAAGAAGGTTATATGAACAAACCTGGTTACTTCACTCAATTGGTACCCCCAAACCCAAACTTGTATCTTATTAATTATTGACAAATTTTTGTCTACAAGGTATAAAAGCTGCCCGCTTTAGTCACCCTGAGTCTCATTTCTATCTATAATCTGTCTTATATCACTTTAATCATTAGACCAGCCAAAGAACCCAGAAGGAAAAGCGTTCCTCCCCTACAATGACATGGTCTCACCATTCTGTACCTTTGATCATTCCCTTCTTCCCATTTGGAACTTCTTTCCCCATCCACTAGTCTGTCCAACTAACTTCTCTCGGACTCAGTTCACCCGTCAGCTCCTTTGGGAAGCCTGAGTTAGTCACACTCCCCCTGTGCTCCTCCACACCTAATTGATTTCTGAGTGCAAGTAGGACACCGCGGTGGCATGCTTCCATGGTGGTGTCTGTAACTACACGAGCAGCTCCTAAAAGAAACAGACTATGTTCTATCCTTTCTTTCATTCACAGATTCTAGAACCGTTTCCTAATTCTGTAATGGGTCCTGGGACTCTAAACTCAAAAAATAGTCAACAATCAACATTAAATAATGAATGATTGCTTTTTTCCGGTATTTCTGTAACATTCCATATTAAAATAGGACTATTCTTTCTTAAAATTCACTGAAAGATTCTTGTCTTTTTTGTAAACAATAAATCCCAACAAAACAATGACTACTTTCTTCTCTAACCAATAGGATTCCTCTATCAATCGGGGGGGGGGGGAAGCCATATTAGGGAACAATCTGGAATTTGGGGTCCCTGCCAGAAGTAGACCCTAAGACAAGGATTTGGGTTCAGGCAGTTTGTTTCAGAAATGATCCCAGAAATCACTGTGAGGGAGTGGAAGAGACAGCAAAAGGAGCAGAGCTAATAACAGGTGTGTTCGTAGGTAGTCGCTGCTATGGGCATCTTCCGAACAGAAGAAAAGCTGTTTGGCCTTGGAGGAGAAATTTTAACCATCTCAAAAATGTCTGGTCTCATTTTTCGAACCTTCAGACCCCTCTACTTCAGGAACTGCCAGTTCCTCTACTCCATCACACAGTCTTTAAAGCTTTCCACAGTCTCCCTGTGTTTCACGCATGCGCACCTCATCGATTATATTAAGGATGAAAAAAATCAGGCAATAAGCCCTTCTAATCTGCTTTGCCAAGTGGAATGTGTACAGCTAAGTAATGTAAATTGCAGATTCTCTACCATAAACTTCACTGTTTGGTAAACAGATATTCACAAAAGTCAACTCCCAAACTAATTCTCGAATGCCACCTTGGAACCCCTTTCCCCCTCCTAAAATATATACACAATGAATAGGAAATAAAATTACTACGGAAAGGAAGTGCAGGCTCCGCTCGCTAGAGGCGCGCTCAAAACTCAATTTCATGCTGTAGCAAAATTCAAGTTTCTCAATTTCATGGACATGTGTGAGGAGAGCTGAAATTGTAAATGTTAAAAGAGCTAATGCCAAGGGTCTCCGTTGGCTTTTCCTGTACAACAAATCACGCCCAACTCATGAAACACAACAATAGGCACTTACTTCTTGCTCACGCATCTGTGCGATCGGTTAGGAGTTCAGATGATCTAGATTGGGCTCAGGCTTAATTCTAAGCTACAGATTAGGTTCAAGTCTGTTTCACAAGAGTAGCCTCCCCCTCCTTGGACTAGAGAGTGGGCTGGAGCATGTCCATTTCAGACACAATGGGGTAAATCCAACAGCACTGGTACATTTTAAGCCTCTACTCCCATCACATTCTCCAGCATCCCACTGGCCAAATTAAGACACATGGCCAAGGCCATTATCAGTGGGATAGGGTGACATGCAATCTTCCCATGGAGATAAAGAGGGAGAGGATCGTTATTTGCTGAATAATAATCTAATCTACCACCCAAAGTCAAAAGTCATCTCGTGCTCAATTTTTTCCTAGGAATAGAAACATCAAAGCAAGCCCCCCTAATAATGTACCAAAATTAGACTATATTCAACAGTTAGGAGTTCAAAATGTAGTTTTTTCCTAGTTCAGTCCATGAATATTTTGTAAACAACATCTAATGCATCTTCACATTTCTATGTTTTATAAACAGCTCAACAAATTAGATGTCAAAGAATCCTAAGGGCGGAAGTTGCCTGATAAGAGGAATCTCATAAAGAAATTACAGTATATTTAGAAACCAGAATGACATTTCCATCCTTTATTTGTTTACCACTTGAACTTTAGCAACTATATGGCAATGTATTAAAAGTCTTATTAGTCATTTTCTTGGTGATTTTCCAGCCTCCTGAAAAATTATAGACCCAACAATAGTTCAAGGACTTCATAATTCACCCAAATTGTCTAAACTTCTGGAAAAGCTTTTTTTCTGCAATGCTCAGGACTTACAGCCTATGAAGCTCAAGCTGACCTGCTTTCAGCTTGAGGTCTTCCTCAATCTGTGGAATTTATGAATAAATCCATTTTTGCTATCATATCTGTTTATGGTAAAGAGATAAAAAGTCCTTCTCATTTTTGAGATGCCAGCAGTAACAGCGGTCCCAGCAGCAACACTATTCCAATTACAGCCCTGACCAGTGGCCATCAAAGTGCCACTTTATACATAAGCCTCATAAAAGTGCCCCAGCATGGTGGCAGGATTCAAGGAGTCGTTACCCTCTGTACTAATGTGTATCCTTACATTTGGGGGAGTTATTTATGTTTCTTTTCCCCTGATGCTCTTTAGATTTCTGGTCAGTGATAATTTATCATAGATAGGGGGAAAAAACACAATGCTTAATTAGGTTTTTAAAAGGTTTGACTTTAGCTTTAACTATAGTGATTTTTATCACAGCATGGGCAGAGAGAGGAGAGAAGCCAACAGAAAGTAGTGAAAAGGAAGTCTCAGCAGGCAAGATGGCAAAGTTTTTTAGTGAGAAAATTAGGTTGGACAGGATACACACAAAGCACACTCTAGCAAGCAATCGATAATGTAAAACTTGGTATTTAGAGGGCATCTTTTTTCCTAAGAACTCGAGCAAATTTCCAGGCACGAAGTACCCACTTTGAGCAACATTCATGTGGGTCAAGAAGCAAGTATTGCTGGGTCAGACTTGCAAATGAGGAAACAAGAAAGCTGGGTTATCTGGTCAAATAGAAATGTTGCCAAGCAGGGTCTGTACAACCCCATCTAGCCATCTATACCACAGGCTATAGGATGGTAAACTGATAACATCAGGTGGTCCTAGAAGGTGGGAGTATGGCAAACCAAGAGGGCTGAGAGCACATCAACTGGCAAGGGGCTTCTACACTAGCGGCTATGGTTCTGACTCATGTAGAAATCATTGATAGCACAGCATTTCCCCAAGGCTGCTGGTTTGAGATCTGTGAATTCTGAAAGCCAAGGTGAAAGAGGACTTCATTTTTGGTACTATTTCTAATAGAAAACCCTCAACACACACGTGCGTGCACACACATATATGCGTGCACACACACGGGTCACCGTGAAAATGAAATATTTAGGCTAACTGAATTTAAATTAAAATAAATAAAATAAAATGAAATAAACATTCAAAATTATAAGGCCTAGGAAGGAATTAAACATTAACACAAACTCACAGAAATAAAATATATAGGAGTCCAAGCAAAAGTCATGAAATAACCTTCCTGCCCACAATAAGAAGTCTAGTTTTGGTTAATGCAGTACTTAGAGTTCTTTGATAAGCTCTAAGATAAATGTCAACAAACTCAGGTAATTCATAAAAAGACTTATTTTTAAAAATGCTATTTCCCACTCTCATCTTATTATTGTAACTTTAAGATCCATTTTAATGACTACGGAGGACGAAAAATAACTTTGTTTCTACCCTTCTAGGATCTTGGCTGAGACCTCCCTGGAATAAAAGAAAAATAGGAAGATGTTTAAACAAGTTTAATAACATGTATAGCCCCTGTGCACATGAGACAGACCCAGGAAGACTGAGTAACCTCTGAAATGGCTTAAAGTACCACCTTGAACACCATCTCCAGCTAAAGACAAAAAAAGATGTTGAGCGTGGGCAGTCAGTCATGGGAGGCTATCAGGAAAAACACAGTAAACAAGGCTAAGGGTATTAGATTTAAGTTGTTGCCTTCTCCACTGATCAGAGTTTCTAGAGATGTAAGGTCATCCTCTTGCTGGTGCAGAGCTGAAGATACTCTTCCAAGTGCAGATTTCCCTTATACATGTAAATGACTCTTACAAAAAGGTAACTTCTACATCGTTTGCAGAGCTTCTCCTGTGTCTGCAGTTTCTTTAAAAAAATAATCAGTCTAAAATAATCTTTATATCAAAGAGACATATTTTAGGGTGGCAAATTCTGTTCCCATTCACATCTAAATGAATAAATGCCCACTCATCATTTTCCTTTGCCAAAAATCAATGAAGTCTCATTTCTTCATGAATTGTAACAAATATATAAACTATTTTAGAAATAATTCCCTTGTGTCATTTAAAAGTAAATGGCTCCTTACCTTTAGAAAATAATGTACATATTCCACCACTTTTGCTAATGATACAGATTTGAGCAATGAGTCCACCTAAGAATGTGTTTTGAGGACCACTAGTTCATGTATTCCTTCCTCTTAATGAGCTACTATTTACAAAAACTTCCCACTTACATTAACATTTTACAGTTGAATACTGAGAGTTCCAATGAGAAAACACAGCAATACAAAAATTATCAAGAGATTTGTTTTTTAGGGCTCTAGAGCAAAATCCCCATAACCTTTCCAACACAATGGCTTATCTTCTCACTACAGAAAACTGGACAAAAAAAAAATCTAGGAAAAGATTAGAAATGCCAATAGAAATATTCAAAGAAAGGGTTGGTTTTTTTTTTTTGGTTTTTGTTTTTTATCCTGGGTACGGGGCAGAATGTTATAGCTGTTGTTGAAATTCTGTGTGCTGGTGTGTGTACATGTACACACACACACACACACACACAGTGTTGAAAAAGCACTCAGAATGCTTGTGTGGTGTCCACAGAAGTAGATAAGCAAAATAAAGACAGATGGCAACAAATTAATCTAACACCCAACTCTAACACTTTACAGCTATGTTGCCATTACACACTTCTCTACTGTACTAATTCAGACTTCAACTTGACATTGATCACAAAAATATATGCATACATTCAACACCATCTGCTGTCTAAGTACAATTCAAGGAAAAAGAGTTAGCCACCATGGGATGCCAGTAGTAAAAGATGATTCTAGGGTAACACTCGTCTAGTTGGAAGAGGTCAAGAGCTTGGGTGGTCCAGTTGGTATTTGCCAAAATTCAACAGACACTTCTTCCATTCAAAACCTTTTCTCAAAAACAAAGTGGTACAATGCACAGACCTTCATGTGAAGTAACCCTGTTATAATTTATAGAACTTTACGTTTTCAACTTGAATTGAAAACCAATCCAAGTTGTATAAATAGACTCTTGATTTGCTCTTTTTCTGTCAGTAAAATTGTAAAATAACAGAGAAAAGGAGATTTGCAATGTATCCAATGTGCAAAGAAGAATTTAATGTTCTATGTATAAATACCTAGAAATAGGAAAATCAAATGTCCTGCTTCCACACACACATCAGAAGTACCAAGCTATCCAGAAAGTTCTTACCCATCCTTACTAACCAACCAATTTCTTCACACCCTAATCCTAGATCAAGTCTAGAGGCTTGAGATCTCTCTTGGTCAGGATATACGGAAAAGGTTACAGACATGTCACAATTGCATTTCAGGCTGCCCATCACCAGGAGAAGAAAATGAAACATGGTATCATGAGGATTCAGAATCATTTAATGCACTGTTTTGACAGACTTCAAATTCTTAAAGTAAAAGAAAACCTCTTAATAAAACAGAAATGAAGGGGCGCCTGGGTGGCTCAGTTGGTTAAGCGACTGCCTTCGGCTCAGGTCATGATCCTGGAGTCCCGGGATCGAGTCCCGCATCGGGCTCCCTGCTCTGCGGGGAGTCTGCTCCTCCCTCTGACCCTCCCCCCTCTCATGTGCTCTCTCTCTCATTCTCTCTCTCTCAAATAAATAAATAAAATCTTTAAAAAAAAAAAAAAAAAAAAAAAATAAAACAGAAATGAAGATGAAAATACTGCTATGCAACAAAGAATATAATGAAAAGGTATCTGAAGATATTTTGACATTTTCCCCCAAACAATACTCTTTTTGTAAATTTGTAAACTAAAGTAAATATATTTATGATGTGGGGAGAGAAAAGAACAAAAAAACTTTCAGGAATAAATAGTTTTAAAATCCTACCAAGCAGCGTATTTCTAACATTACCACTAAGACCTAAGTGAAAACAATACAAAACTAAATGAAACCCCCCCCAAAAAAAACAACATAAAGGAGTTTGCCCTTTTTGTAATAGCTATGAATGTTCAATGAACACAAAAAGGCCCTTAGAAAGAAGAAACACAGTCATAAATGATGTTTCAAGCCTTTAATTTACCGGTACAGTAATGGAGGTTGAAGGCAATTAATGCCATTAACCAACATCTCAGGAAAAGAAACCTTAAGAATAGCTGTACCTACAGTTAGGCAAACTCACTTCCCAAACACCTGAAGACATTACACAATTCAAGCTCCCTATCCTCAAATGAGGTAAGAGATAATGGGTTCCAATTTTTATTTGGAATATAGGGTACTCTAAGATGTGAAGAAATAGGGTTTGGTAGTGTTTTAACTACAGGAGGTGCTATCCCAATGAAAACAAAGTAAAAAATAAAATACATAAAATTTCTACCTCGTTAACAGCTTTCTTAAAAGCTTTCTAAAAAGCATCAACCAGTTTTATAAAAAGACGTTTGCCCAAGGAAATGCAATCATGTTAATAAAAATCCACTTCAGACATGTCCTTTTTATCACATTAAGCCAGGTTCAAAAAGCAAATGAGAAGGTCTCATTTCTGTTCAATTGCTATTAAATAAAATAAAATTTTATTAATAAAATTTGACGCATTTGGGTAAATTTTGCTAAAAAATGTGGCTTGGTTTTAAGCAAAGTTTAGATTCCTCATGTATGTGCATATTTCACAAAGGTTATGCCTAAGACTAAAGGAAATAAGCAGTTTTGTGTGAAAACCTGGACACAGAACTAAACCACAACCTATCATTTCCTCTATAAAGAATTTTGCAAACCTGTGAAGTAGGTTTACTTGTAAAGACTTCTCAGTACTTGAAAAAGCAAAGTAAAATAGGTCTCAGAGGCAGGGTGAGAACAGAGGAAGATCAAAGGGTTTGCAAAGAATTCGACAAAAGATGTAAGAAAGAAACAAGAAGTATGTGCATACCTCATGGAGCATTGCACCAAGTGGAAATTCTGATGGGCTTTTCATTCTTGACAAGCCTAATTATAAATGGTGGTTCAAGGACAAAAATAACAAGCAAGGTGATTTCACAGTTGTGTCTGGTTTTGTGTTTGGGGAGTATCATGTGTGGTGTGGTGTACTTTAAAGTCAAATATAGGTCTATGCCAAGGACAGGTAAATGGCTTTAATTACATATACACACGTATATACACATATACATGGAAAAAACAGAACAGAGTGAAGGGGGCAGAATTTGCCACTTCAAAATAGTCCTCCTTTGGCATAATAATAATCAGCTGAAGATCATCCTTCAGAAACAACAGACCCAGGATAGAATTAAAGTTAAAAATTTTTAGAAATTAAAAAAAAGAAACAGCAGACACAGGAAAAGCTCTGAAAACCTAGTAGAAGTTCTCTTTTGTAAGAGAAACATACATTGATAAGGAAAATCTCCACTTGTAAGGGTGTTACCCTCTCCATACCAGGAAGAAAAGGGTCAATCTCGGGAAACTTGTACCACTGGAGAAAGTGGAAACTTAAATTCACAGCACAAACTTCCCCCTGTCTACTGTGCTTTGCCTGAAAACCTCCCATAACTGGCTCCCCCGCCTGCCCCAACATCTTATCTTTAACTGGAGGTGGTATTTAAGGTGATGGCTTGGGCCCTCGTGGTGAGTTACTTAATTTTCCTAGGTTTCTCCCATGTGTACAGGAGGTACACATGTTATTAAACTTCCGTTTTTCTCCTGTTCATCTTTTATTCCAGAGGGTCCTCAGACGAGAACCTAAAAGGGTAGAGGGAAAATTATTTTTTCTCCCCTACAACAGAAAGAAGGAGGAAAAAAAAAATATGCACAGTGCTGTTCATGTGCAAAACTCTTAGTAAGCCTCTGCTTCTTCAGCAGAGGGCACTCTGCAATGAAAAGTGGCTGGAAGCAGAGGAATGTTAGCTTTCCACTGTAGTATCCAAGATTACAGTTACAATGTCAGATGCCAAAGAACTAACTTTGTGCTGTAACTGATCTTATCTAGGTAAAACTACAATGACCATGCTGTGCTGCTCAGATGAGGGTGAATGCACACCTATTCCTGCTGAGTCTGCTGCTCACCCTCCACCCCACTGTTACCGTTGTCAAACTACCCAAGCTGCCTTCTGCGCCTAAGAGCGGAACACTACATCAAAAACTAATGATGTAATGTATGGTGATTAACACAACATAATAAAATAAAGTTAAAAAAAAGAGCATGTGTGTGCAAAGCAATCAATCCTATGAAAGCTGAGAAATTACTATAAGTTGCTGAAAATACCAATGTTCTGGCATGCAAACCCCTTATTGAAAAATTGATGGCTTCAAAGGGAAAACACTCTAGAAAGGAAACCTTCCTTTCTGCTCCAAAATAATGCTTAAAGTCAAGTAAGTTCTTCCTTCTCTTTTCCCAGCCCCACAACATGGTCATGGTTATGAGACTCCGGAAGCTAAACAGGCATCACAGGAATAGAGAATGCTGTAGAGGGCAGAATAGAAGCATAGCTTCGTAGTTAACAGAAAGCCTTTGGAGTTCTGAGGTTCTGCCACTTATTTAGTTAACCGTGTGATCTTGGACTAGTTACTTAACCTTGCAATGCCCTGGGTCTCTTGCTTTAAACCCGTGTTGGCAGGTACGAGAAACTGAATGAAATTATCTATGTCGAATGTTCAGCTTTTGGCATTGTAAGCACTCTGGATATTTCAGTTATTATCATCATTAGTAACAGTATTCATTGTCAATGCCAACGGCTTCTCAGTAGCTCATTACTTTCTACTCTTAGAATATTCACTTGTTTGGGTATTTTTAGAATTACCAAAGTATATAGTTAGGTAAACAACAATAAAAGGTCTAAAATAAAAGTTCCCACTCTTCTCATTCTCTATATTCCTACTTTATTGAGATATTGCTAAATTTTAGCACTAAAAGTTTATAGCTTAAGCTTCCATCAACCCTCTCTCTATATGAGTGTATATGGTGTATGTGTGTGTGTGTGTGTGTGTGTATATATATATATATATATATATAATTTATAACAACATATATCTATAACAAAGAACACTGGGATTGGGGCACCTCCCCAGTTGAAAAATCCACATCTAACTTTTCAGCGCCCAAAAACTGAACTAGTAACAGCCTACATTTGACTGGAAGCCTTACTGATAAATACTTGATTAATACCTATTTTGTGTTATGTATATTATATACTGTATTCTTATAATAAAGCTACAGAAAGGAAAACGTTAAGAAGTCATAAGGAAAATACATTTACAGTACTGTAAAAAATCTGTGTAAGTGGATGTGCACAATTCAAACCCTACACACACACACACACACACACACACACACACACACACACCCTCTATATAGAAATAAATATGGCACCTATCTCCATAGTATACATCTTTTCTTCAGCTAGTTCTCTTTACTTAAAAACTTATGTCGGACATCTTTCATGTCAGGAACTATAGTGCTATCTTGTTATTTTTAATACAGTATTCCATTCCCTGGCTGGATCATGATTTGTTTCACCAGGCCCCCACTGATCAACATTCAGGTTGTTTCTGTGCTTGTATTACAAATATCACTGCCAAGAATATTCTTTCACAGAAATCTTTGCTGTGAATTGTGTAAGACTGATGAATCACAGACCTGTACCCCTGAAATAAATAATACATTATATGTAAATATATAAAAAAAAGAATCCAAAGAAATAAAACACCTAGAGCACTAAAAAAAAGAAGAAGAAGAAAGAAAAGGAAATCTGAGCAAATATATCATATAGAGTAAATTCCTAGCCATGGCAAAGCTAGGTCAAAAGTGATTTATTTTTTTAATATATATTTTACATATTGCCAAATGGGCCTACAAACAGGTTGTATCACCTTACATACTGTCCAACCACTTATGAGAAGAACTACACATTCACTTCGCTAATACTCTTTGTTACTGTACTTAGTCGGGTGGGGTAGAAGCTAGGTCTCAAATTAAAATGCCAAGTCACGCAAGATCAAGAACACTATCTTTCCTATCTTACCTATCCTTTTCCCATTGACATACAACACAATGCCTGGCAGACTGTTTCACCCACAGGGACCCTTCACAATTCCTTCATTTAGTTCAAGTAGTGAATGGGAACATTGGAGAAATCCAAGAGAGAGTGGGTTCTATAGGAGGAGAGCTGGGAAAATTCTATAGTCAATACAAGCTTTCTTCACTGTTTGCTCACATCTTGTATCTAGCCCGAGGAATATTATTTGCTAACCGTTTGGCAACTGTTGTCACAGAAGATATGGTTTATAAATAAAACATTTTTTAAACCTCAGAGTTCTAGCATGCATTTTTTGTCACTGTACTGCACTAAGTCTTCAGGTGGTGGCCCCTTAGTGGCTTCAGAAGTCTTACCAAGACTCAATTACTCCCCAAAAATTTTGGATGGGGAAATTACTATCAATTAATGCAATTAGGATCAATCTGAAAGCTAGCATGAGGTAACATTTGAATAGTTCCAACCCCAGTAATTCAGATTTGGCAAAAAGTTAAATGGAGCACCAAAAATAGGCCAGAGAATTGTCTGTGGGTATAAGAGAACATTTTAGGAATACTGGGCATAGTATAGTACGGTTCTACCAATTATAGGAGGTGGCAGCTAATGGTTTAGGGAGCTATGGTATTTGGTGACAAGTTGCAGCACTTAAAATGCCAGCTATTAATTTTGTTGTCTATTATTTATTTTAAATATTAGTCATCAAGTGTCAGCTGGACTTCGGGCTATTAGAAATCCTCCCGATAGTATAATTTCTGTGAAGGGAAATGTACCTATCAGTTTATCATTTCACAACATTTGTCATTTCTGAATGATGAGGAGGAGCAAGATGTTTTGACTCTTATAAGCACACTTAGTTCTGTCCTCCCAGTTCCTTCAGGTTGAAAATTCTGCAAGGCATTCTTCTTAGAGGCATGTTCATATAGAACCAATGGCATTTGAGACTTATTACAACCAAGGAATAAAAATCACCATTTCTGAGCACATCCCATCTCCCTCACGCCATCCCAGGCTGTGTTAACCCTTACCACAGTCTTGCCAAATACGTACTACCATGTATATATTTGACATACGTGGAAGGGGGCATGGAGTTTGAGTAAGGAGTTCAGGGATTCCAAGCTTTTTATCAGCCTCCAAACCTTATGTTCCTATTGTACAGCTACTTTCCCTGCAGCTGTCAAAACTTCAAGAAAATGTTTTCAGATAAGAGCCTAAGCAAAAAAGAGACAGCATTTTCATCTCCGGGAATTTTTAGCATTGAAATGAGCCAGCTCTCCCAATCAAGAAGGAATGATAAAGAATGATGAATGCAAATGTCCGATTTACAAAAAGGCAGAGGAACACTGAACATCATTAGTCAATTCGGGATTGCTGATACTCACAGAAGAAAGCGGATGTGTTGACTATCTGGGAACACAGACCTCTTACGTTTTTGACCGTGGACTGCGTTTTTTCCTCCTTTGAGTTATAATAGTAAATTATCATTGCCATATTGTAAGATCTTGCTTCTTGGACCTTAGCTTCCAAAACATTTTTTAAAGGGGTATTTATCCCATGCTGAACAGACTGATTTAGAGGCACTGGGTGTCCTGGCCTACATTTCCCATTGCAGCCTCTGCCTGATTTCTCCTAAAAGCAGTTCATATGTTCAGACTGATGTCAAGGAACACTGAGACCCAAATCGCCACAATTCCAAACTAATCTGATTTCACAAACAGAGCACTGCTTCAAAGAGGGGAAAAAAAAAAAAAAAAAAAAAGCTAGAACATAAGCAAACTAGTAACTAGAGGGAGAAGGGTCGAAATGCTAATCAGTAGAAGGCTCAGAACAACAGATTAGGTAATGAAATGAAATATATTTGCTATTCACTTTGTCTTTTCAAAACACCCAAAACATTAAAAGGTAAAGACAAAGAATTCCCCAGGCAAAGTTTTACACAAAACCACAAGGCAGATAATTGAGGGTTTGACTACCCAGCTTCAAAACCTCGTAGCTAATCAAAGATTTCATATGTCTAGTATCCTCGACGGAGTTCTCTGACCCACGCTTCGCAGGAACACAAACTCAATTTCTGTTCCTCAGGCAGTGGGATTACTTTATCGTTTTTCTAAGTTGCTTCATCAGCCTCTTAAACTTTATTTCTTAAAATCTGTGTATAATAGCAATATCAAAAGTAAAGAATTCTAAGTATACATGCAAACTTAAGGGGCCATATGAATAAAGCTAGCAATAGTTTTATAGAGTCCTAATGTATTCCTTTGCAAATCAAATCATCTTAGTCACTTAGATGCTATGATTTATTCAATTAAATGAAATAACCTCATGTAGGCAAGCGGCTTTGAAAAGAACATACTGAGCACTTACCGTGAACACGGCATTCTGCTAAGTACTTGATGCCCATCATTTTCTTCACTACTTCTGAAGACAGTATTGCTATCCTCCAGTGTAGGAATGAGGAAGTGGAGTCAGGAAGAAGTACCAAATCCCAGGGATCCAAGCAGCAAGTGGCCACCTGGGTTCTTTCCTCCAGACCACATGGCCCTTCTTAAATTCCAGTGAACTGAGAAGCACCAGCTGTGAGGGCTATGGATTGCAGGCCCCGGTCCACCACTTTGTAGTTGGATGACCTTTAAAAAGGTGATTAAAGGAGCACCTGGGTGGCTCGGTCGTTAAGCGTCTGCCTTCGGCTCAGGTCATGATCCCAGGGTCCTGGGATCGAGCCCCGCATCGGGCTCCCTGCTCGGCGGGAAGCCTGCTTCTCCCTCTCCCACTCCCCCGCTTGTGTTCCTGCTCTTGCTATCTTTCTCTGTCAAATAAATAAATAAAATCTTAAAAAAAGGTGATTAACCTGATTCACTTTCTCATCTGCAAAATGGGAAAATAATAGAACTACATGTTAGAATGGATACAAACATTTAGTGTTGGGTATATGCCAGTTATGATCATTAATTGCCAAAAAGGACATGGTGCTTATATATTGCTTACAATACAAAAATACATGGGATAAAACACAGCAAGGGCCATAGCATAAAGGAGTAAAGAACAGAGGAACAGAAGTTGATACAGTTGTGTTAATTGAGACTATAAGCCTTCCAGAGGCCAAAGCAAGATACCATACGACTCTGTTTCTCCAAGAGCAGATCCTCCAGGAGTTTCTGAGGGTGGAGTAATTCAAATGGGGGACCCTATGTAGGGAATTTTGTCCAACAGCAGCATCCACAGAATTAGCTTCACAGAAAAGCATGAAGTAAATAGATATTAAGCAGTTGTTTCTTGTAGCAGCCTTAAGTGAAAGACAAAGGCCTAACGACTATGCCGTAATTCTGTGGCAGGAGCTCAGGAGGGAATTAAAATAACGTGCCTCAGTTGTGTTGACTCTACTGGTGACCCCAGGGGTTCTCAAAGCGCAATCCCCAGCATTAGTATCACCTGACAGCTTGTTAAAACTGAAATTCTCAGACCCCGCTCCAGACCTACTGAGTCAGTCAAGTTGGCGGTGGAGGCCTGGACTAGGTGTGTGAACAAGCCCTCCCGGTGATTTGGAAGTTCACTCCCAGGTGCGGATCACTCTTCTGACCTGACTCAAGGCCGGGCAGGACCTAAAGCATGTCAGAGAAGGGGTGCCAGTGGTGGAATGAATTTTCAGACCCTGTAATCCGAGCCCTGTCCCCCGAACTAAGAAAGCTACCCTAAAGGAGGGTCCTGCTCTAAGAAATAGGGCCACTCAATTTGCCTCCCAAGATGTTAGCTGCAAAACACACACATCTAGGTTTACTGGTCAAATGGGCCTGCTAAATGCAATTAGGAGGTCACTTAATGATTCAAACGCTTGCCAACAATGATTTTTTTCTTAAAATTTGATCTTTCCTCTCCACCTCATGGGGGCTGCACACAATGACTCCCTTCCAAAGAGTACGGTGTGGAAAGGGAGGGGTGTGGGGAGAACAACTTTACAATGAAGAAATGAAAATGACACTTTACCCCTGTGGTCTTCTTCCCTAGAACCCATAACCCTAGTCTATCCATGAGAAAAACCATAGACAAATCCCAGCTGAGGGACATTCTACAAAATACAAGACCAGTGTACCTCAAAACTGTCAAGGTAAGGGCTCCTGGGCGGGTCCATCAGTTAAGCGACTGACTCTTGGTTTTGGCTCAGGTCGTGATCGCACGGTCATGGGATCGAGGCCCACCTCAGGCTACGTGCTCAGCACAGAGTCTGCTGGAGATTCTCTCTCTCTCTCCCGCTGCCTCTGCCCCTTCGCACCGCCCCCACCCCAACACTGGTGCACGTGCACTCTCTCTAAATAAATAAAATCTTAAAAAAAAACCTGTCAAGGTTATCAAAAACAAGGAAAGTCTGAGAAACTATCACCGTCTGGAGAGGACTGAGGAGACAGGAGGACTAAATGTAACGTGGTACCCAGGATGGAGTTTTGGAACAGAAAAAGGTATTACATAAAAGAAAAAAACCACGAAGGCAATCTAAATAAGGTAGGGACTTGACTTAGTACTCCTATCAGTACTGGTTCATCAGTTGTGAAAACTGTACCACACCAATTTAAGATGTTACAATAGGGGAAACAGAGGAGGAATACAGGGGACCTCTTTGTACTATCATTGCAACTTCTCTGTTACGTCAAAAACTATTATAAAATTAAGTTTTTAAAATTCAGTCTTTCTTCCTGATAAGCACATATAAAACCATTTGCATGCCAAGTCTTCGCCTTATTAATGGAAAGAGATCCATGGGAAAATACGTGTTTCAGCAAAAAAATTTAATTTTCTACAAGTTCTGAAGCATCCTTAATGTTTTAACAGGTTCTCTACTTTCTAGCTTGCACCATTCCCATTCTTGTCCCTAAAAATATTAAAGAAGGGACTGTAAAGTTTTCATATACTTTTCTCCCTTTCTTCTCTCTAGCTGGACATGAATCTTCACTTTTCCCTATTTGAATGACTTATTGCCTGTTTTCCCACATCTGCTTAAGTGAACAATATAGTAAGCTTCACTTGATTGTACCTTAAATCTGAATATTCAATTTCCTTATCCTGGACCCTTTTACTTAATGAACCTAAATGATTCTATTAAACATGAGGCACTCAGCTTCCTTTTAATTATCTTGAGAACTCTGGAAGGGAATTGGGACCACTTTGTTCCAGCTGACCTTAGACTAAAGCGGAAAGTCATTCTCCAGATGTTTTAGATACTTTGTAGAAGCAGCTATAAAAGGAAACATAACAATCAAGAATTTCACAGTCATTTGGCAAAGTAAATTGTGAGTGGGGCCGTTCTATCTAATTTATTAAATAAGAAAAAATAAAATAAAAGCCATTTTGGCAGTGCTTGGCTCCAAACTGATAAAAACAGGCCCAAAGAAGGGTGTTATGAAAGTTAGGATAAGAGAGAGATTTAAGGCAGGGAAATACCACTGTACGTATAAATCTGGGTGTTTATCATAGCATAACTAGGGAAAAACAGAAACAGCTTCAGGTGTTTATCCCACCACTACCAAGTCAAAATAAACCGACTGCCTCCTCTCATCCAGCAGGAACCAACAGATGTTTGTTTTCTCCTTTACAAAAATAATCATCGTCTATTTGACAGGAGCTCCCAGTTCCCAGTATACTTTTCGTATACTGTGTCATTTGATCCTTACGGTAAAGCAGTAAAATTAACAGGGCAGGGATTATCTTCCTTTCACAGATGAGGAAAATGAGTTTAAAGAATTTATGTTAACTCAAGTTGGGTCACACGGCTACGAAATGGAAAGTAGGAACTTGACCTCCGGTTTTCTGACTTCAGTTCTCTGCTCTTTACACATCACCACAAAGCTATCTGAGATGCCTTTCGGCTCTAAAATTCCATTACCCTTTGACTAAGAAATGGCTTTGAAATTTCAAATTCATAATCTTCCCTCTCCAGCTAAATAAATATGAATGTTCCTACATCTCTGCCAAAAAAGTCAATATGTTTTTCCAGTTCAAAATGAGAAAAAAGATTGGAAATTTTAAAAGCAAAAGAATCAATAATTTTAGCATCTCTCATAGATTTTAGAGGCTTTGCCTGCTTTAAAAAAAATGGGGCAATTCTTCAAAAGAGCACAGGGATTCTTAATAAAGCTGCAATCTAATCTGAGACCAATATATTATCACAAAACAATGTAAGCCAGACGGTCCATGATTTTGTTTTGTTCCTCAGTCTAAACTGTGATAGGCAATAACAAGTTCTTACAGAAAGTTAATTAAGAGCAAATAAATAGGTGTTTTTTCCATAAATCATGGTGAAAAGCTAGAGGAGTAGACAATATTCCTCAGTTCTGCCATTTCAACTGTGAAATGAGAATCTAAGCAATGCTAATTAAAATATGAAAAGTGAAAACAAGATCTTGGTAAAATTCTGACCCTTCCTAACTATGTAATTATCGATTTCATAATCAGGGATTTTAATGTTTGGTTAGCCAAAAAAAAAAAAAAAAAAAGAATTTTAAGTATTACCTCAAAAATTACTGAGATAGAATGGCCTTTGAAATACTAGATTTACTAGATTTATCTCAGTATCTTGAAGAGGTATTGGCACTCGCTCCCACGGCCACTGCAGCATTATTCACAGCAGCTGAGAGAGGGAAGCAACCTAAATGTCCATCAACGGATGAACGGATAAAAAAAAAAAAATGTGGCCTATTCATGCAATGGAATATTATTCAGCCTTTAAAATGAAAGAAATCCTGCCATTTGCAACAACATGGATGAACCTGGAGAACATTGCACTAAGTAAAATAAGTCAGACACAGGCAAATACAGCATGATCTCACATGTGCAATCTAAACAACTTCTATCTCATAAAAGAGTAGAATGGTGGCTGTCAGGGGCTTGGAGAGGGAAATGGGGAGGTATTAGTCAAAGAGTACAGTGTGTCAGCTATGCAGTATGAATAAATTCTGGAGATCTAATGTACATCACAGTGCCTATAGTTAATAATATGGTATTATAAACGTGAACTTAGCTGAGAGTACATCTGGAGTGTTCTTACCACATGCATACAAGGGCTAACTCTATGAGTTGATGGATGTTAATTAGCTTAGTGTGGTGCTCGGTTCACAATGTACACATAAACCAAAACATCACATTGTATACCTTAAATATGTCATTTTTATTTGTCAATTTTACTTCATTACAGCCAAGAAAAAAATACTCGATTTCTCTGAAAACAGCTACAAACTGGGAAAACCAAAATTATTTCACTAGTAATTGAGAACACACACACACACACACACAGACCTCTCCGTTTTTAAATGCCACTGAAAACACAGGAGTCCTACAACAACAAATAAATCTGTTTTAGTGCTAGAAAGCCAAGAAGGGTCACATCAGAAGACCAGAGCAGTGAGGAAAGGCTGAAAGACCTAAAGCGACTCAAACTGACAGCAAATTTCAACACTGTTGAGGGATTTGTAGAAGTGTCAAGACGAAAGGGGGGAAAAGACAGGAAAATGGGATTTCTCCCATAAGCAGCCTGAAATAATCTCCAAACCAGAAGGTACGGAAGCTGAGAAAAGGAACAGATAGTAAGCAGACAGGTGATTAACGAAAGGAATGGGAAAGAGCTGGACCGATCCCCTAACCACAGGACCATTTACCAGGCAGGCTCAAGCAGGCACAACGACAGAAAACACTGGAGTTGGGACAAGTACCCTCTGAGCGGCCCTTTGGGCGCGGGAAGCAGGACAGTGCCTCAAGTCATGTAAGGCCGGGGTGAGGCAAGAGTAGCCCCCACCCCCAGGAAACAAGCTACCCCCACACCCTAAAGAAAGGGTTCCGCAGCCAGCTAGCCTCTGCGTCCGCCACGTCAGCGCCGGGTCCGGGACCCCCCCGTATCCACACCGACTCACTGCGGAGGAAACCCGCATCCCCTCCCCGCACAAACTAGTACTGATCCACCGAGACTGGCATCTGTACACGTGGACACAAATCCAGGAACCCTCCCGTCATGGAGGGAAACCAACAGAACGAAAGCAAAGGAGCAAGCTCAACGACCCGAAAAATTTACAAGACACAGTGTCAGTAGAGAAAAGAAAAAGAGAAAAAGTTAGGTAGTTTTTCCAGCGAGGCTTGTATCTATTTGTCAATAACAGGCTTCTCTGAACAGGAAGCGTGTGTTGCCAGCCTGCGCGGCGTCCCGGGCAAGGCGTGAAACCCGGCAACACACGGAGGGCAGGGACAGGGCGAGGCCACAGGCGGCCTCCGGGTGGGTGGGGGTCGGGAGCCAGAAGTGGGGGGCCTTACCCGGGAGCCTTGTCTCGGGCGCCACTAGACGAAGCCTCCATGCCTTTCCCCAGGAGGGCTCGCCACTGCCGTCCAGGTGGGCTCACCAACACAGTGCTCGCTCAAGGCTGCGTCCTGCCAAAAGGCTCTGGCTGTGGGAGCGCGTGGGGCATGAGGAGTACACGCTGCAGGGACGCAGACGGGCGAGGAGCCTCCAGCTGCGAGGGTCCGGCTCCAGGGTCAACCAGCAGTCACGTCCTCTCCTTGACCTCCAACAAGTAGCAACCCAATACTTGAAAATTTTAAAAATGTGGCCACTTTTAAAAAGCTCAGTGGATGGGCTGAAGTCATAATTTAAAGCAGGAAAATAAAATCAAGGGATTCTCCTGGAGTACAATACTTAAGGAGAGGGATGAAGCTGGCGACTATGAGACTAAAAGTCAAAAGCCTGGAGGGTAGACTCAGTGGTTTCAACATCCTATTGACAGGGGTTTCAGAGGGAGAGAACAGGGAACAGAGAGAACAGAGCTGAGAGAAGAATGAAAGAAAGAAAAGAGAAAACATTCACTGAGCAGAGGGAAGAGAACTCTTCAGGTTGTAAAATCCACCAAGTGTCCTGCCATTGGAATTGAAGGACATCAACGTAGACAGGTGCTGGCAAGATTGCTGAACAAGGACAAAAGCTTCCTGGAGGTAAATCAAGTTACTTAGAAAGAAATGAGAACTTGACTGGCATCATAGTTTTTGTCCATAACATGGCATGCTTAAAGACAGTGGGGGGAGAAAGGTCTCTACATTCTATGAATACATTGCTCATGGAAGTGTAAACTGATACAGCCTTTATAGTGAGCAACTTGACATTAACCAGCAACATTAGGAACACACAGACCCTTTGGCCATGCAGCTGTGCTCCTGGGAGTCTATCCCACCGGTAAATTCACACAGGTACAAAACGATGCGCAGAGAAGCAGACCAGATTGGCTAACCAGGGCAGGCCCCAACAAACCTCAGCAAGCTGTCCTCACCAAATAACCACTCCTCTTCTCTTTCTCTTCCTCTTAGACTTCCTTCATTTCCTCAGAGGGCCAACCAACAGTCTGCCTGCAACACTATTTCTTCCCCTTTCTGCCCATCCAAAGGTCCCAGACTCTTCTTTTCCTAAACAATGTTCTGTTTACATACATCCACAAACAAGGCGGTGATATATTTCAGTATTTGGGGAGTATTTTTATATATGCCAAAACATTCCTCATTCAAAGGTTACTAGCACTACTGGAGAATGCCAAACTAAAAGAGTCTAGAAGCTAAGTTTTTCTCCTATTGAAGAAAGGTGTCTTTCTTTTTCTCTCTAAAGTTATGGTTTTCTTAAAGAAGCTTACAAATAAGCTCTGTTAACAGTTCATCCTAGAAGTGTAAGATATACCTAGAAGTAGTCAATTCAAAAGGAGAAAAGAACACAAGCCTAAGATGAGAAGAGAGACAAGAGAGTTTCAAAATTCAGTCTACAAACTACAGGTTGCCTGGAAAGAGTGGGAGGGTCTCCTCTATGAGCTCAGCGTGGGTCTGTTTTAAGCTAATTCAAAACCCTTCCAAATGAGCTTATTACATTCTAATTTGGTGGCTCAGAACCTAATAAGAATTCAGATCAAACTGTTCTTCTTTCTCAAAGAGACAGCATTGTCAAAGAGCCAAAATTGGAGTGGGTGTTTGGGGGATTGAGTGATACAGCTTTCATATTATGATTCACCTCTCCACCAGCGAACCCTTCCCCCACCTCAGGAGCATCTGTCATACCTTTTTATTCAAATTCCTCTCCACTAAGGGCAATCAGAAGCTGAAGAGATGCTCCTAAAGAAGTGACCTCCACAAAAATAAAAGTCAATAACGTGGCCAACTGGCACAGAGAATATCAGGAAGTGCAAAATGATGAGGACCAAGAAAAAAGGCAAAACTGTGTACAGAAATAGAAAAGGAAACAGTCACAGGCCAGGATGAAAAATTAAGGCAATTATCTGGATAATACAGCCTCAAAACTCACTTCCTGATGATTGACATAAATGTGTTTTCTTCTCTGGGCTCCATTTTCACAATAGATGGAACGCTGAAGGTATAATAATGGCTTTCTATTTACAGTAAGTTTAAAGGAAATATACCTTCTTTGCTCCTGCTTTAAGCTTTATATCTGGTTTGAAGGAATATTTTATAAATATGATGCTACCTGACAGTTTGGCTTAGAAGGAAAATAAAATTATTTCTTGCCTGGATTGTTGCTTGCCTGGATTATCCAAATATCACATATTGGTCCCAATTCTTCACTCTAGTAGCCTTCTAGAATTGGGTTAACGGGACTTACTGACTTAGAGCCAACTCATAGATCATAATCAGTGGGCCAAGACCTGCATCTATTTACTGTTTCATCTCTACTTTCACTTCACATACATATATACACGATCACAAGCATACACACTCACACCCTCACTGTGGACACACAAACACACAGTTCCCTGTTGAGATGAGAGGCATGCAAGAACTCTGGAAAAGAGTATTCATATTTAGTAATGTTTATAATTCTCTCCAAGACATCTATGATATTGGTGAAATATAATCCTATTAACAAACTGAAGAGGAGGGAGAAGGGAACTGGTATTTGTGGAGCAGCTCATTTGTACCATGCTCTATGTTGCACATTTCTTTCTTTACTTCATTAAATCTTTATATTATCCTTGTGACAAAGGCATGGTGAGGTGAGGAAACATAGGAGGCTTAGAAAGATCTAGGACCTTGCCCAATATCAAATAGCTAATAAGTGGCAGGGCCAAGAGACCAAACTAAGAATTGTATGGTTCCAAAATCAGACCCACTGACACTCCAGGAGATTAAAGGACACAAACATGCATAGGTCTCAAGGGTGTCTACAATGAAGTAGAAAAAAACAAACTGCCCAAACAAGAGATGAGAAATCTTTGGTTTTCTCTTTGAGCTAAATGACACCCTGGCATCTGCAGTGATGATGTAAGTATGGAAAGGAATGTCCGTTCTTCTCTTTTGGACACTCTAAGATCTACAAACCCCAGTAAACCACTGGCAGTCTCATATTTAAAATGAACATCTTCAACTCTTCTTAAGAGACACAAAATACCTATGACTTGTAATAATTCATAATGGTTCCAAAATACAACTTTGAATTTCATGTATCCTGGGTCTAGTATGTAGAAGTGAGTCACTTCCTGAGTGAGCCTAGTCTCCTGTCCAGTATTCTCCCCCAACTTTGGTTATTTTTTACTTATTGCCATGTTCATCGTCTGCTGAAAAGAATCAGGAGATGGGTAGTTATTCATGAATGTTAAGCATATTATGGGTGAGAGAAGGGAGAAGCCCACTGAAATGGAGGGCTCACCACCTATATTAGGCCTTTAAAGGGAAACCTGGTTAGCTACCATTCGAGAGAAGCCTGAGCATTATCTAGATCTTAGCACTTAAAGGACACAGCCACTAAAATGGCTGTCTCCACCATATACGTCACACCTATCAGGTTCTGTATTTCGGGTCCATGGTGAATGACATTACAGTTCCCAGAGTTACATACTACAATGAATTAAAGTGGAATCAACCCATGGTGTTATGTTACACTAGCTGACCTCTGCTCATGTCATGTTTACTACCACACACGGATCATACTCATCATCCACAGACTGCTGACCTCTATCATGACTACTGTGTCGGGAAATGTTACCCATCTCTGCTACCACCCAAGGAGTGAATTCTCCTTTAGCTGGCAAAACTGGTAAGCACTTTGGGATCCATACTGATGAATTAAACACTATCATCTTGCACATCCTAAATATCTGCTGTGGGCTTGGCACCCCAGGAGAACATGTATTAAGTAGAATGGTGTGAAAAAGGGAGAGAGAAAAAAATGTTCTTCCTTATTCATCCTAACATCAATTGTTCTACTCCAGAACAAATAGCAAATGGAAGTTTGAGTGTGAAAACTTCATTTCAGCAGCCAGACTGTCAAGATAAACTTCTGAATGATTGTTCCTGCAGATTCTTCAAGGGCTGCCCACATATATATGGATACAATTGCTTTCTTGATATAACAGAAGACAATACATTAGAAATATAAAAATCATGACCGCTCTGGTCTCTGGAACTCACCCAACATTAATTCATCAGAACCCGAATAAAACTGGGTGGGATAACAAGGCCATCTCATGAAAGGGAGATCGACCTCTCCCTCTCTATCCTTTTGCTTCACTACACTGTTATTCTCTTCTTTTCTGTCGTCGTGGCTCGTAAGGGGCCCATACAGATACTTCCAGTGCAGGGTACAAGACTTCCGTGCAGAAACAGACCTTAGAAATTAACTTGGGGGCGCCTGGGTGGCTCAGTCAGTTAAGAGTCCAATTCTTGGTTTTGGCTCAGGTCATGATCTCAGGGTCATGAGACCCAGACTCCCCATTCAGCACAGAGTCTTCCTGAGATTCTCTCTCTCCCCCCCACCCCTCCCCCATGCATGCACTCTCTCAAATAAATATTTCTTAAAAAGAGAGAGAGAGAAAAGGAAATCAACTTGGCCAAATCCCTCCTTAGTCCCTGGCCAACTTCAGTTAATATTAATCTTTTCATTCCCAGCTAAGGGTTATCAGCACGCAGAAATACAGAAAATGGCAAATGACATTAAGTAAAATGAGACATAATTAAGATGATCCACCAAAATAGTTCAGATCTGCCGGCCATGATTTGCTTTTTTAAATAGCATATATTTGATTCAGAGAAGAAACACTGATAGTGCTATAATTATCACCACAAATTTAATTATAAACACCACAAATAAGTTTAAATCTAAAATATGATTTTATAATAAAGAAAATACTCAAAGCAAGCTTCTTAAATAATGCCATTTTACCACTACTTCTTACATGCAATAATGGAAAAAAAAGGCAAATAAATTTCACTTTCTTCCACTGCTTTTTAATAAACATCTGATACCTCTGTCCTGAGTTCTGATTCCAATTCTATGTAAACTGATCAGAAAATCATATTTAAATTAGAAAAGGAAAGAGCATTGCCCTACTGCTAACTCCTATGGCTAACTAGCTCCACACATTAAGTGGGGAATTGTCTTTTTGTCCAATACGATATAAGCTCCTTTAGCTATAATTCATAAAACAATTCATCGAGATTGGCATTATCGTACATTAAATGCAGAATCAGCTTGGTAGTCCTCTTTTCATTGTCAAGTAAGAAATTGTGAAACTAAATGAACCCTGGGAATTTCAAGATCTGGAATGTGATGCCAGCTGGTGCATGGAAGAAATGAACTCAATCAGGCTACCTGATGTTTCCTGCTGCCGCCTGGAGCAGGGCAGTCTGCAAGGTTGTAAGAGGGCCCAATTTGTCCTTGTCTCTCTCATGGTTTAAGTGCCAGTTAAAAAAAAAAAAAAAAAAAGATCTCTTTAACTCTGTTTAAAGAAAGAAAAAAATATATAAACTGAAGGAAACTTTATAGCAAGCCCAATATACTGGATTTTGGAGATCGAGGTGGAATTTTAACAATTGATTTTAGCAATTATGGTTTAACAGATAGGAAGATCAATACTGTACAATGGCCAGTTTCTAAAAATAGAGATATATTTTTTAAACCAACCTTGTGCTTTTTAACCCTGTGGTTTTCTCTTGATAAAAAAACACATTTCAACAAAATGAAAAACCAAAATTTCAGAAGTCTGAATGAACTACTGCGCTATTCTATTAAACGTTGTAATTCATTTTACATCTTTTTTTTTACAGTGTCTCCAAAATTCATTTGTGGGAGAAATATGTATGAACTACCTATTCTGTAGTGAGTTCTGTGCTAAATGCTGGAGATATAAAGTTAAATAAGACAAACTCCCTCCTTCATGGGCCTTAAATTTCCAAAACATAATAGTGCTGGAAACCAAACCACGAATATCAGTCTTCTCTTTTACAAAAATATCTGGTAATAACAGAAAACATGTAATGATCATACTAGTCTCTGAACTTCAAGAATGGTATGAAGTAGAGATATTACTTGATGGAGAATAGGAACCAGTAGGATCTGTCTGGAAGGACAATGTCAGAGAGGGATTAGGATTAAAAGCTAACGCAATTGGGAATAATATGCATAATTTAAATGTAATCATGGCTATCCTGCAGGAACCAACCTTCTGCTTTTCTCTAATATTATTTCTCCCTCAGAGATCTGGCCCACTTTCATGACCTCAACCATCACTTTCCTCTTGGGGACTCTGAGTTAACCTCACTCTCTGTCCTAGGTTCTGAAGTTCTACTCAGGTGTCTTACTGCCATTTAAAATTTAGGACATTTTAGGGGCGCCTGGGTGGCTCAGTCGGGTAAGTGTCTGCCTTCGGCTCAGGTCATGATCTCAGGGTCCTGGGATCGAGTCCTGCATCAGGCTCCCTGCTCAGCTGGGAGTCTGCTTCTCTGTCTCTCTCTGCTGCTCTTCCTGCTTGTGCTCTCTCGCTCATTCTCTCACTCTCTCAAATAAATAAATAAAATCTTTTTAAAAAATAAAATAAAATTTAGGACATTTTAAAAAATTATCACCTCAGTCCCTGAAACAGCTTCCTCTCTTGCCTTCTCCATTTTTGTTATTAATGCCATTCTCAAATTCACTCACATGCAAAACTTTGGAGTCAGCTTTTTTTTTTTTTTATGAAGATTTTATTTATTTGAGAGAGAGGGAGGGAGAGAGAGCGCAGGCACAAGCAGGGGTGGCGGGGAGGGGCAGAGGGTGAGGAAGAAGGACAAGCAGACTCCACAGCAAGTGCGGAGCCCAAAGCAGGGCTCAATCCCACCACCCTGAGACCATGACCTGAGCCAAAACCAAGAGTCAGACATTTAACCAACTGAGGCAGTCAGGTGCCCCTGGAGTCAGCTTTGACTCTATCTCCTGCTTGTGCCATTAAATGCACCACCAAGCTCTCTTAGGTGTTCTCTGGACAACCTTAATTTTTCCTTTCCCCCCCCACTACCCCAGTTCAAGTATTTCATAGTCACACTCTGGGAACAACAGAGTTACCAATTAATAACCTCTTAATTGGTTTCCAAGCCTTCAGTGCCATAATTCTCCAGTCTGCCTCCATACAAAATTGGCTACAAAGATTTACTAAATAAATACATGCCAGATTAATTTTCCTAAACCATTCCTTCACATCCTCCCCTCCCCAGAAAAATCTTTTGACAATTCACTCCCTGATTTCAAAAGAATAAACTGGAACTTTTTAGTCTAGCATTGAAGATCTTTCTTAGTAGAACCCCAAGATTCTTTTCTAGAATTTTCCCTTCTGATTCCTGTATCTGAACTTACATCTCCAGTAAAAATGATCCTTTCACTACCCCTCCTCAAATCTCATCACTTTCCAGCATCTTCCTGAATCTTTCCCATCCTTTAAGATGCAGTAATTGTCTTTTGAAGTTTATTATATGCTCCCTTTTATGGTTTGAAATCTGTGTAATGTCACCTTGTAAATTCCAGTGTAACCTATTAAGTTGAACCATATGAAGTTGTCACTATTTAACCAGTATTTTACCAAACAAACAGCAACTTCATATGGTTCAATATAGTAAGTGCTGTATCTTTATGCTCCAGAGTTCCTAGAATAAGCCTCACATAATGGATATTCAGTTCTATTTCATCCAGTTTTCTTACCCCCATTTGTAAGCTGGGCAAGGAAGAGGAGAAGACAGTAATTTACTAGAATAGAGGTGGTAGTTTCTGTCAGGTTTGATATCTCTGCAGAACCTATCGTAATTTTGACTTAGTAGTCACATTAACACTTCTACACAGAAAATATGATTTCCTGCTTCTCTTAGGATAAGCCAGCCTGTTTAGCTATGATGCTTCAGTCATAGACCTCTAGTAAAATTAATACATTCTATATTAGTTTCCTAGGGCTTACCACAAACTGAGTGTCCTCCAAACAACAGAAATTTATTCTCACATAGTTCTAGAGGCTGGAAGCCCAAAATCAAGGTGTCACCAGCCGTGCTTCCTCTGACTTTAGGTAGAATCCTTTCTTGCCTCGTGCTAGCTTCTGGTAGTGGTTGGCAATCCTTGACAATCTTTGACTTCCTGCCACAGCATTTCAATCTCTGCCTTCTTGTCACATAGCATGCTCCACCTGTACTGTGGGGTCTGTGCCTGTGTCTCTTTTCCTCTTCTTACAAGGGCACTAGTCATATTGGATTAAGGGCCCACCGGACTCTAGTATGACCTCATCTTAATTAATTACATCTGTGATGACCCTATTTCCAAATAAGATCACAGTCTGAGGTACTGGGAGTTAGGAATTCAACATATCTTTTCGTAGGGGGATATAATTCAACCCATAACAGGTTCATTTTTGAAAGTTATAGTTTATGTGAAATGACTAAAGTTGTATTTTTATACAACTTATCTTTAAATAACTGAACTTTTAAGAAGTATACAATTTAAAGTAAACAAGTATGCAAGCATTATTTAGTAGCCCTCTGAACTATTATTAACTTGTTGTAGTCCATAGTCTTATGCATACAGTCAGTTCAAATGTCATCTTGTAATTTACATAGTAAGGAATTCAACCCGATCTCTGAGCTTATACAAGCTCCAGACACTCGGTTACTACCTGGAGTGACGGTCGCTGCAACCCCCTTCCTGAATTCATCAGTTTTTACTCCCCTGTGACTGTTACTACCTGACCTCTGCAAATAAATGGAGAAAAGAGATCACCTTACCTTTTAACCTTTCCTATTCACTTCTGTTTCTACTTAATTCTCCTCAATGTTTCCAAACACATTCTAACTGAACTTTCCACTATTTATCTGCCCAGATCTCACTCTGAGGCTTTCTTCCCTGCTCTATACCTGTCATTCATCTATCCTACTCCTCCTTTATCACCTTATCCAACTCAGTACATTGTCTCTACAATCCCTTTACACTATGTACTGAAAAGAATAGTATCCACTGGAGATAAAAACTTTTGATATTCTTAGAGAAGGCTGTGCTGTCCCATAAACTCAATCCAGAAAATGAGTCCTAAAATTATGTACTGAAATAGAAACCACTATAGGCATAAAAATCTTAACTACACCACTGGATATCATAATCGATCATTTAAGTAACCAATATTGCCCACAGTATATATAATACATAATATTATAAAAATTCAGTATAATATGAAATATCTATTAATAATTATTAAGGCTATTTAAAAGTGAATATGCATAAGTAATATTAATAAAAATCTATCATGAAAATATTCCTCCGAATTCTTCATAGCTATGGAAATATTGTAAGAAAACAGTGGTACTAATGGATTCTAGAAGTGGTAGAAAAATATGCTTAAATGTGTGGTAAGTTTTAAAGGTAGCTAATAGAATAGCACAAATAGCACGTGAAATTATCAAACTAGAGATAAAAATTGAAACAAAATTCAATAAGTAAAACAAAAGGCTGGAAAAGAAAATTAGAATCGTGGTTAAGAGAAAACATAAAATCAGATGACAAGAATGTATACAAAATGTCAGAAGTAAAAATAAATGTAGTGAAAAGAAGGGGCACATGCACCCCAATGTTCATAGCAGCAATGTCCACAATAGCCAAACTGTGGAAGCAGCCGAGATGCCCTTCAATAGACGAATGGATAAAGAAGATGTGGTTCATATATACAATGGGATATTACTCAGCCATCAGAAAGGATGAATACCCACCATTTGCATCGACATGGATGGAACTGGAGGGGATTATGCTAAGTGAAATAAGTCAAGCAGAGAAAGACAATTATCATATGGTTTCACTCATATATGGAACATAAGGAATAGCGCAGAGGACCATAGGGGAAGGGAGGGAAAACTGAATGGGAAGAAATCAGAGAGGGAGACAAACCATGAGAGACTCTGGACTCCAGGAAACAAACTGGGGGTTGCAGAAGGGAGGGGGGTAGGGGGATGGGGTAACGGGGTGATGGGTATTAGGCACATGTGGTGGGCACGTGTGGTGATGAGCACTGGGTGTTATACGCAACTAATCTTAGAACACTACATCAAAAACTAATGATGTATCATTTGTTGGCTAATTGAACAAAATAAAAATAATTGAAACCTCCCCTTAAAAAAAATAAAGTAAATGTAAAAGTTGTTAAATAATCATATTGGAAGACAAACAGTCTCAGGACAAGAACAAAAATAAAATAAATTCCAGACGTGTGTTCTTTACAAACGATACTCTCCAAAAAAAAAAAATAATAATGCTTTAAAATAAAGGGATGGAGGCACTTGGGTTGCTCAGTCAGTTAAGGGTCCAACTCTTGATTTTGGCTTGGCTCCATCCACGATCTCAGGGTTGTGAGATTAAGCCCCATGTCAGGCTCCACCCTGGACATGGAGCCTGCTTAAGGTTCTCTCTCTCTCCCTCTCCCTCTGCCCCTCCTCTCTCTCTCACCCTCTCTCTCTCTCCCTCCCTCTCTAAATTAAATTAAATTAAATTAAATTAAATTAAATTAAATAAAGGGATGGGAAGTGACACCCCAGCCAATCTTAGCTAAATGAAAATGGAGTAGGACTGAAGACAAAACATTAAAATGGGCAAAAATATTTTATATGTATTTTAAATTTAACGAATAGTACAATCCAACAAGAAGATATAAAAATCACAAACTTGTATGCATGTAACAACATAGCTTAAAATATTTAAATGAGAACTACTTATAAAGAGAGCAAATAAAAAAGGATAAATTATAAGTCGTGAATTGCAGGGGAACACTCTAACCACTTTTCTGAGAAATTCAGTTAACAAATTAAGTTAAAAGAGTAAGAAGATGAGTAACAATGCAACTGCATATACTAGTTATCTTGGAATATTGTTGATGCCCAATAAGCAGAAAATATACCATCTTTTTTTTTAAATATACCATCTTTTTAAATATTCATAAAAATATTTCCAAATGACTGTGTTAAGCCATATGGAAATTTTCAAAAAGTTTTAAAAAGAACATTTGGGCCAAATTCTCTGACAAGAGTGGAAAAATACAAATTTAAAATTATTAAAAATTTTAAAATTCCTATGAATTCCAGCACATATATAGATTCTTTACAACAAAAAGGTCCATTTTACTGTATGCACTTTGCTAAAAGTTAAATTTTAAAAATACTCTTCTTGTGTTAAGGTGCATTTAAAAACTATATTTAAAAATCCTCTAGAAATGACTGATAATCAGAGTACTAGGTATCAAAACATTATATTGCAGGCCAAGTGATAGAGAGGAAAAGTCATTGCCTTAAAAGTATTTATTAGAAAACCAAAAACTTTGAAAATAACATCACCCCAAAATAAAAAAAAATCCAAAAAAGTAGACAAGAGAATTATAACAATAAAAGTTAAATTTCCATTTCTAGAAAATCATAAGGATATAGATAACCCAAATAACACTGTCAACCAACCTGAAGTGGTTGACATTTATAGAACACTTCACCCAGTAATAGCAGACTACACATTCTTTAAAAGACAAAGAGAAAAGAAGAGCAAATGAAAACACAATTTTGGAAACTGGAAAGCAAATGAACAAATTGTGGCCTAATGTACCAGACTTGAGAAAGCTGAATCCTATGCCAGAAAAGGAGAAAGCCAAGGAAGAAAATGATTTATACTACATATCCCCCCAAATGCTTAAGAATTTGTTGTTCCCATTACCTCTGAAGTAGAGTTATGATGTAACTAAAACAAGATGAAATCAACATCTAGTGAGGAAAAAAGATCTCTCCTCTCACTCCATGCGGTCAGATAAGCTCCCTCTCTTACTCTAGAAGACTGAAGTTTATTCTCTGGAGGGGAGAAAATACAGGTTTTGTGGACTATGGGATATCAGGCACAATTGAGAGAAGAGTACCATACTAAAAGCAGGGTAATAAGCAGAAGTCACATGCTCAATGTTAAGACTTCCAACTTTCTTCTTCTGCTTGGCTATCAAAATGTGGCAGCCAGGCCTACACTCTCTAGGCAGGGAAGAAGAAGAGTATTTTTCTAGGAATTCTAACCAGTCTGCATATATATACGATTTCTCTACAAAAGGGTCTCACCAGAAGCTACAGTTGACAAGTCTCAGCAATGTACAAAGAAGTCCCAGATGATCATTTTAGTGCTTGATTATTAAGCACAAGTGAACAGTCAAAAATCCCCAGACATTAGAAATCCTTTAATATATCACACACACACACACACACACACACACACACACAAAGGCAACTTGGAAGAATTAGATTATACAAAGGAAATAAAACTTTAAGAAAAACTATCGTTATTTTCCTCATACAGAAATGAGAGGATACTGCTTCTCTGAAAGATGGAGCTATAAAAAAAAGAATACTGAATATTCAGAGAATTAAAAAGGGCTCTTGGAAATAAAAAAAATAAATGATGCTGGTTTTAAAATCTTAATAGGAGGGAAAATACTGTTGAGGAGATCTCCCAGAAATCACAGCAAAAGGGAAAGAGATGGAAAAGAAGAGAGAAATTAAAATATAGGACTCTTCTAGGAAGTCTAAAAGCCTACTAAAAGGAGTTCCAGAGAGAAGAACAAATGGAGAGGAAGAAATCATCAAAAACATTATTCAAAAATCTTTCCCACAACTGTAAGACACAAGTTTCTAGATTAAAAGGGCCCACCAGTAGATAAAAATGCTCTCCAAGGATCCATATTTCACATGATCAGGAAATCTCAGAACATCAAATAAGAAGATCCTCAGTTTTCAGGGAGAGAAAAAAAAAAAACAGATCTCATAAAAAATCGGAATGGCATCCGATTTTTGGGGTCTTGGGGCGCCTGGGTGGCTCACTCAATTGCACACCCAACTTTTGGTTTCGGCTCCGGTCATGATCTCAGGGTCCTGGGGTGGAGCCCCTCATTGGGCTTGAGACAGTCTCACCCTCTCCATTTGCCCCTCCCCCCACTCATGTGCACGCGCGCACACACACACACACACACACACTCTCTCTCTCTCAAATAAATAAATAAATCTAAAAATAAGAAGAATGACATAAGACTTCTCAGCGGCATCGGTGGAAATTAGAGGACAATTAGGCATTTTATTTCAAAATCTGAAGAAAAATGATCTCCAACCAACATTTTTATAGCCACCTAAACTATTATTGTAAAGATAATTTCTAAAAATTCCCCTTCTATGAACTTGTCTCTGTATGCAAGTTATTGATAGAGGTGCTCTACCATAATGAGACACTGAGCCAAGAGAAAGGAAGACACAGATTCCAGGAGACCAGGCGTGAACACAAGAGAAGAAATGGGAACTTCCAGGAGGACAGTGTAAAAGGTACTGAGGTGACTATTTGGCACAGCCTAGAGAAAGCAACCAGGCAAGGCAAGTACTGTTCTGAAGGCTCCATGAGTGAATTCTTCAAGAAGATGAAACGGGCTGGGTACATGACAAACATGAATATACTGAGAGGCATTTGGGGGTTGAATTAGGAACAAGAACATAGAAAATTAAGCAAATATAAAAACAAGATAATTATTAGCTCTGAGGGAAATTAGACAGAGTAATCAGCTGTGAATAACATTTCCTTGGTTCTCAACCTTGGCCAAACATTAGAATCATCTAAGGAGCTTTTAAACTTCCAGAAGCCCAAACTAAAACTGCATCAATTAAATCAGAAATAGGCAGCAGTATTTTTTTAAAGCTCTCCAAGTGATTCAAATGGTCAGCCAGTATGAAAACCACTGACTTGTTCTTAATAATGTAAATCCTGAATACTGATGTAAGCAAAACTACAACAAACTGGGAACTTGAGGAACACAGTCAGAAAGTGGGGGGATGGTAGAGATGGGGAGTAGTTGAACAGAGAGTTAATTCTCCATCTTATGTGATGGGAAGTCAGTTGATATTGCCTGAAACAGAGCCATATAGGCATGCTATACAGTCATATGGAGATAAATATGAAATGAATCATCTAAAACACCTAAGAGTGAGAAATAGGAGCAGGGGTCGGGGGACCTTCATGTTCCCTATAATATGCCTTATAGAAATGCTTGACTCTTTAAACTATGTTCATGTGTGACTCTGACAAAAATGAAAGGTAAATTTAAAAATATTAATAAAAGCTAAAACAATGAAGAAAATAACCACAGGAAAACCTAATCTGGCTTTTTGAAAAAGCTAATTAAGTAACATAAAATTTTAGCCAAGAAAAAGAGAACACAAACACATGGACATAACTAGAGACAGATATAATACAAAATAAAATTGTAAGAAAATAAAATGTATCACCTTATATCTACTAAATTAGAAAGCTAGATGGCCTGATTTTCTAAGCTATGTAAGTTAATTACCAAAATAGACTTAATAAGATGTAAAAAACATAAACTAATAACCACGAAAGAAATTTCAAAACCTACCATGACAAAAGTCCCCAGGCAGGGAGAGTTTTAGGGAGAAAATATTGCTATATCGTATATAAATAGTTCCAGACCACAGGAAAATAACAAAATCCCAAATTAGAACATAAGCTTGGTTTAAGCCCATCACCAAAGCAGCCCCCCAAATTTTTAAATAAAATCATAACAACACTGGGGTGCATGGGTGGCTCAGTCAGTTAAGTGTCTGCCTTCGGCTCAGGTCATGATCCCGGAGTCCTGGGATCGAGTCCCGCGTCGGGCTCCCTGCTCAGCGGGGAGTCTGCTTCTCCCTCTGCCCTTCACCCTGCTCATGCTCTCTCTCACTCTCTCTCTCAAATAAATAAATAAAATCTTTAAAAATAAAATAAAATCATGACACTGATTTATAAGTATAGATGAAAAATTCTAAATAAATATTAGCAAATTGAGTCTATCTGTAATTAAATAATATATGATCAAGTAACTAAAATGGAAATATTTTTATCCTTTTGCCCATCAAATTAGCAAAATATTAAAAGATTTGTGATATTCAGTGTTGACAGTGGTATAGGGGAATATATGGACAAATATTTATGTTCAAGGGTGCTCATTTCAACATTATTTATGTCTGTTTCCTTCTCCAGATTAGCGAAGTTTTCAGCTATTATTTCTTCAAATACATTTTCTGTCCCCCTTCTCTCTTCTTCTTCTGGGACTCCTATAATACGAATGTTATTATGTTTGATGGAGTCACTGAGTCCCCTAAGTCTATTCCTGTGTTGCATAATTCCTTTTCCTCTCTTTTGTTCGGCTCCATTATTTTCCATTATTTTATCTTCTAGGTCACTAATTCATTCCTCTACTTCTTTTAGCCCGCAGTTCATTGCATTAAACCTGTTTCCGATCTCATTTATTGCACTTTTCATCTCTGACTGATTCTTTTTTAACTCTTTTATCTCTGTGGTAAGGGTCTCATTGATGTCTTCTATTCTTTTCTCAAGCCCAGAGAGTATCCTTAGGATTGTTGCTTTAAATTCTCCCTCAGGTATGTTACTTACATCTGTTTCACTTAGATCTCTGGCCATGGCCTTATCTTCTTCTTTCATTTGGGAGAGTAGAAAATGAGAAGCAGGGCGCCTGGGTGGCTCAGTTGGTTAAGCGACTGCCTTCGGCTCAGGTCATGATCCTGGAGTCCCAGGATCGAGTCCCACATCAGGCTCCCTGCTCAGCAGGGAGTCTGCTTCTCCCTCTGACCCTCCTCCCTCTCATGCTCTCTGTCTGTCATTGTCTCTCTCGCAAATAAATAAAATCTTAAAAAAAAAAAAAAAAGAAAGAAAATGAGAAGCAATCTAAAAGTCCCTCAATAGAGGAGTGGCTAACTATATTATGCTCCATCTGTATTTTGAAACACTATGCAGCAGTTTTCAAAATTTAAGGGGATTTCAATCAAAAGAAATGTCAATATATTGTTAAGTGAAGAAAATTTGTTGCCCAACTGGTTTAGTTTAAAAATACATTTGTGTTTGTATATGTACATTTGTATATATTAAAATACACTGAAAGAATTAAACTGATATGTATTAAGCCTTTAGTAGCAGTTAAGGGTGGCCTAATAAGGATCATGAGGCTTAAGGAGAGAGGAGTAAGTGAAAGGTGACTTTCGTTTTTTACTTTATATACTTCTGTGTTTGAATTTTTACAGTGAGAATGTATCCATGTAATTGTCCAATTAAAATCAACCAATTAAAATGTAAAGATCATGTATGCACATGGACAGATCCTAAGAAAGAAGAAAAAAATTTTTTAATGAAAACAATTCTATGTTTGTTTTTGTTTGATTTAAGGTAGTGTGATTCTTTTTTTTTTTTTTCAAGATTTATTTATTTATTTATTTTAGAGGGAGCAAGAGAGAGAGAGAGCTTGGGGTGGGGGGAGAGATGGGGGAGAGGGAGAGAGAAACTCAAGCAGACTCTGCACTGAGCACAGAACTTGACGTGGGGCTCCATCTCATGACCCTGAGATCATGACCTGAGCCAAAACCAAGAGTTGGACAGCTAACCAACTGCACCCCCGCCCAGGCACCCCTAAGGTGGTATAAGGCTAATAATTTAAAAAAATATCCTAGGGATTTATATGGAATTGGGTTTGTATAGGTGGTCCAACCCAAATAGACACTCTAAAGATTACCAAACGTACGTAATGTTTGGTAGAAGATTTTGGAAACAAAATTTTGAATGGAGTGACAAACAAGTCCATTCTAAAATGTGTCACTGTTTCACAATCTAGAAAAAACATAAATATATCCTTGGGATGTTTAAAATTTCAATTTAACTATAATCTCACCCACATATTTTAATGAAACCCTTGCCTGATGTGAAGATATTCCTGGGCCCAAGCAAGCCTTCCCAAAGTAGATAAGAGGGATTTTTTTTAACCAAACAGGCAACTTAAGGCATGATTAAAGAGAAGATGCAATTGGTCCCAAACTATTTCCCATTTCCCCTGATAGTAAACAAATCTTCTGATACACATAAAAAATTCAGAAATCAAATAATTGAGTGTGATGTAAAATGCTTTGCCTTTGAGGCAGCCTTAAACAGTAATCCATTTGATGGAATCAATCCTGACTTCAGCCTCAAAAATCCAACCTTCATATATATAGTCATTTAAGTATCTAAGATACAGTTTCTGTCCTGTGGCCTTAAAAAAAATGGTTAAATGTGAAGCATTTGGTGCAACTTAGTGACAGAGAAGTCTCTATTTTCACCCTGTTTCCAACTTGGGATATTTTTCCCTTTCATTTTCCTAGTTCCCTTAGAAGCAGGATGTTCAGGCCATGATTTACTTTAATGAAATTCAGAGAACAGAATTTTCACATAAAACACTGCCAATATACCTCTATACCCCTAATTTAAGGATCCCTGTTGCTCACCATAAATATTACTTGGTCACTCCATGATAACAAATTAGACAGCAAAAGCACTTAGAGCTGTACATTAATGCTTCGCACTTTGCAGACTCCAGGGGACCATTTAAAGTACTGCAGTGAGGTGCGGGGGAGGGGGGAGCTCATGGGAATGAATTGTGAGGTTGCTTCCCTGCGTCCCTCCTCCTGTCACTGAGATCACCTGCCCTCTCCTTAAGGCTCATCCAGCCTTTGAGATAAATCTTGACCTTAGTCTTCAGAAATATAAGGTGCTATAGTGTATGACCCTGACTCAGGATCGAGTTACCCTATACCTGTAGCGTTGTCTAATGGTGTGCCTAATTATAATCTGTGGGTTTCTTCCATCTTCTTGAAATCAAGTTTCTACCAGTACCCTTGATCTGGGAGCTGGGTCCAGGCCAGGTTCTCTAGTTCCAGAATCCCTGAGAATCTAGAGGCTAAACAGGACAGACCTTGATTTGGATCTCAGCTCTACCACCTTGCTAGCTGTTACTTTGGTCATTTCTTAGTCTCTCCAAACCCCAATTTTATTATCTTAAAAATGCAGGAAAAAAATCCCTACCATATAGAAAATGTAGCATAGTGTATGGCACATGGTAAATGCAGATAAATGTTAATTCCTACCACTCGTATCTTTTTGTTGATTTTTCCTTGATAATCTGAACAGTGTATTGGAACCTCTGAAATTGGAATTTGTCTTGCTGCTCTTCCAAATCTATATGGCAGCCCTGAGACTAAAGCCTCTACTCCTACTGATGTAAGTCAGCAACATCTCCTGCCTAGTCAGATCACTAACTTTGCCCATTATTGACCTCTGTGAGACCTTTGCTCCTTGGGAGACATATAACTGATATTTTCTTCTTTCCTAATGTTCTCTCAGAATGCTAGGCTCCAACCTGGATTTGTACCCTAGTGCCTGCCCCAGTGTATTGGGTGATTCCACTAAGAACGGTCTCTAAAATCCTGCTGAGATGACTCACTGGGTCTACCCATGGAATGCCTTTTGACATTCATAAATCACGAGTGTTCCTCACTTTCAAAACAGAACAAAAAAAAGAAAATCTAAAAAACAATGGATTGACTTTTCCCCAGTTCCCTTCCCTCACTTGGACCCCAAGAGAGAGATGTGGAAGAGATGGGATTCCTCAAGTTGGTGGAAGAGAGTCACTAAATTACTATCTGGTTCCTGTTATGTACCAGCATGATGCTAAGAAATCTACATTCATTACTGCAAACCCTCACAATACTGCAAGATAGCATTGCCCTCACTTAACAGATGGGGAAACTGAGGCTCCATAAGGTTAAACAGTGTTCCCAAGTTCACACACCAGCAAGGAACAGAGCCAGAATCTGAACTCTTATATGTCCGATTTCAAAGTATATAAGGTTTATTACAAACTGGAGGATTCCTTTCTCACTATACCACATTTCCCCTCACTACACCATTACATATAAGTCAATAGGTTGCTTCAAAATATTTTTATTTATTTTATTTTATTTAAATCCAAGTTAGTTAACAGTGTAGTATTTGTTTCAGGACTAGAATTTAGTTGTCACTTACATAGAACACAGAGTGCTCATCCCAACAAGTGCCCTCCTTAATGCCCATCACCCATTTAGCCCACCCCCCCACCATCCTCCCCTCTGACAACCATCAGTTTGTTCTCTGTAGTCAAGAGTCTCTTACGGTTTGCCTCCCTCTCTGTTTTTATCTTATTTTCTTTTTCCTTCCCTTCCCCTATGTTAATCTGTTTTGTTTCTTAAATTCCACGTTATGAGTGAAATCATATGGTATTTGTCTTTCTCTGACTGACTTACTTCACTTAGCATAATACACTTTTAGTTCCATCCACGTCATTGCAAATAGCAAGATTTCTTTCTTTTTGATGGCTGAGAATATCCCATTATTTTTATATATGTACATATATATGTGTGTGTATATATATATACCACAGCTTCTTTATCTATTCATCAGTCAAAGGATATTTGGGTTCTTTCCATAATTTGGCTATTGTTGAGAGTGCTGCTATAAACATTAAGGTGCATGTGCCCCTTCAAATCAGTATTTTTGTATAAATACCTAGTAGTGCAATTGTGGGTCATAGGGTAGTTCTATTTTTAACTTTTTGAGGAACCTCAGAAAACAACAGATGTTGGTGAGGATGCAGAGAAACGGGAATCCTTTCGCACTGTTGGTAGTAATGCAAGCTGGTGCAGGCACTCTGGAAAACAGTATGGAGATTCCTCAGAATGTTTTTTAAATGTTGAAATTCCCAGAGTAATTTACTTCTCGATCAACAAAAAATAGCCCATGAACCTGTATGTATAATTCTTTTGTCTAAATGATAGTAATAGCTAGCACTTCTTCATTGCTTATTAGGTGTTTGATACTGTTTGATTTATGTATATGAACTCAGTTAATCCTATGTGCTAGGTGATATTAACATCACTATATTAGAGATGAAGAAACCAAGCAAAGAGGGGTTAGGTAAGTTGCCCAAGATCCCACTGGCAGAGCTGTGGTCAGAATCCAGGAAGTCTAGGTGCAGAGCCCAAGCTCTCATCACCATGTTTTACTGCCTCTCAACAATCAAAATAATTGTGTAAATCTCCAGTTGACTTTGTATGTAGGAATAACTTAAGGATCTCATCAATTCCTTTGATAACTGAAACTACCAAAAACCATTTACTGAAAAACAACGAGTAGCATGTTGCTTATGAATCACATTCCCTGATGACTTGCCACACTTTGGTATTTGGCTCTCTTTCTCCATGAAGACTAAAGATACATAATTCTGCATATTACCATAGAAGTCACACTTATCTGGAAAGGGTACAATTAAGGATAAAGTAGAATCTTTTTCCAAGAAAATAATTTCTCCTTTCATAACTATAAATATTATTTTACTCCATTTGGGTAGCACTCTTTAGATTCTGGCATGAATACAGTATACCAAAACCAGAGTTTATCATCTAAAGCTTGCAGTAAAGTCATTTTTGGAAAAAATGTATATACTATATACCCAACAATCCCATACATTTTAACTTTCTGGTGTGAACAACGATAATCAATAAAGCATTTAATTTCTAAAAATCAGGCTTGTTTTGTTTTTCTATTGTATGAGTCAGTATCTGGCACATGTAAAGTAAAATGAAGAAAATGAGCTTATAAATCACAGTAATCTCCCTGATAATCACTACTCATTTAGTGAAGGGACAATGTGCTCACTACATGAGGCATTCTTATAAACGACACCAAGCTGCAATTAACGATCTATAGATCTCATTTGCTCTGAATTAGTAAGTGCCCTGATTCTAATAAATTCTCAATACCTAAGGACCTTATTCTGATTATTTTTATCTCATGTTTCTTGCCCACAGAGAAAGGAAAAGGAAAATGATTTCTTCCCCAAATGCCAGCTGAGTGCATTATCTTCTCCCTGTTTCTCATACATCTACCCAGAAAGGTATTCCAACCAAAACAATGTCAGAACACATTTCATTTTTTAAAAAGATTATAATATTCCCCCAAATGTCTTAACCAGAACATATAACTTCTACAAGAATACTATGAAAAATAATGTTTAAAATATCCTTACCTAATGAAAACAAATCCTAAAGTTCCTTCTAAATTACACACGAAAAATGAAATTGACCTAGCTTTATTTTGAAATATTTATATTATGCTATGAAATGTATATTCTTATTTCTCAAATAAACAAACTACCTGTATGCAAAATAATTCTACACAAACCAGAATGTGATAACCCAAAAGATCCCACTGCACAGACAGAACATATAATATAATACTTACTGTTTTATCATTTCTTATCTCATAACAAAACAGATATGACTTCACTATTCCTGGCAGGCATTGGGATTAAAAAATAATGCAAAGAGGAAAAATCACCCAAGGACTCAAGTTTGAGACACAGAAGAATGAATCTAAAACAGATTTCAGAATATAGGGGTGCCTGGGTGGCTCAGTTGGTTAAGCATCTGCCTTCAGCTCAGGTCATGATCTCAGGGTCCTGGGATCGAGCCCCACATCGGGCTCCCTGCTCCGTGGGGGGCCTGCTTCTCCCTCTCCCACTCCCCCTGCTTGTGTTCCCTCTCTCGTCGTCTCTCTCTCTCTGTCAAATAAATAAATAAAATCTTAAAAAAAGATTTCAGAATATAAACACTCATTAAGTTAAATCCCAAAAAAACCCTCTAATCCACTGCTATTGGGTTTTGTCTCAGTCAAGTGCCCTGCGATGAGGCGCTCAGATTAGAATAATGCAAGTAGAGTTTAAGAGTTCCATTTTAAAAAGAAAAAGAGTTGAACGTTTGTAAAGATGTGGGCAGGATGGAGTTTCTGTCCTAAGCATATCCCTCCTTTTAAGCAAGGCTGAGAGAATCCTATGGCTGAGATCAGGCATAGGTCATCCTAATGTGTAAAGTATTAGAGCCAATGTCTTTGAACCAAGAACAGAACAAGGACTTTCTCAGAACAAAAGGATTCTCTCATCTCAAGTAAGCTCTCAGAGAAGAGGTGTCACTTTGAGAGGTGACCCAAAGACTCAGCCCCTGATGGAGTCTCTATGTATGTTGACAGTAATAACCCGCGCCCAGTGATGAGGATCTCTAACCTAGCACATTTCGGCACAGAGCTGTGGGAGTTGGGGAAGCAGAATCATTATAGGGGAAGGTAACTTAGTCTTAGCCTGATGCATGAAGGGAAGAGATGAGAAGATCATACCTCAAACATCAGGAAGGCTGCTATGAAAAGCCCTTCCTCCCAGGACCTGTGACATCAGAACACATTCTTTGTATCCCCTGAAGGCAGGGAATCATGAAAGGTATTTCTTTTACCATAACTTACCAGTTACATTAGAAACGTATCTGCCAAGCAAATCAAGAGAATGAATGTTTTTGGTGAGAAGTGAACTCACATCATAATAAAAGTAATTCAAGTTTTTTCACTATCTCAATCTCAAACCAAAGAAACACTTTTTCCCTGCCTTCTCAAGTAAAACATTAATGCATACTTACACGACATACTATGAAACACATGAAGCTTCTATCTCCTTTGGGATTTGCCTTCTCCCTCCAATACAGAGAATAAATGGTCACCTCTTGCCCCTGAAATTTTTTTCTATCTTTACCAGCCTTCCACTCACCTTCTAGTTTAGGCTTTTCATTTGCTATCTTCAGAAACAACACATAAGGAAACATGTTGAGAACACATATTTAATTACATAAATATCTGAGTAAGTGTTCGATGTTTAGTGTGGTATTATTCATTCTGTTTTCATTATTTGATTCCTCATTTAAGACTTTTTAAATTTCTCACCTGCAGCACCATACTGTACAAAGATTTTGAAGTAAAATACAGGAATCCACACAGCAAAGTAAGACAAAAAATAAAATTGAGAAATACAGAAACACAGTAATGAGAGCAGGTGAAATATAAATTAGAATTGATGGATAAACCCTAAGGAGCAATTCAGAATGCATATATGCCACCCATGGGAGACTACACTATAGTTTGTAGCACAGAGAAGCCAATTTGTACTTGAGCTCACTGGCAGCTAATGAAAAAGAGGAATTATGGTCTTCTGCCTGATTCATAATGCCCAGAATATTTTTTTATTACCTTCCAATTTGAGGTCACTGAGGATACCTGAAATCTGACCTCTGTTCCATATTAGAATCATATGCTATCTGAGATGAAAGGAACCAAAGATAATCTAACTCAGTGAGAACTAGAGGGATCAAGTGAGTTTTCAGTCCCACAAAGAATAAGAGAGCCAGGTATAGAACATCTGGAGGCCTCTACCTAGTTTAGTGCTTTCTCCCATCAGCAACACTGCTTACTCTTTCTCCAGTAGAACAGGAGATTGAGAATCAAAGAATCATCTATCCAGGCCTCATTAAATTGAAACAACCATGCTAATTTCCTGGTTGACTGGCTATATCAGGGCAAGTATCAGAGAACAAAAACTAGATACAGGTTTAGCCCTCATAACTGGAGGTAGCCCTGGGTTCATCTCACAATTAAGAAAAAGTTGTGAAGTGAGGAGGTGAGGTAAAGATTGTACCTATACTTACTAGAGCACTCTTAGAGCCAAAAGTGAAACAAAAGAGTTCCCAAACCAGGTAAATACAAATTACCTTACACCCTAGTTCCAGCTCTATTTAGTAGTCTCTGTCTGTATCTTTGCCTGTTTCTGTCTCACTCTCTCTTCCTCTTCCCCTGCCTGACTCACCTTCCTCCACACTGAAGGTGCTCGTAAGGAATTATGAGATAGCAGTGAGAGAAAATTCCTAGAACTCACAAGAAGTTAGGAATCATTAGTGCTCCTACCAACCAAAATAAACAGATTTTCAAGACTACAAATATCATTCAGTAGAGACATTGTAAGAATTATTAGTTAGAAGTCAGGCCAAATCAGCAACTAGATCTGTCCATTAAAAAGAATAAAAACAAGATTTGAATGATAAAACTGATTCACAAATGAACTAACTGCAAAACAAAGCCCAACACTCTTTAAAAGAATAAAACTAGATCCAACACTCAACAATGTAAACTTCACACTGTCTAGCATCCAATAAAAAACTACTGGACCAGCAACAGCTCTTTCTGCCCACAGGTCCTGTCCCAGGGCTTTTTTGGGGGGGGGGGATTTTATTTATTTATTTGACAGAGAGAAACAGGGCTAGAGAGGGAACACAAGCAGGGGGAGTGGGAGAGGGAGAAGCAGGCTTCCCACGGAGCGGGGAGCCTGATGCAGGGCCCGAGCCTGGGACGCTGGGATCATGACCTGAGCCGAAGGCAGATGCTTAACGACTGAGCCACCCAGGCGCCACTAAAGGCAGAGGCTTAACTGACTGAGGCACCCAGGCACCCTGTGCTTTAATAAAACCACCATTTTGCCCCCAAGATGTCTCAAGAATTCCTTCTTGGCCATCGGCTTCAAACCCTAACGTCTTTCCTACATCAGCTTTACTCACTCTCCTTTGTCTGCGAGATTCATTCTTCAACTCCGTGAGACAAGAACATCGCTCTCCGCATCATTTTGGTGCTAAAACCCATGGACGCTATCACCGAAGGGCAAAGAGGGAGCCCTAATGACTGGAATCAAAAGACCAACATTTCTCCATAAGATGCTCATGCTCATGGAAATGACTTGATACTTTTCTCTTCCCGTTAGCTGAAAAGACTGAAAATCTAACCACCTCGGAACTAAGCAGTTGTCATAACAATGATCTCTTACAGAAATGGTTGAATTCAAGTCATCGCTAGTAAAATATAAACTCCCAAGCAAGCTCTACCTAGAGGACACACGGACAGGACAAAATCTGCATGGGACACCAGTCATCGACCTACAGGGAAGAAAATTTGAGAAAAATACAATTTGAACTGGAAGTCAAGGCATCTCCCTTGTAGTAAGAGGCTGAATGTGGTCTGATGGTGCAGTGTGTATGTTAGCAGCGCTAAGTTAACATTGAAACAATCATACTTTAACACCAACTGTATCATAAAATCGACTCTTAAGTGTGACTGTAGAAACTTGGATGACAGATATTTCTGATCTATCTATACCTTCCAACTATCAATAATGTGTTGGAAATTCCTATTATAAATTATGTTCCAGCACTAGAAATGGGATATTCTAAAGACAAAGATAAAAATTTCAAAGCACTGCTCTCATACTAAATTTATCACAGATGTAATGTTCTTGAAAGTGGGTAAATATTTAATTGATATTGGCTTAATGTAATATATTTCTTTCAGAATTTTCTTATATTATAATAAATAATCCCATTAAAAGGCAAAAAAAAAAAAAACTACTGGACCTGTGAAGAAGAAGGAAAATTTGACACACAACCAGGAAAAAAATCAGTTAATAGAAAGAGACCAAGAAATGACAGAGATGGTACAATTTTTTTATTTTTTTTAAAGATTTTATTTATTTATTCATAAGAGACAGAGAGAGAGAGGCAGAGGGAGAAGCAGGCTCCCTACCAAGCAGGGAGCCCAATGCAGGACTTGATCCCAGGACCCTGGGATCATGACCTGAGCCAAAGGCAGATGCTTAACCATCTGAGCCACCCAGGCACCCAAGATGGTAGGATTAACAACATTAAATTGTTAATTAAAAAAATTAAAATTGTTAGGGGTGCCTGGGTGGCTCAATCAGTTAAGCGTCTGCCTTTGGCTCAAGTCATGATCCCAGGGTCCTGGGATCGAGCTCTGCATCGGGCTCCCTGCTTGGCAGGGAGCCTACTTTTCCCTATCTCTCTGCCCCTCACCCACTCTTGTGCTCTTTCTCTCTCTCTCTCTTTCTCTCAAATAAATAAATAAAATAAAATCTTAAAAAAATAAAACTGTTAATGTTGACAACTTTATAAAACTTCATAAAATGTTAACAATAACATAAAAATACATTAAAATTGTAATGGAAAAGATGATCAGTATCCTCAAAATTTTGAAGGAAAACATGAACATAATGAGGAGAGAATAGAAATGTAAATGAAAGTCAAATGAAAAACTCAATATATGAAATAAGATACTCACTGAATTGGATTATCAGTTCATTAGATACTGCAGAAGAAGATATTGGTAAACTTGAAGGCACAGCAATAAAAACTATCCATACTGAAGCACAAGCAGAATAAAATCTGGGGAAAATATGAAAAGAAACTCAGTGACCTGTGGAATAATAGTAAGTGGTCTCACATGCTAATTGGAGTCCCAGAAAGAAAAGACATAGCAGAGGAATAGGAAAATTATTTGAAGAAATAATGGCTGAAAATTTTCCAAAATTATGTAGACTATAAACCCACAGAACAAAGAATATCAACGAATCCCAAGGAAGATAAACAAAAGGAAAACCACAGGAAGGCACATCACAATAAATTTATTAAAAAGAGAAGGTATTAAATGCAGCCAGAGGGGGTGGGGAAAAGGTGTATTACATAGAGGAACAAGAATAAGGATTAATGCAGATTTCTTGTGAGAAACAATTCAAGTCTGAAGACAATGGAATGACACCTTTAAAGCACTGAAAGAAAAAAAAACTGCCAACCTAGAATTACATATCCAGTGAAAGTATCTTTCAAAAAAGAAGGCAAGGGAGACTTCTGGTTTCAGCTCCAGCATGGAAAGAATTTAGAAGTTGTCACACCCGTCCTTAGAACAAGAGTAAGCTGGACAAACTGAAAATCAAGACTATTCTCGGACCCATCAGAGAAATGAGGTCAGGGGAAAAACGACCACCTTGAAATTTGGACAGACAGATGCACTCAGAGAGGCACAACCAAGATCTGCTTACCTGGAGCAGAAGCCATGGAAACCATAAACTGGTAAGAACACTTAGTAGTTTTGACAAACTGCTGGAGACTGAGCATGGACTAGTATGAGAGCAAGAAATTTCTGGGCACCAAGTCTGAAGGGGCCCCCATACTCTCATAAGCTTAACCTCCAGGAACCTGAACAGGTTCTCATGGTAAAGATTCAAGAAAAATCCACTCATGGAACTGGCAGGGGGAAAGGAAAAGTAATCACTGTGAAGTATGTCCAGAACCTTCTCCATAATGAAGGCTAACTCTCCAGAGAAAAAGACTTTTCCAGTGCTTTATCACTACTGGGGGAAGGGCATTTTCCCCACTCCAGTCCCTTATAGCATTTCTGTCTCACCTAAGATAGATTTTTTGTAAAACCTATACCACTAGAGAAAAAGCTGTGATGTTCACAGCCCAGAGGCACAGGCCCATTACACTATGGAGACTGTATCATACTACTACAGGCCCCACAGGCACATCAAGAGCTGAATGGATAAACATATTGTGGAATATCTATACAATGGAACACTACCTAGCCTGGTGATGGGTATTAAAGAGGGCACGTATTGAATGGAGCACTGGGTGTTATGCACAATGAATCATGGAACACTACATCAAAAACTAATGATGTAATGTATGGTGATTAACATAACATAATAAAATAAAATTTAAAAAAAGAATAAAATGAAACCTAACCAAAAGATCTACAAAAAAAAAAAAAAGGGATAAACTACGGATACATGCAACAGCATGGATAAATCTCAAAAACTGTATGCTGAGCAAAAGAACCTAGACATAAAAGAGCGCATACTGTTTGACTGCATTTATGTGAAACTCCTTTTTAAAAGGCAAATCTAATCTATAGTGACAGAAAGTAGTTAAGTAGTTGCCTGGGGGCAGGAGTAGATAGGGGATTGAGTAGGAAAAAGCACAAGGAGACATTTTGGGGCCATGGAAATGTTCTGTATCTTGATTGTGGTGGTGAATAGATGGATGTATCTATTTGTCAAAACTCATCAAAAATGAACACTTAAAATAGGCGTATTTGGGTGCCAAATCTTTAAAAAACAATACACCTTTAAAACTGTCTAGCCTAGGGCGCCTGGGTGGCTCAGTTGGTTAAGTGACTACCTTCAGCTCAGGTCATGATCCTGGAGTCCCAGGATCGAGTCCCACATCGGGCTCCCTGCTCAGCACGGAGTTTGCTTCTCCCTCTGACCCTCCCCCCTCTCATGCTCTCTCTCTCTCTCTAAAATAAATAAATAAAACCTTTAAAAAAAAATAAAATAAGGGGCGCCTGGGTGGCTCAGTTGGTTAAGTGACTGCCTTTGGCTCAGGTCATGATCCCAGGGTCCTGGGATCGAGCCCCGCGTCCTGGGATCGAGCCCCGCATCGGGCTCCCTGCTCGGTGGAAAGCATGCTTCTCCCTCTCCCACTTCCCCTGCTTGTGTTCCCTCTCTCGCTGTGTCTCTCTCTGTCAAATAAATAAATAAAATCTTTAAAAAAATAAAATTGTCTAGCCTACATGATACAAATATTTCATCTTGTTCCTTCTTCAGCAGAATGAGAAACATAACCTTCACCAATGCTCACCTGACTGATCTCCAACTTGAAGCTCGCCAGCCCTGTCATCCCACATTCTTCTCTTCTGGAAGAGAAACAATGGGAATTACATTAATCTTTTGTCATCCCTTGTATTTACCAGCCCTTAAATTATTCTGATTACATTTACCACCATAAAGCAGTATTTACTGAACACCCACAGGGTGCTGTGCAACTCTTCTTTATTTTTTCACATGTCAGTTGAGTACATTTAGTGCTCTCCATAATATCATTTTAAATTATTTAAATAAAGAAATTACTATAATTTCTTTTTTTAATTGAAGTGCAATTAACATACAGTGTTATGTTAGTTTCAGGTGTACAATAAAATGATTTGACAATTCTATACATTACTCAGTTTCTAAAAACTCCTCTTGAATTCCACGTAAAAAGACCAAAAAGCAGGTGAGATATCGTTCTTTGTCATATCTTAAAAATGTATTGTTTTACCTCCAAGTTAAACCTCATAGTTCTTTCAAAATAGCCTGGCCCTTATGTTCCAACTCTTCACCACAGAAACTCGCTAAACAACCCCTTCCTTCCTATTCTGATTTTAAAACACTTGCTCACAAAGCCCTCTTCCCTTTTGAAACTCAAACCTTTTCCTAATGATTCCCTGATTGGTTAGAACAGTGATATAAAATGTCCCTTATCGGGCGCCTGGGTGGCTCAGTCAGTTAAGCGTCTGCCTTCAGCTCAGGTCATGATCCCAGGGTCCTGGGATGGAGCCCCGCATCGGGCTCCCTGCTCAGCAGGGAGTCTGCTTCTCCCTCTCCCTCTGCTGTTGCCCCTGCTTGTGCTCTCTCGCTCGTGCACTCCCTCTCTCTCTCAAATAAATAAATAAAATCTTTAAATAAATAAATAAATAAATAAATAAATAAATAAATAAAATGTCCCTTAGCTAAAGAAGCAATTTTCTCTACTTGCCACTACATTTATCACCGCTCTATAACATATTTCTCTTTTGCTGATAAATAATGGCAATGAGTTCGTGGTCTTCTCATTGAATGGTTGCTTAGATGACTACATGTCCCTTATGTTGGGCCAGAAACATCTAATCAGTGTCCACTACTTGATTTGTATGTGATACTTCTTAATGAAGATGATAATGAACAAAATCAGCACAGTCATCCCACATCTTAAAGGTAACCACACGCTATGTGCTCTTGAGCCAGTCTTGGGTTACTATTAGCCAAACAGAAATATTAATTTATACAATGCTTATAATCAGACTCACTACAGAACTGTGTACAGTATCTTTACAGAACACAATATACATCTAGAGCCTAAGAAATTAAAGTAACTCTTTATTCCATCTGCCAAGGCACGATGGAACCTTGTAATTATCTGGCTTTAGATAGAAGAGATCCATTGCAATTGGATGCACACGAGGGCACAGGTTTATGCCTCAGATGACAGACGGCAGATAAAAAGCTCTAGAGTGCAAGCTTTCTACCAGACCTTTTTAATTTATTTTCCCCAAACGCATCAAATTTTAATGCTGGCTCTCTGACCCAGTATGTTAGCTTTTTTATGAACTTATGATTAACTAGTACCATAGTAGCAGGAGCTAAATTTTCTTCCATTTAAAACTAAATTTTACTCATAGAAGTTATAACCCCTAAATACTAGGTGAAAGAGACCAAATGAGGAATGAAAGTATTTTTAAAAGACAAATGCGAACAGAAAATTTAGTCTTGCACTATAATTACCAGAGCATCTGGAATTCCATGAGCCAAATCTAGTCAGTTCCAACCCTGGGCAATTGAGTCTGAAAAGCAGGGTTCAAGAATTAGCCCTATCAACTACTGCCAAGTAGCTTGGTCCCCCAAATTAAGATGATCTGGTCCAGGCCATGTGGTAATGCATGGCCTTGGATAGAATCGTAATGGTACTTACAAGAGCTACTTTTACACCACTTTTATTCAAAGACTGCAAGATATAGGACCATAATTCAGGAGCCTAAATTATGTGGAAAGGATCCAGATTTCCAAATATATGGCTAGGTTGTGAACTTGGCTCTTGGCTGTCCTGGAATAAAGAAACAGGGCAAGGTTAAGTTATCAAACATATGGTAGTGTCCTCTGGCCTGGTAGTAGCTTCAGTCATTTTGAACACCCTCCCTAGTCGCAATGCACCCTATGGTTATTAAAAGAAAAATTTGCAAAAAGATTTCCTAAAATCAGTGAATAATAGCTGATTAAAATTTCCCCCCGAGGGAGCTGGTTAAGGGGCAACTCAAAGGTTACAAGTTGGTATTGTCAAAACAGAACACAAGTCCCAAAGAAATTCATCCTTTCCCCTCCTTTTTTTTTTTTTTGGCTACAACCGTTCTGATACATTTTATTGCAACAATGTCATATTCATTTCAGAACCAAGCTCAGTTACACACATTATCATCAATATCACTGTAACTCATTTCTGAGCACATTATCATAAAAAAATAAGTCCTTGCACATGTAAGTAAATATCTTAAATTATTTCAATTCTCTCTCAATAATGAAATAACACCACAATAAATCTAAAACGGGACCTCTGTGCTTCCAGAATGCCTAAGAACATTTTACAAACTTTGGTTTGCTTTTTTCCAATTTAGCTCATTTTCTCTCATACTCTACAGGGAGCTAGGTGTGTTCAATGTTCCACATAAGTGAATGATCCTGTATTCTCTTACATTGTCATGTTTTGCTATAATCTATACCTTCTTAGAACTCAAGCATTTGTCCTTAGCACTGTTTAATCTAGAGTTTTGTCATTTTCAGATAAATTAAGATATATTTATTGGAGTATATATGCTGGTGAGTTTCTAGGGAGTAGAGACCTCAGATATATGTCTTTGCATCCCTCACTGAACCTAAGAGAGCGCTAGACAGTGCTGATTCATTGCTAATTACCTCCCAACTAATCCTTGGCAGTAGTGACAAGAGGGTCACATCCAAATCCTGGATGAGGCAAGTCAGGATCCAACTAACCAAGAATACATTTTTTGAAAAAATTTTTATTTAAATTCAATTTAGTTAACATATAGTGTATTATTAGTTTCAGGGGTAGAATTTAGGGATTCCTCACTTACATATAACACCCAGTGGTCATCACAATAAGTGCCCTCCTTAATGCCCATCACCCAATTACCCCATCCTGCCACCCACCTCCCCTCCAGCAACCCTCAGTTTGTTTCCTATAGTTAAGAGTCTCTTATAGTTTGCCTCCCTCTCTGTTTTTATCTTATTTTATTCTTCCTCCCCTTCCCTTATGTTCATCTGTTTTGTTTCTTAAATTCCACATGAATGAAATCATATGGTATTTGTCTTTCTCTGATTTATTTCACTCAGCATAATACCCTCTTGTTCCATCCATGTCATTGCAAATGGCAAGATTTCATTCTTTTTGATGGCGAGTTACTATTCCATTGTGTGTATATGTATGTGTGTGTGTGTGTATACACACACACACACACCACATCTTCTTTATCCATTCATCTGCTGATGGACATCTGGGCTCTTTCCATCTTTTGGCTATTGTGGACATGGCTGCTATAAACACTGGGGTGCATATGCCCCTTTAAATCACTATTTTTGTATCCTTTGGATAAATACCTAGTAGTACAATTGCTGGGTCATAGGGTAGTTCTATTTTTAACTAACCAAGTATACATTTGATCAACAATTATCGAGTACTTACTATTTATCAGGCATATGGATACAAAGATAAATAAAACATGGTTTCTGGGGTGCCTGGGTGGCTCAGTCATTAAGTGTCTGCCTTTGACTCAGGTCATGATCCCAGGGTCCTGGGATCGAGCCCCACATCGGGCTCCTGCTCAGCGGGGAGCCTGCTTCTCCCTCTCCCACTCCCCCTGCTTGTGTTCCCTCTTGCTGTCTCTCTCTCTGTGTCAAATAAATAAATAAAAAATCTTAAAAAAAACAAACAAACATGGTTTCGGTCCTCAAGGATCTCACCAACTAAAAGAAGTAGGGGTAAACAATTGGATGTCATATGATAGTGTTACGAAAATGATGCTTTAGAGTGTCATCATCATCATCACCACTCCCACTTATTGAGTACTTACTATGTACCAGGCACTATTCTAAGAACTTTTAGTGTGTAACTTTAAATTACATACTCACAACAGCCCTATGAGGTAATGGTTAATTCATGGAAAGATCAAGTAATGTGATGAAAGTCACACAACTGGTAAGAAGTAGAACCTGGCTTCAAACCCCAGGAGTCCAGACCCAGGAGTCCAAACTCATAACCACTAGGCAGTAATGACTCTCAAAAACCCCCAGGAGAGTACCATTAATTCTGTTAGTGGATTAGTATGTAGTCATATGGAAGGCGCTCCAGGGAAGGTGGCGTTTACTGTGGTCAAGCCAGGAACAAAAGATGAATGGAGCCTGTGTTCAACTTTTTAGATTCAACCAACTTTTTAAAATTAACTTCTTATTTTGGAATAATTTTAGTTTATACAGACAAAGGGGGCTCTCTTATATCCCCTTACCCAATGTACCCCTCTGTTAATGTCTTACATCTCCATCATATATTTGTCAAAACTAAGAAACCAACATTGGTACATTGCTATTAACTAAACCCTAGACTTTATTTAATTTCACTACATTTTCTTTAATGTGCTCTCTCTGTTCCAGGATCCAATACAAGATACCACATTGCATTTAGTTTTCATGTCTCCTCAGTCTCTTCTGGTCTGTGACAGTTTCTCAGTCTTTCCTTATTTCTCATGACCTTGACAGTCTTGAGGAGTACTGACCTGGTATCCCATAAAAATCCCTGGATTTTTCTGATGTTTCTCTCATGATTAGACTGGGTTGGGGATTTTAGGGAAGAATATCATAGCGATGACGTGCCCATCATATTAGAGGGGGACATGACATCACTGGTGATATTAACTTTCCTCACTTGGTTAATGTAGTACTAGCCAGGTTTCTGCACTATTTTTCCCTTTCTCTAGTCTATTTTTTAGAACCAACATACTATATCTAGCCCAAACTTGGGCGGAGTAGGAGATTAAACTCTACTTCCCAGAGTAGGAAGCAGTATCTGCATATATTAAAACCAACTTGTTTTAGAGCCAAGGAAAGTAATGGCCTTAACCAACCATATTGGGAAAGATTACTGGATTAGATATCTGGACTTCAAACTTGTGACTAAACTTCCATAAGCCTCAGCAAAGTCAGGTATAGTACTGATAATTTACCTTTGTCTCAGAGTTATTATTGGAATTAAATACCACGCTTCTGAATTCATAAATCTCGGGATAAAAGTCACAGACCTTATTACCACAAAACACACATGATATGCACAATGTTTTGTCCATTATTGGGGATCCTCACCCTTGAATGTCCGGTAAAATTCCTGTGCTAACTAGTAGTCCTAAAATGTTAAGTCTCATCATACTAGAGAGGACACCATTTCAACTGAGGTAAGTTTCCAGGGAAACAGAGCAAACCAGGGATAAACCCAAAAAATAGGAAGCCCATCTCATCTCACCGAAGGCCTGACACTAGACAGAAGCACAGAAAGCTGTGAGTCCACCACGGGTTTATACCACATACTCACCTGGCTCATCCCATGTCCGCCCTCAAATCCATGCCACAGGACAGGCACCTGGTTGGGGCTGGCCAAGTAGAGAGCATATCCAGATTTAAACCACAGTTTTCTTGGCTTCAGCACTTGAGGAAGTAGAGTTTATGCGGACGCAACCAATGCAGCATGATTTTTTTTCAGCACACATTATTTATAATTTTAAAATCTAACCATTAAAAAAAGACCTGTAGGCAGAGATTATCTTATGAAAGATAAAGAGTTTTATTTTAAATTTTTACTTAGATGACTGTAGTGTTTAACAAAACTGTTCTTTTTCAAATTATTTAAAATAAATTAATGCTTATAATTCTTCAGGCTCTGCCCACAGATGACACACATATTAAGATTTTATCTGCTGAAGCGACTGAGTAAATTGCACTTAAATACCAACATTATAGGTCTATTTGTTCTGAAATCTTCCTCTCAAAGATTCCTCCGCCTTCTCGCCTCCCTCTTCCAAGCCAAGAAGGTCACTCATTCTTACTGTAGTGCAGAACTATATTTTTGTTTTAGATGTTACTATTAGTCACCCCATTAGTCATTTTCAACTTCCTTGAAGGGATACTGAAGCCTCCTTTGCCAACTCCATTACCTGCTATGACTAGAGCTGAAATCACCCCTTCTGCCTCCTGGGGCTGCCAACCTCTCAATGCCATGACTGACGGGATGTTCATGTGAAATGGGGTATGCCCAGAGGAGAGAAAATAGCAGAGAGAAACCAGTGACACAGTATATTATTGCATCTCAGCTGAGCATAATCCCTCATCAGGAAGAAATTTTCTTTCCCCTGCACAATTTTCTCAGTGGTTAAGCTACTTTTTTGCAAAATTAAATAAGAGTTATAAAAAAAACAAACAAACCTGAGAGGTTCATGGAGCAACAAGGGATGGGTATTGTGGCTCCTAGAAGCCCCTCTCTTTCTTTAAGGAAAAAAAAAAAAACCTCATCCCTGTACCTCTCCTTCCCATGCTCCCAAAACAATATGACTGTTTCAGGGGATATAATTTTGCATTTCAATTTCTTCCCAGCACATGGTGGAAAAAATTGCAAAACTGGAGCCTGAAACCAGAAAGTCATGCAGAGCTTTGTGTGTGCTTTGGAGGGAAGGGGGGAAGCGATGAACAGAAAGGAAGCAGAAACCCATTGTGCTGCTCTGGTCTGCAGCCAAACCACCCCGCTTACTCCTGCTTCTGGTGCCTCAGGGAGTTTGTTTTTCAAGCTTTTTATGGCAAAAAAGAAAAATGTATTGGGAAATAGGAAAAAAAAATCTGTTCTTCAAAATGATATTATTTAGTTCCATGCTGGCGATCTATGGCATACAAAGATGAAGGCATGCAATTGACTTTTTAAAAAAATCTTACATGAAAGAGATTTTCATATGTAATTGCCGTATCCTCTAAAGATCAAACAACGTCAGTTCTTTGATGTTAAAATCTGGAGTTAGTTTTTAATTTTTTCCCAACAATCCAATAAGGGTTTCTGGTCCCCACTTTGCACATTTGGAAGTAAAAGAAATGACCACTCCAGCGGGCATCTCGGGAGTAAGTCTCATGGAGTTGCATGCTTCATTAGCGCCTGACAGGACAATGGAGTGCCATGTTGGAACGCACAGGGCCAGCAGTGAGCAGATGCATTAGTAAAGGTCATGTCTCAATCTGCTGACTCCCCTGAAAGCTGGGGACCTTCTCTTTAGAAAAACTCCTCAGTCCTAGAAAGCTGAAAGGTTTAAAAAGTCAGTTGGCCCTCCGTATACCAGACTATTTTCTTTTCATGAAAAGGTATATGAAAAAAGTAGGGGATTAGCCATTAACTCTTTCCACGTAAGTGTTACGAGAACATAGTACTATTATAAAGTTGATCATCTGGCCTGGTTATGGTCTGTCCAATGGTGACCTCTCTTGAAAGATGATAGATAGATAGATGAATTTTTCAAACCTATATAATAGACCATTTAGAGCACAATATGCAATATTATATATATGTAATGTTATATAGACATCGTTATATAACATAAACCTATATAATAGATAATTTATAGAACAATATGCAATATTATGTATATGTAATATGTTATAGATACATCTATAACTAACACAATATATAATAAATATACAACATCATATGCACATATACTATTATATTGTAAACATCTAGCAATAATTTAACAACTTCTCTTTTTCTCAAGCAAAAAAGACAGACTATTTAGAGCAAGGGCAAAAAAATTTTTGGTAGGAACCTAGATTATATTTCTACGACCCTGGTATTGTATTAGGAGTAAGTAATAGAAGTTTTGGGTTTAAGTAAACAAAAACAAGATAACGATAAAGGATCCTTACTGACAAAACAATGTAAATCCATTGGTTTATTGTCAAGTAAGTTTTTGTTACTCTAGCAGAGCCTCCATTACTAAGTAAGTTGATCTCTTCCGAAGCCAAAAATGATTTAAATTCTTGATACAATAAGGATACTAGATGTCAAAACTAACACCCAGCGTATGCTTTTAACCTTTTGTACTAAAGCACTCATGAGTATCTTCAGACCATTGAGACAAACAACTATATATGAATGGCATTTCGAGTAGTTCTAATTCATGACAATACTTCCAGGAGTGTGGAAACTCACCAAACCTCATGGCAGAGACAAAGAATGAGTCGCTAACTTTTTGCCAAAAAACATTCATCCATTTGCCATTTATTATGGGCCTAAGACATGCCAGACACTGTGCCAGGTGTAAAATGTGAGCACTAGGTCTAAACTCTGTCCTTGAATGTTTTGCTTGAGCATAATTATTTCTCTCATTGAGTTCCACTGAGCCCCTGAGGTTCCAGAAACTCAGGAAAAAACAAAGTACAGAGTCTTTTCTGTTAAATTTTTATGACTTACAGCAATAAATTTTCATCCCCACAAAACATTTATTTGTATTTATGGAGAATGTTTAAAGTATTAGAATCCCTTTAAACCTACAACCTTCCTTTCTTTTAGTAGTCAGAGAGGGCGAATCTTTGGCAGCTCCCTCTCTCTTTGCTCTTCTCAAATAGCCGTGCTATTTTTCTCTGGCTCCTCTCTTTAGGATATAAACCTGTTGAATTTATCAGGAGCCTGGCTATTTATCTTGTGAAATTCTACATCACTGGAGGTTGATAAAAACCCAGAAAGCACAGAAATCGACGTCTTCAATCCCAGAACCAGTGAGACAAGCGCACTAGGGGGGTGAAGAAGGGAATTTGCTGCCTTCTTTCTGCAGCCAGGTTCAGAACATGCTATCATGTTGCCTACTTTCCAGAAACTAGAGCCATGGGAGCTAGCCAAGTTGTTCAGAGGTAGTTTATTTTTTTTAAAGATTTATTTATTTATTTATTTGAGAGGGAGAGAATGAGTGGGAAGGGGCAGAGGGAGAGGCAGAGAGAATCTCAAGCGGACTCTGTGCTAAGCGTGGAGCCTCAGGCGAGTCTGGATCTCACAACCCTGAGATCAGGACCTGAGCTGAAATCAAGAGTCGGACGTTTAACCAACTGTGCCACCCAGGCGCCCCCAGAGGTACTTTAAAAGGAGAATTTGCTCAGTCTCTGCTTCCCCCAGAAGTATCGTGAAATCAAAAAAGCCTTAAGAAAACATAAAAGCTTCAATACATTCACGTGTTCTGGTAGAAGGCTCCATTTTGAAAGGCTGCATTTTCACTCGTAAGCATCTGAAATAATCTTAAAAATCTAAACTCTGAAACTTTCAGAGTTAAGGCCACAGAGAGCTCCTGAAATAGTGACATCTTACTATAAATTATTTTCTAGTGGTCAACTTAGTGTCTTCTTAGAGAGACCAGAACTGTAGTCACCAGCCTCAAATGTCAGGTTCACTCCCATGAAGAGTCGTGACTTGCTGTGTTATTAGGAATTTGTCTCTCTCAATTCTTTTCTGCCCAATTCACTTTTTCCTTTTTTCTCACATTCCCCTCATCTACTATTATGTCTTCACTCTCATAATTACTATAAACAAAATATGTATCCGTAACAACTTGGTTTTGAAAAATATAGAGAAACTAGATTTTAGGCTTACAGAAATATCAAGCACGTAAAATGTTCTACACAGGGAGGTTAGAGTTTTGGCTTGGAAACGTAATAGGGCAATGTCTAAAAAATGGATTCGATCTCTGGACCGAAGTGGTAAACGATGAAATAAATGAACATGAGATAAACATGCTGACGGTGTCCTCCAAGACCTTGGCCGGCTAACGCGATGAAGACCTCACGGGCCCTCAAGGCATATGTGTGTGAAGGAACATTTTCGTTTGGCAAATTTCACCCTTCATTTTCTGGGTGTTGCAGGATGGGGGCTGGCCCGAAACCTTTTTGACATGCCTGAAAGAGAAGGATTTAAGTTGAGTTCATTATCTCTTTAGTGCCGAAGTCTGGGAAACGAAGAGGCTAGACCAGGGAGGCTCAATCCATCTAGCGTTCCTTTTTGTTTTTCAAGCTGCCCTGACAATAATGTGGCAGGGTGAAAAGATCAGGAACACTTTATACACATTGTGCTAATTACTGCAAGTACTTAAAGTTGTAATTAGCTTATTATACTGCAGAGATCCTAACATGGCATGTCTTTCAAAAGAATTTCTCTCCAGATCATTAGTGGGAAAGCTAACAACATCTGCTTCAAATAAAATCAACCAATTAGCACAGGCAACTCCACATAGTTTGCAATCAGAGAATTATATTGTGCCAAGTGCTAATTTCAATGTGAATGCTATCTCCTTCTCATATCCCACGCTTCTCTGCCAGCACAGCTGGTGTTTAACACCACTGACTTCAGCGAAGTCTCCAAAAACTTATGTTAATTTGAAATAACCTAATCAGAAGTGTGCAATACAGACTGAGGTTGATCTCAGCTTAATTAAAACTGACCTTGTCATTTCACTGCCTGTAAAACACCATTATCTCACCATTTATCGCTCAACTACCACAAATATTCCATTTATGTGAAAACCCAGGAAGACGAGTTCCAAACCACTAGAGCTATTTTGAGCGCTGGAGTTTAATGGAAGGAGAGGTCTGCCTTTAAGTACCGGGCAACAATAAAGGTAATTCAGCAGACTCAAAATAACTTGTCAGCCCTACCCATGAAGGCTGCTTCTGCCCACTTCCGTTGGCTCGAATGGCACATTCACTCCACAGACTGACAGGCATTAGCAGATGTGAAGGCTTTCATTTTAAAATTAATATCTCACCCAGTACCTTTCAGCAAGCTGAATCGTTCAATCAATAAGCATGACATGGCAGGTGTGATGTGTACAAGGCACTAAATTCTTCTGCCAAAGGTACTAGAAAACATCTGCTCACATGCGTGTGTGTGCATGTCAATGGATGAACTGCTGAGGAAAATGATTGCAAGTGGAATATATAATATGCTTGTATTCAATGAGATAAAATTAAAAACAAAGATCGTATTTTTATGGTGCAGACCTGCCATCAAACACACCTTGTTTAACGGCCTTGTCTATAACCCCGTGTTTTTATAGGTACATGGTCACCTGTCTGTCAAATTAAGCAACCACCATTCTGGTTTTCTGCACTTTAACAGAAATATCTCCAGCTTCTCCTTCTGGGCTTTGTTTGTTTATTTTCATACCATCTTAGTCCATAAAGTATCCAGGGCAGTGCTATAAGTATTGAAAAATAGATTCATGAAATAATTCAAATGATTCACATCAGGAAGACTTTTTATCTGTCCACATATCACATGCTCAGCCATAACTCAACATAATTGCTGATGCTTTTCTTCCAATCAAGCAAGCCCCCCTTTTCCTCTTGTTCTATCCACTGAGCCACACCCAATCTCTGATTACCATAGCCCACGTGAACTTCACCCCACAACACTTACTTGCTAGGCCAATCTTTTGATACAATCAGATATTGACTATCTTGAATTGTTTAATGTGTTCTGGTTTTATCTTGGCCAAGTCATGGAGGGATAGTCTCATTCCATTTATAAGGAGACCCTCTGATCTTTCGGAACAAACAGAGGACAGGGTGCAAAAATAACTGAATTCTTATCTTGATTCTCCTGACTCTATGACCTGGATAAGTATGGCCTGGAACCATATACCAACTTGTCCAAGCCCAGGTCTCCCCATCTGTGAATGAGATTAATAATACCTACCTAAGAAAGTGAATTTTGAGATTAAAAGAGATACTACGATAGATGTGACTGAGTCTAGGAGTTCAACAAATGTTTAGTGAGTAAGGTACATGGGAGGTAACCAAAGACTTAGTGAAATACTGCTTCAACAAATGTAAGACCCCAGGAAAAAAATTTACCAAGGAAGGAAACAGAAAGTGGCCATTTTAGAATGTTCATAAAACTAGCCTATGTGCCCGTGAGAGGGGTTATTTACATTCAAAACCCTATTTTTAGAAGTAAAAAAAAATGGTATTCGGGCACAAGAGAACAAAGTCCATGTCGATTTGAACCAATGTAGGTGAGTAAAGGAGTCTCCATCTCACTAATGATGTTCGGGCCCTGTGAGATGTTGGTATAATGGGTAGAAATGAATGCTTTGTGATGCTAAGTGCTAACAAAATGAAGACAGACTATGGAGACAGCATAGCTCCATCTCTGTTTTCACTGACGGTATTGTTTTATTTTGGCTATTACTATTATTCAGGTTACTTTGGAAATCCATATGACACAAGACTCCAAATCAGAAATATTGTGCAACTAAACCCTCAGACATGATAGAAAGCTTTTCAATGAAAATCTTCATCATTTCTCAGAGAACCATTCAAACAGAAGTACAACCACAGTTAAACTGACGAACCCAAACCAAAACAAAAACCTGTATCCACTGAAGCACCATTTGTCCAAAATAGATATAAATTAAAAGAGCCTACGATTAAAAAATTTTTTCATTGGTGTTCATATGACCCTGAGGTCATTGAATCAACAGATACATAATCTGTATTAATTGTATTTTATCAACTCATAATTTTAACATTGTTAAAATGTGTATGTTTAACTATATCGTGTCCATTCTGGCTTTTCCAAGACCATCTCAATTTCATATTTTCAATTGTTGTATAAGTAGACATGTGTTTGTCAGACCATATATCCCAATTTGGGATGCAAAAACTCTGGTCTCCACATTTAATTGTGAGCCCTCAGTTCACTGGAATGTGTAATGAACCAGAAACTCCATTCCAGGTCGCTAGGACTGTGCTTCCAAACATAAGTATTCGATTCATGCTTTATAAGAAATACTTCTGTACCACCTATGTGTCACTTCATATGTGGACTTATCAACAAAATGAGGGAATTCCCAAGAACAGATTTGGGCCACTTTTGCTTCAGCACAAATCAGTAATCACAGAAATTCCCCTAGGGTCCTTTTCTCAGTTTTTTCAGCCCCTTTTTTCCTTCTTCTTCTCTGACTGCATAGTAAAGTTTCTTAGTGCCCATGTTATAACAACTTCCATTCCAAAAAGCCCAGACAATGGATGATGTTTACTTGCTGTTTGCAAACAACAGAATCCACAAAGTTGCCAGCAGATGCCCTTGATTCACTGTGAATGAGAAAGGGAATTAGAGGAAATCACTGCGCATTGTGTGTCCAGCTGAGACGGATGCTGGCAGAGGCGCCAGGCAAAATTTCAGAGCCCAAAAGTATATTTTCTGGGCCTTTCCCACTACAAACCAGTCCCTTAGAGGCTGACCATCCCCCTTGTAGCTCTATTCAAGATATGTCCACTTTTCAATTTTTTAAAGCCATCTTTCATTTTCTCAAGACCTGCGAGTTCATCTGATAAAATGAGTGACTGACATCGTACTTCCCAGATAATCTTTTTTTTTAATTTTTTTTTAAGATTTTATTTATTTATTTGAGAGAGAGAGAGAATGAGAGACAGAGAGCAGGAGAGGGAAGAGGGAGAGAGGGAGAAGCAGACTCCCTGCTGAGCAGGGAGCCCGATGCGGGACTTGATCCCAAGACTCCAGGATCATGACCTGAGCCGAAGGCAGGCACTTAACCAACTGAGCCACCCAGGCACCCCCTTCCCAGATAATCTTAGATTTCAGTAGGTAATGTCGAGAAGTTCTATAGTCTAACCTAAGCAATAGGTTTCTACAAAATACCTTGTACCACATTAGGTCAGCGAAGAACCGTTTATCAAGAACTGAGAATGGTCTGAGATTTTATCTCTTCTTTTTTTTTTAAGATTTTATTTAGTTAGTTATTTTAGAGAGAGTGTGTGTGCAAGTCGGGGCGGGGGGAGCAGAGTGGGAGGGAGAAGAGGGAGAAAGAATCTCCAGCAGATTCCACACAGAGTGCGGAGTCCGACGTGGGGCTCCCTCTCATGACCCTGAGATCATGACCTAAGCTGAAACCAAGAGTCAGATGCTTAACCGACTGAGCCACCCAGGTGCCCTGATTTTACCCTACTTTCAAGCTGATAAATTAACCTGCCAATATCACAGATGCAGGTAGAGGGCAGAATCCTAGATCAAAGTACAAAGGACTTTACTACTCACAGTATAGCCCGAAGCGTGAGTCTCATGTTTGTCAATTCCTCTTACTCCACACGTCCCACGGACTGACACAGAAGGGCTCCATTGGATCCTTGCCTGCAGTGGGTGTGCATTACACCTGAGGAACTCCAAGCTTAGGGAAACTGAATCTTTTATAAGGGGCAACCAGCATGCCTGCCCTTTGCCCCATTGGGAAAAATTATTTTTATAATACTGGACAGTAAGCAAATCTGCCTTCTTCTCCAGAGGGATGTGATCTGTATCTTCCAAGGCTGTTTGCCATATAAACATCCTAGAAAAGAGAACAAAGGCCAATCAATGCCTCTACTCACAAGATGTGCAAAATAAGAGAGACCCATGGAGAATTGTCTCCCCCCACTATTCAGAAAATGATTTTCACCAGCTATCCCAAATAACATCTTGTATAGACTTTTAGTTCTCACTTGGAGAACTAATAGATGTGCTATATTCGTAGGCCCCACCCCAGAGATGCTGATTCAGTAAGTCTGGGGTGGGGCCTAATGATAGTCATTTCTAAAAGATCCCAAGTAAAGCAGATGCTAGCGGTTCCTAGACCATCCTTTCTGCACTATTGTAGATGATAATTTACTGATGTCTAGGAAATAACTGGAATTAGAAGAGAATGAAAAGGTGACAAAGCCCACAATTAAAAGCAAATAAAGAAGGAAGAAGTAGAGGAGCTGGTCTGCTCTTACTCAGGGTGAGCAAGACGGGGACTTGGATTTCGGGCCTGTATACATGGCAATGAATTCTTACCTATGACTTCCAGCTAGATGGTGACAAGGTTATTTTGCTTTCCTAAGTTCAGGACTCAGAACTGGTGAGGTGTGATCCTCCACGAGCCCAATCTGAGAGGGGAAGTCCATGCTTAACAAATGCCCCTATTCTCATTTGTTTCCTTCTTCTGTTGAGCTCCATTTCACCCTGCCCTTGAGACAAAAGGTTTCCTCAGTGGGTGATACTGATTTTCTCCAAGAAACATTTATCTATCGATATGGTATGTTCAAGACATGCATGTTCACATTAGTATTTGTCACACTGACAGTACAAAAAACATAATATTTAACAACTTTTACTTGAGAAATTTTTTTCTTAGGTGATATCTTATGCTATTCTGAGAAATTAGGCTAAATTATAGCTTTATTTTTATAAATACAGTTTTTATTAACCTCAGAGACAGTTTCACATGCATCTTCAGAGATAAGAAGAAGTATCTTGCTATTTGTTATTTTTGAAGCATGACATGGCATATGTGGACCATACATATGATGCCCTCTGAGATCAAAATGAAAGCTGTCAACTGAAAACAAGGATGCAGAGCCTACAATGGGAGACATAGTGATTCTTTTTCAGTCCTTCACCCTCTTCAACTTCTCTACTCCATTTGATATTGTTATGTGTGATCCCTTTGAAGCATCCTACTCCCTCACCTTCTAGGACATCAAATTTTGGATTTTTTTACAAAATGATTTTTATCATTTTTATAAAATTCAACCATGCTTATTATTTTTTTAGCATGAATCATGGAACACTACATCAAAAACTAATGATGTAATGTATGGTGATTAACATAACATAATAAAATAAAATTTAAAAAAATAAATAAAAGATAAGCAATAGAGAAAGTATTAAAGCAAAGAATTACTCCAAATCATATCAAACAAAAATAAATATTGTTAAGATTAGGTGAACAACATGCCAAACCTCTCTCTATACCTGTAGAGATGGGATGCATAGATGAGTAGGGGTATATGTAGATTAGAGAAAGAAAAAAAAGAGACAGGGAAACAAACAGGAAAAGACAGGTTGATAAAGACCACCCCATAAAATGGGATTATATTCTAAATGTTGTTTTAAATAAGATGCATTGGGACGCCTGGGTGGTGCAGTCAGTTAAGCATCTGCCATCAGCTCAGGTCCTGATCCCAGGATCCTGGGATCGAGTCCTGCATCAGGCTCCTTGCTCTGCAGGAGGGAGCCTGCTTCTCCCTCTGCCTGCCACTCCCCCTTGCTCATGCACGTGCTCTCTCTCTCTCTCTCTCTTCTCTCTCACACAAATAAATAAAATATTTATAAATAAATAAGTTGCATTAAAATTTATATGAATTTAAAAGAAAGAGGGGCTCCTGGGTTGCACAGTTGGTTAAGAATCCAACTCTTGGGGCACCTGGGTGGCTCAGTTGGTTAAGCAGCTGCCTTCGGCTCAGGTCGTGATCCCGGGGTCCTGGGATCAAGCCCTGCATCGGGCTCCCTGCTCAGCAGAGAGCCTGCTTCTCCCTCTCCCTCTGCCTGCCTCTCTGCCTACTTGTGCTCTCTCTCTATCTCTCTGTCAAATAAATAAATAAAATCTTTAAAAAAAAAAAAGAATCCAACTCTTGGTTTCGGCTCAGGTCATGATCTCAGAGTTGTGAGATCGAGCCCTACATCAGGCTCTGTGCTCAGCACTGAGTCTGCTTGAGATTCTCTCTCCCTCTGCCCCTCCCACTCATGTGCACTCTCTCTCTCTAAAATAAATAAATAAATCCTTAAAAAAATAAACCTAAAAGAAAGAGAAGAAACTGAAGGGATTTCCAGTTTAAACTGATAGGTTGAACATATGTGCTTACCTCTAATACATCCTGAAACCTCATTAAAATGTGAGCAAATGAAAAAAGAAGAAAACAATGTAGGTCCACAAGGATAAAAGACAATGGAGAAGAGACCATAGCACAAAATTTTGGAGAGGAGAAAGCCCATAGATGAGTGGAAACCCATACACCTGTGTGCCAAGCCAACACTGAGAAAAGCTGAAACACACTACAGACTCCTAGATACTTCAGGCAGTGACACGGTGACACAGAAGGTAGGGCTCAATCACTGTGAGAAAGTTGCTTTAAGAAGCAGTTAAGGGGAGCCTGGGTGGCTCAGTCGTTAAGTGTCTGCCTTCGGCTCAGGTCATGATCCCAGGGTCCTGGGATCAAGCCCCGCATCGGGCTCCCCGCTCAGCATGGAGCCTGCTTCTCCCTCTCCCTCTGCCCCTCCACCTGCTTGTTCTCTCACTCTCTCTCTGTCAAATAAATAAATAAAATCTTTTAAAAAAATTAAAAGAAGAAGCAGTTAATACCCTCATGCATGGTAAATGTAAAATGTTGCAGACACTAGGAAAAACAATCTGACAGTTCCTCAAACAGCTAAACACAGTTATGGTATGACCCAGCAATTCCACGCCCAAGAGAACTGAAAACCTAGGTCCACACAAAAACTTGTCCATGAATGTTAACAGCAGCATTTTCATAATAGCCAAAAAGTGTAAACAACTCAAATGTCCAACAACTGATGAATGGATAAACAAGATGTCATATAACCACACAGGGGATTATTATTTGGGCGTAAAAAGGAGTGAAGTACTGACACAGGCTACAACTAGGGTAAACCTTGAAAACATGATCCCAAGTGAAAAAAAAAAGTCACCAAAGATCACATATTATGTGATTCCAATGATAGGAAGGGTGGAGAATAGGCAAATCTATAGAGACAGAAAGTAGATCAATGGGTGCCAGGAGCTGGGCAGGTGGAGGAGAATGGGGAGTGACTACTAATAGGTACTGGATTTCATTTTCTAAAAATGTTCTAAAATGTATCATGGTGATATCTGCACAACTCTGAATATACTAAAAAGTACTTACTACTGTAAATGGTGAATTGTATCTCAAAGCTACTTTTTTTAAAAAAGTAATGTGTTTTGTTTCTTAAATTCCACATATGAATGAAATCACATGGCATGTGTCTTTTTCTGTCTGACCTATTTCACCTAGCATAATACCCTCTAGGGCCATCCATGTTATTGTAAATTCCAAGATCTCATTCTTTTTATGGCTGAGTAATATTCCATTATATATACCACATCTTCTTTAGCCATTCATCCACTGATGGACACTTGGTAATATACAGAATTGTTGAATCATTATATGGCACACCTGAAGCTAATACAACACTGTATGTTAATTATACTTCAATAAAAAAAAAAAAAACATAGTCACTTACACTCCCAGATGTCCTCCCTGCTCAGCATAGTCAGGCCACAGGTCCTCCCCTACCTCTTCAAAAAATCAGAAACCTGTCTTCTGGTGAAAGTAAACCTGTAGGCCTCCGGATTGGGTAGCAGCAGGCCAGTTGAAGGCAAGAGCTGTAGTGAAAGCAGGGGAATTGGATTAAGGGAAAGTTCATGCACTGAACATGGAGATTCTTAGCCTTCTTTCGCACTCAGATCCCAGAACCTTGGCTGGTAGGCAGGATTTGCACAGGGGAGTGTTTCATAAAACCAAGACAAAAGACATCAAGTACCAGTCTGACCTGGAGCCCTGCTGCATGACAGTGGTAAGCAGGTGGTGGTTATGTACCCCAACTAGGGATCTGAACTGCCCAGGCTAGAATCCTAGCTATGCTGCTGGTTATTGGCCAAGAGGCCTCTGGTAAGTTACTAACCTCTCATATCTCATCTACAAAATGGGAATAATTAGAGAATCTATGTTATGGGATTGTTGGGAGAATTCAATGTAAACAGAAACAGGGCCTGGCATAGAGTAAGGCTCTTATAGTTTTCACTGTGATTACTTATGCCCCATTCTTAAATGTAATTAGACAAGGGAAACCAGGCAGTTAAGGAAAGTCTTTACCATGAAAGACAGAAATCAAAAGAAACAAACAAACAAAAAAACAAAAACAGGAAAAAAAAGCCACTGGGAACAGAAAGCATGACGGGAGAAAAAGAAAAATATCCCCAAATTATCAGCAATGTCCTCAGAGAGATAAGAGAAGATATTGTGACCCGGAACAAGAATGGAATGCTACTGAAGAACAACAAAGAATGAAATAATTCCCAATTACAACTAAGAAAAGAATACAAAAAAGAAACGAATGTAGTCATATAGAACCAAGCAGGGATGAAGCAAAATTCGAACATTTTGAGTGGAAGAGGGGAAAAAAAGGTAATCGAGGAAAACTCAGTAAGGAATTCTACATAATAAAGATGCGCCACCTGGTCCTGTCTATGGTCTTCCGCCCTGTCAGTGCTCAACAAATACTTCGTGCATTAATAAATAAATCAATAAATGACTAGAGACTTTCAGGAGAAGCAACAAGCCACGTGCCACTGAGAAGTGATATGCTGGCATAGTAAACCTTTTCTGGAAAGCAATTTGGCAGTATGTTTCAGGAATGTTCAAGAAAGTTAACCCAATAATTATATTTCCAGTAATTTATCCTTGGCTAATAATCTCAGAAATGGGAGCAAATGTTTACGTGCGAAGATTTTCAGTGCAGTGTCATTCCATAATCAGAAACTTGGGGAAAGCTAAATATTCAATAACAGGGATTTCAGTAAATATATCTATATATATTACTGAAACTCATTAAAAAGTGATTTTGTAGGCCATTTCACAATAATATGGAAATGCTCCCAACGATGGATGAAAACATTAGGACACAGAAATGAGTAAACCATATCAAGTTTGAAAACGTCAACAACTTTGAAATAAACTGGTTTAGACCTAACTCCTCTCCGCTCCAATCCAGATGCCACACTGTTTTTGAGTCCGTCTCCCTCTCTTTGCCTTCTCTAATCATACACGACCCCTCTGTCCCTTGTTCTTCTGGATTCCAATAGCAATCTGACTGCCCTTCTTATCCTGCTTAGCAAATATTAGTCTTCTCCTTTCTCCTGTTTTTAAGCTTCTGGAAAGCAAGAATTGCATCTTAAATTCATGCTTCCTTTAGTATCCATTAAAATGCCTTGCACACAGATCACTCATCATTTATTTGTAAATTCAACAGAAAATTATTCTACGCCTATTGCACACCTAGAACTATTAGGGAGAAGTTAAAAGAGCACGGACATGGAATCAAGAGATTTGAGTCTTGATTTGTATGACTCGGGGCAAATTGATTAACCACATTAGGCCTCAGTTTCCCCAACAGTAAAATGAGAATGCCTTAGGTCAGAACGCCTTGAGCTGCAGATTCACGTGCAAGTGATTTATTAAGTGTTCCCAAGAAAGACAAGGGTGGGGGGTGTCAGACAGAATGGTAAAAAACCAAAAAGGGTGTGATCACGGTCAAGTCCCAGCCTAAGTCTGCTCAGGGAGCTTTCCAGATCACACATATAAATCCCCAACACTGCCCTACTTGAGTCACAGGGGGGTGGATTTTCATACTCAACACCTGTCAGTCACTGGCCAAGATACCTCAGTGCAGATATGGGACTGGGGTGGGGATGGTAACACTAAACTCCCGGCATTTCCAGCTCTCTGTGTCTGGGCAAAGTGGCCCAGCAGTGCAAGGCCTGGCCATTCTTCAGAAGAAAGTCACACCCTCTGGCCTTAGAGCCCCAGATCTTCTAAGCCTTTGGAAGCAAAAGAACACAGAAACTGTGAGAGGCATGGCATTCCATGTAGAGGTGAGTGGCCACTAGGTGGGTTTTGGACTAGGTGGCCTCTAAGTAAGTTTTCTGAATCCAATTTCAACAATGGTCTATTATATTTACATAGAAGATATAATCCTTACACAGATTTGGGGAGATAAACACATACTAAATCACTAGATGCTAAGTCAATGTACACTCAAACATGAACACCATTCAGAAAAAGGGAAAATGTGAAGTTTAATCTAAGATACTCTAAAGGAAGTAAAGTTGTGAGTTAGCCATGAAGGAAATGTAGCCTTGTAATGGGACTTCGTCAACACAAATCAGTTTCCCTAAAATCCTGAACAACAAAATACTTCCTTTGAATCCAGCTTTCTCTCTCCTCACCTTCTTTCCCACTGAACTTGTATTTCAACTTTTTATGACATCCAGGCTCTCAAACTCTCAAATCCTCTGTCTTCCACTCCTTCTGTCATTATTTCCTCCCTTGTTCCCTACACACACACACACACACACACACACACACACGTCCCTGTGCTTCCTTTTCAGTTTTTCCATCCTAGAATGTTCTTCTCCCTTTTCCCAAGTTATTATTTTTTTAGAAAGGGAGGGGGGACAGGCAGAAGGAGAGGGAGAGAGAGAACCTTAAGCAGGCTCCACATCCAGAGCAGAGCCAAACGCAAGGCTCGATCTCACGACCCTGGGATCATGACCTGAGCCAAAATCAAGAGTTGGATGCTCAACTGACTGAGCCACCCAGGCGCCCCTCCCAAGTTATTTAAAAAGCAAGTTCCACAACAAAACTTCCACAAATACTTCAGTCATTCTCCATCTCATAAACTGCCTCCAACACCCACAAAATGATTAGAAATGATATGACAGTGTATAAATAATGTCTAAACCCTATGGTACTAAATCTGGCTGCTAAAGGCATCTCTTCTTTCTCTTCAACTAGGCTGTAATCCCCCAAGGATGATGTACTGTACCCCTTCACACCACCTGGCAGAGATCTAGACAAACCACAGACAAACATAAGTGTGAGAGGACATCTCTCCCTAGTAAAAATAATGATTACCAAATACAATCTTACAACATAAACTTCACTTTATAAAATAACACATGAATACAATGCAGAATCAGCTTATGGATGCATTCTGACATATTACTTCAGGATGATAAAGCAGAAAATGAAAAAAAAAGAAACTCTCAGAAACATTTTACAAAACACACATCTTTAAATGCATCTTTGGGTTGATTCATTTAGGTGTTTATATTTCTGAGGATCACAGTTGATCACATTATTGTGATAAATAGCATTTTACGTACAGACATCCAGCTCTTAAGAAAAAGAGGAAACAGGTGCCTCAGTTGGTTAAGCGACTGCCTTCAGCTCAGGTCATGATCCTGGAGTCCCGGGATCGAGTCCCACATCGGGCTTCCTGCTCAGTGGGGGGTCTGCTTCTCCCTCTGACCCTCTTCCCTCTCATGCTCTCTGTCTCTCATTCTCTCTCTCAAATAAATAAATAAAATCTTTAAAAAAAAAAAAGAAAAAGAGGAAACATGGCAGCCTAAGGCAGTAAGAATGGGAGCAAAGCAGTGTCAAGCTTCTCTGATATGGCAGATGTCTGACTACAACACGATGACTCTGCTCTATCTGGACATCAATATTCAGGGGTTTTTTTGTATGTTCCCTACAGTCAGTGTTAGGAGGGATTTAAATTCCCATCCTATAGAATACTGCCCAAAATGAGAAAAGGATGAATGATTCCTAGGGTTGCATCAAATGTTACTGATTCCATGAAAATATATTTCTAAACAAAAAGAGAACATTTGAGGAAGAAGACAAGAATGGGTTAGGCAGGGGACATACACTAGATTATCTGGGGTTCACCTCTGCATATGGCAGACACACCTACCTTCCTCAGTGGTTCCAACACCGGCTTCAGAATCTGCCCATTTCATTCTCTGCCCGTGTCTTTGCTTCCTCCATCTTCCTATTCATTCACCTTCTTACCCTCCGGCCTTAGAGCCCCAGGTCTTCTAAGCCTTAAGCATCCTTATCATCACTCCCCAGCGTGGCCACCTCACAGGCACCGGAATCACTTGAAACTCGGCTCCAGCTCACTGATTCCAGCTCTGCGACTGCCTTCCCGAGCTTCAACCTGTTATATCCCTCAGTTCTACCTACCTTTCCTTTCCCTTAACTGCTTCCTCAGTCTCTAACAGTTTGCCATCCTCCAGGAGAAGGATATGTTCCTTCTGGTGACATGTGATGCCACCAAAATGTGTAATTGATACAGATAATAGAATCTAAATTTCCTCACTCAATCATACACCTCTCATATCTACCTAAACTTGACTAATTTTTAGAAACTCCAGTTTACCACATTTGTTCTTTTATGGTTCATATTTAAGAACTCTTGGCATAAGAAGAAATAGAAATGGCAAATAAGCACATGACAAGATGCTCGGCATTACCTGTCATCATAGAAATGCAAACATACAATGGAATATTATACAGCCATCAAAAAATATGAAATCTTGCCATTTGCAACGACATGGATGGAACTAGAGGGTATTACGCTAAGCAAAATAAGTCAATCAGAGAAAGACAATTATCGTATGATCTCACTCATATGTGGAATTTAAGAAACAAAACAGAGGAGCATGGGGGAGGGAGGGAAAAATAAAACAAGAGAAAATCAGGGAGGAAGACAAACCATAAGAGACTCTTAATCTCAGGAAACAAACCGAGGGTTGCTTGAGGGGAGGAGGTGGGGGATGGGGTAACTGATGGACATTAAGAAGGGCACATGATGTAATGAGCACTGGGTGTTATATAAGACTGATGAATCACTGAACTCTACCTCTGAATCTAATAATACATTATTGTTAATTAATTAAATTTAAATTAAAAAAAAAACCACAGTGAGGTACCACCACACACCCATTAAAATGACTTTTAAAAATGGAAACACTAAGTGTAGACAAGGATGCAGAGCAACTGGACCTCTTGTTACTGTATGTGTAGCACACATCTACTCTGCAAAACAGGTCAAGAGTTTCTTGTAAAGTTAAACATAGTTAACCTATAACCCAGCAATCCCACTTTCAGGTATTTACCTGAGAAGGGGAACTGTGTTCACACTAATCTCTGTATGCAACTGTGAACAGCAGGTTTATCCATAATCACTAAAACCAGAAAAAACCCAAATGACCCTCAACTGGGGAATGGGTAAACCAACTGTGGTACATCTATACAATGGAACGCTACTCAACAACAAAAAACAGAATGAAGCTCTGACCAATGCAGTGACATGGAGGATTCTCGAATGCACTTTGCTGAGTAAAAGAAACCAGACACATGAAGCTTCATATTGTATTATTCCATTTATATGACGTTTCTGGGAAAGGCAAAATGACAGGGATGGAGAACAGATCAATGACTGCCAGAGCCTGGAGATGGAGAAAGGACTGGCTAAAAAGGGGCAGCTGAGGGAATATAAATTGGGATGATGGAACTGCTCTGTGTCCTGATTGCAGTGGTGGATACATGGCTGGACACAGCTGTCAAAAACCATAGCACTGTAGTATTTGACAAGAGGGAGTTCTATCATGTGCAAATGTTAAAATAAAAATCTTAAAAACATGAAGTGTAGGTGAGGATATAGAGCAAATGAACATTTATACAATTTTGTGGGGGTGTAAATTGGTATAATCACTTTGGAAAACAATTTGGTATTACCTCATAGAGTTGAGTACATGTCAGATGGTTTGGCAATTTCACCCCACGGAGAAGCTTGTGCATCTGTACCAGAAAACATATATATGTTTTTTTTAACATATAATGTATTATTTGTTTCAGGGGTACAGGTCTGTGATTCATCGGTCTTACACCATTCACAGAGCTCACCATAGCACATACCCTCCCCAATGTCCATCACCCATATATATATGTTTTTTATTACAAAGTGCTGTTATGGGGCATGCACATATATATACATAAAAGTGCACATAACAGCACTTTGTAATAAAACAAAAATCTGGAAACAACTCAAATCTCCACTAGCAGGTAAAAGGATGACTATATTGGGCAATACTGAGGGGCGATATTCAGTTCAGGGGGAGTTGTAGTAGGTTGCTCCTGCTAAAAGACCTTTACAGCAGTTCCTGTTGGTCAGCTCTTGATTCTGCAAACCTCCTGATACCGTCTGAATGTCTGTATCCCCCTCGAAATTCAGATGTTGAAATCTTAACCCCCAAGGCAATGGGGTGAGGACGTGGGGCCTTTGGGAGTTGATCAGACTGGGATTAGTGCCCTTGTAAAAGAGATGACAGGGAGCTCGCTTGCCCCTTCTGCTATGTAAAGTTATAGGGGAGAAGATGGTCATCAATGAGGAAGCGGGCTCAGCCAACACCAAATCCGCCAACGCCATGATTTTGGACTTCCCAGCCTCCGGAAGTGTAAGAAATACATGTTTGCTGTTTATAAGCCCCCAGTTTGAGGTATTTTTGATACAGCACTAAGACACTTCCTATCAGCTCCATAAGCCCCAATTCTCCCAGCAAATTTCCTTTTCTCTTATGATGGCCTGACCTGGTTTATGTTTCTTGCAGTCAAGAGCCCTGAAAGGTTCAAAGCCCAATCTAAACTTAACATCTGCCTTCAACACATGTAGAGCCGTCACCTTCCAAATCATTCACACTCAAACCTGGCATCACTTTAACAACTTCATCTGCCTTACCACCCTGTCATTTCTACCTCTTTAACATGTCACACATCTGTCTAAAATAAATGCAGACCTCTGTGAAATCACAGCAGCAGACAAACCTGCTTAAATCTGACTCATTGCTTGAGAACTAGTTCAAAGTCAGCACTTGCCTCGTCCCTGCCTCCCATGCCGAGCCAGATATAACCACTCTTCAACCTGAACTGTTCTAGCACAATTTACCTATTTTCCTGTCCTAGTTACTGCATCCGGCTAATCTTTAATGTGAACCTACTCTGCATCAGGTATTGTTCTAAGGGCTGGAAACACAGCAATGAACCAAATAGACACCGATCCTTGTCTAGTGGGAAGACAGAAAATAAAGAAAATCATAAAATATGTAGCAGGTTAGTGAGTGTTCGGAGAAAAAGTAAACAGAGAAGGGGTTAGCAGATGTCCTGGAGTGTACCATTTTAGATAAGAAGGGCACAGAAGGTCTCAGAAAAGGTGACATTTGAGAAAAAAACAAGAAACGAGTGAGCAAGTGGACCAAGTGCGTACCTTAGATCATTGAAGACAGAGGGAACAGCAAATTCCAAGTCCCCAAGTCTGAAGCAGGTCTGAGTTTTGGTGGAAGAGTGAAGAGGCAGAGAGAACAAGAGGGAAAGGAGATGAGGGAAGAAATGACGTGTCAGATCATGGAGGGCCTCAGTGATCCTGCTAAGGAACTTGGCTTTTTCTGAATACAATGGGAAGCCACCAAAAAGTCTTCCGCAAACACAGTCTAACTTACAGGCTCATTCTAGGTCGAGAATAGACTTAGGGGAGGAGGCTGAGCAGAAGCAAGGAGACTGGCTAAGAGGTTGCTGTCCTTTGGCAAGACACTGGTGGAGACAGCATAGACTTATAATCTCCCTATCCTCCTCTTGAAAACAGAAAAATCAAGTAGGGGCGCCTGGGTGGCTCAGTTGGTTAAGCGACTATTTTCAGCTCAGGTCATGATCCTGGAGTCTCAGGATCGAGTCCCACATCGGGCTCCCTGCTCAGTGGGGAGTCTGCTTCTCCCTCTGATCCTCTCCCCTCTCATGCTCTCTCTCACCCTCTCTCTCTCAAATAAATAAATAAAATCTTAAAAAAAATCACGTAGGGTAGCATAAGAAAAAAATTAATTCAAATGAATCCGCATGAACCCAGAATACAAACTGAATGCAAGAGGAATGTGGTAATGGCCGCTCTGCACAAAGTAGGAAAGACAAAGGGATTTCCGGTGGTCTCAGAGCCAGGGAACCTAGAAATTGCCAGCAAGTCATCACCATGAAGAAGAGGAGTCCCTCCTGGGAACGGAGGGCTCAGTGGGATAGTCTGAGAAAAACAACAGGAACAAGACAGGGCTTCTCAGACACACACTTGCACACGTGAGGTGAGTGCAAGAGCACCACACGGAGGGCTCGGTGGCTGGGCAGCCTGATCCCACAGGCTTCTGAGAAAGAGTTCCATGCTGAGGCTATCCCCCAGGGCAAGAACTTTGGAATGGGAGATAAAAGAGACAGTCCAGATCTAGCGGGAGGGTGGGATGGGAAGCCAATAGAGGCAATTTTCGCAAATAGGTGGACAGATAGCTACACTGAGAGACCATGTTTTTTAATGTATCAAAGTAACATGAGAAGAGGGAGCCCAAGAGCTTTGCAGCTCGGAAAGCTATCCTGGCCCAACGCTCACGAATTCCTTGTAGAAGTACAAGCAAACTTATCTTCCGTAAACAGGGGGAGGAGAAAAGGAGAGCCTGCAATTTGATATGTGAAAATATCAGGTTTTTTATATTTTTCTTCTTTTCTCAGGGGTAAGGGTAGCATGTCATTATTATATGCTGTAGCAATGCAGCTATAACACAACTGTCAACATTGGAGGAAGGAGGGGAGACTGCAAGGAAAGAAGAATAAGCTTGCTGGTTGCCTTATAAGAATAAAAGGAAATGACTTAAGAACAGACGTTCTGGGAAAGTGTGAGGAGGCAAGAAGAATTTACTAACTTAATATTGCTCATGGTAGACAAGCCGTAGGCAGGAGGCAAGAACCTCTGTGCCTGTGGGATATGGAGGTAGGAAACATTTTTGCATTAGGACCCTAGAGACTCTTCAAGAATGACAAGAACAACTTTGGAACTGGAAGCCACGCTCGCAGACATCAAGGCACATTCCCAAACACTCAAACAACTTAGGAGAAGCGCCCTTGGAAAGTCAAGGAACTTAACCCCGCAGCGAGGAGCAGCCAGAAAGCATATGTGCACTATCTGGGGGGCACAAGCCAGCGTTGCCTAAGGAAGCATATGGAGGTGTCACAAGACCAGCTCCTCCATATGCTTCTAGAACATTTCATCTAAATTTTTGAGGAGGGAGACAAAAGATCTGTTACATAGAAGACAGAGCGTCTATGCCTGAGCATAACAGCTGCAGTGAAAAGTAGTCTGGCAAGTAGGAAAAAATATGAGCTCAAAATCAAATGGATCTAATTTCAATCCTAGCTTCACTAAGTAAAGGTTATCTTGGGTAAATTCCTCACTTTCTCTGAGCTTCCGTTTTCTCATCTCTATGGTGCCACTAATAATCTATCCAGCAATACCACGGTGAGGACTGGCATGTGGAGGTACAGAATGTCTTAGTCCTTCCTTCTCTCGTTCTTCTTCTCCTCCCCCACTCAAATCACCCTTGTAGGTCAAGTACAACAATATCTTGCACATTGGAAGACTACTTCTTGTTCTGGCTTCAGGACTTAAAACAGTAGCTCTCCCTCTCCAAAAACTTACTTTTCTCAAAATTTAACTTTCATGTATAAAATAATACTTTCTATTTGGGATACATATTAATGATGTTTTAAATAGCTTTTTATAGTTCCTGCCCGACTGTTTTCTTATAGACCATTAAGCAGTTGTTACATTCCATTTGTGGCTGAAGTTCTCTCTGCTTTGCTTTTACTGTGCCATATTGGTTAATAAACCATGTGGGAAAACTGCCAGATGAAAGGCTCTTCATCAATGCAAGACATTAGTATTCTATCTTTTTAGAAGAAGAGTTTACTCTCTAGGCATATGGAATTGAATCTAATTAAGGGCATTTGCATCATTTAGTTCTAGCAAAAGCAACACTGTCATTCTGTCATATTAATTTTATTTCTGTCACCTTAATGTTTAATGGCTGGGTCTAAAAAGCTGGGATGCTTGGCCATGCAGGAGAACAGTGAGGAAGGCATTGTGAACAGTATCATTCACTTCATACCTGCTGGCAATCCAAGGGGCTTCCTGAACTAAGCTCTGGTGCTTACATAGCCATAGGGGTCCAACATCCCAGTTTCCTACAATGTAGTACAGCCCCAGCAGACAGGAAGATCACACTCGGTAGACAAATACACAAAACAAGCTGGTTAAGAGCAATCGGAGGCAGTGTGGCTTCTTTCTGGTCAAAAAGTGAAGGGGGAGAATCACAAACCTACCAGAAAGCAAGCAGCCATCATATCTTGCTTGAAAGAAGCAACCATGTGCAAACAAATACTTTTCCTCACAGGAGCTGAATAATCTCCCCCAAATAAGCCAGTCAAATTTCCATGACCCCACACCAGGTCACTCCCCTGCTTACAACCCTCCCCACTGACCTTAAGGGCAAAATAAAAATCCTTAGTAGAACTGATTCAAGGATTTCAAACTCAGATCTGGTATTAGAGGATAAACGACAAGTGACCTTAGGCCTGTGTGTCAGGAAGGTATAGGAAGTGATGGGGACTGTGCTGAATGGCAGGGCACATGGGCCAAACTACCTGACTGGCTGTTGTCAGGAGGAGAGTAATGCCAGATCTTCTGACAGATTTAGAGAAGCCAGAAAACTAGATTGTAAAATCTGATTTTTATTTTTATTTATTTTTTAAGTTTTTATTTTAATTCCAGTTAGTCAACATACAATGCTATATTAGTTTCAGGTATACAGTAAAGTAATTCAGCACTTCCAAACATCTCCCTGTGCTCATCATGACAAGTGCCCTCCTTAATCCCCATCCCCTCTTTCACCCATCACCCCCCTCACCTCCCCTCTGGTAACCAGCAGTTTGTTCTCTATAATTAAGAGTCTGTTTCTTGATTTCTCTCTCTCTCTTTTCCCTTTGCTTGTTTTGTTTCTTAAATTCCACATATGAATGAAATCATATGGTTTTTGTCTTTCTCTAACTGACTTATTTCACTTAGCATTATACTCTATAGCAAATTTGTCATTGCAGATGACAAGATTTCATTCTTGTTTATGGCTGAATAGTATTCCATTGTACATATATACCACATCTTCTTTATCCATTCATCTATCAATGGACACTTGGGTGGCTTTTATATCTTGGTTATTGAAAATAATGCTGCTATAAACATAGAAATGCATGTAACTCTTTGAATTCGTGTTCTTGTATTCTTTGGGTAAATATCCAGTATTGCAATTGCTGGATCATAAGGTAGTTCTATTTTTAACTTTTTGAGAAACCTCCATACTGTTTTCCATAGTGGCTACACCAGTTTGCATTTGCACCAAAAATGCACGAGATTTTTAAATAATTCAAACTTAAAATACTATGTAAGCCAACATTCTGCAGAACAAACAAAAGCAAATCTGGACTAAAGACCACCATTTTGTAGTTTTGGCACATGCCAAGAACTATATATATGTATATGTATATGTATATATATATATACACACACACACACACACACATCTATGTGCATATTATTATTTTTTAATTTTTTTTATTTGACAGAGAGAAAGAGCGAGGGAGCACAAGCAGGGGGAGCAGCAGAGGGAGAGGGAGAAGCAGGCTCCCCGCTGAGCAAGGAGCCCAATGCGGGGCTCAATCCCAGGACCCCAGGATCATGACCTAAGCTGAAGGCAGCTGCTTAACCCACTGAGCCACCCAGGCGCCCCTCTATGTGCATATTATAACTATATATATGATATATACAACCATATAACTATATATACATATATACATACATATATGCATATATACATACATATATAGCTATATGGTTGTACAGTTCTATATATGTAATTTACATTCATGGTTCTATATAGTTTTGTACACACACACACACACACATAATGATATGGGAACATGGTTCCAGATATATAACTTATATATAACTGCAACTTTTATATATAACTATATATTATATATAGTTGTATATGGTTATATGGTTTTATACACATATATATAAAACATGTAGATACATAGTAGGAAGTAAATACATGGGAGAATCTTCAAACTAAGACAAGAATTTACAACTAGAATAATTAATATCATCTAGCCTACATTCCATATTTTTAATCATTTGGGCAGGAGCTAAGTTCAAGTATCACTTGGTACTGATTATAAAAAGAGAGCCTTACTAAGCAAATTTATGGTATCAATTTAAGTGAATTCTTAACTTCTTAAAATTAATTAATTCCAGAAACCTCTGAGTATTCACTAACACACAAGGCAATTATATATTAGTCAAGACAAAAACTGATTCTTCATTAAACGAAGACATATATTAGATTGCTGTTTCTGTCCCATGTCCAGAATACATCAATATTCTCAGTTGTCATTTTTAATGGCAACAATTCAAATCTTTCACTATTTTACATAGACATCTCCAGAAACCAGTTCAAAACAGAAACTTTTAACCTAATATGATTTTACTACTTTCAACTTAAACTTATTATGCTTAAAATACAAGATTGTTTCCAGTGACTTTGTTTTTGCTTCTAAAGATTAGAAAACTGTAAAAAAAAAAAAAAATAGTTGATACATACACATGGTTCAGAAATCAAAACACTAAAAAAAAATAAGATTAGAAAACTGTGCTTGAGTTTGATAAGGGATATCAGTATATTCTTTCGCTAGTTTCTTGCATGACACATAAACTAGCTTCAAGGAAGTTCCAGGAATGATTTTCAAAAATGTTTGAGCAATGGTAACATCCACGTAATAAGTACCTTCTCCCAGGGTGATACTTTTGAACAATGAATTTATTTAAATATCTAAGATACAGAATATTTTTAAACATCTTATTTCTTTATAGGTATATGCCATGCAGTAAAATCTAATAAAAATGAAATGGAATAATTCCTCTTTATTACCTCCAGTATGTGGGTATACAGATCTATGTAAAGTTGAAAAACAAACCTCATAATGGTAAGGATTCTTACTATTTCCTCATGAATGGATTTTTCATAACTGGGTCACTGGATAATTAACTATTGGCCTGAAAAAGCCACTTAACATATTGTGCATCAACATGTACTAAAGCTGAAATAATACATTCCCAAGTTTAAAAACACTTCCTTCTTATGCCTTGTCTCACAACTGCAGAATACCGGAGGGTCTTGTAATTCTTGAATTTTAATCTTTGTACCACAGCTTTACAAATAATCTGGAGCGGGGCGCCTGAGTGGCTCAGTCGTTAAGCGTCTGCCTTCGGCTCGGGTCATGATCCCAGAGTCCTGGGATCGAGCCCCGCATCAGGGTCCCTGCTCCGTGAGGAGCCTGCTTCTCCCTCTCCCACTCCCCCTCCTTGTGTTCCCTCTCTCGCTGTGTCTCTATCTGTCAAATAAATAAATAAATAAAATCTTTAATAAAAAATAACCTGGAGCTTACAAATACAGCAGGAGAAGGAATCACCTAAACAGAATCACTTGGCTGGGCAGTAGGAGTCTCCAGGAGGATCCAAGTATTTATATGCAACTATCATCATGAAAAATGTCAGAGCTCCTTTGGTTCACCCACCGTCTAGAATGATGAGTGCTAGTGCCTTCCAATTCAGACACAGCTGTAAGGACATCAACAGGTATCCTTTTATTTTGTATCTATTGTTGCCTAATGGGGACAAAAATGATTATTGAGCATCTGCCAATTTGATAAAGTGCTACAATTATCCTAACCGTGTAATACCTATCAGCTTTTTAACAGGGGTTTAAGTGGAATATACCCAGGGAAAAGTAGCTTAAGTCTCTGAGTAGTTTTAGGATATATTTCATTATTTGGGACTTCTCCTTAGAAATCATGGGAAGGGAAAACTGTATTTTTCCACTTTAAGCCAAACTTGGACATACTAAAATACATATTTGTTTGATTTGAAGAAATCATTTTTTGAAAATCAATTAATGTAATCCATCATATCAACACACCAAAAAAGAAAAATCATATGATCATATCAGTAGATACAGAAAAAGCATTCGACAGAATCTGACACCAATTCATGATAATAAAAAAAAAAACCTCTCAGTAAACAGGAATAGAAAGGAACTTGATAAAGATCATCTATAAAAAACCTGCACTTGACATCATACTTAATGGTGAGAAACACAAAGCTTTCTAAGATCAGGTACAAGGCAAGGATGTCCCCTCTCACCACTCCTTTTCAACACTGTACTGGAAGTTCTTGCTAATAAAGTAAGGCAAAAAAAGGCACACAGATTGGGACGAGGACATAAAACTGTCATTGTTCCAAGATGACATGATTGTCTATATAGAAAACTTGAAAGAATAAACATAAAAACTTCTGCTCCCCCTGCTTGTGCTCTCTCTCTCTGTGTCAAATAAATAAATAAAATATTTTAAATAAATGAAGTTTGCATGAAGAGGCAAAAGACTCAGAATAGCCAATACAATATTGAAAAAGAACAAACTTGGAGGACAAACACTTCCCAACTTCAAGACTTATGATAAAGCTGCAGTAATTGAAACATTATGGTACTGGCCAAGGAATAAACAAATAGATGACACAGAATAGAGAGGACTGAAGTGGATCACCATCAGTATAGTTAACTGATCTTTGACAAAAGAACCAAAGCGATACAATAGAATTCAGTAAATGTTACTGGAACAACTGGAGATACACATGTAAAAAAAATCTAGACAGTTTCACCCTTCACAAAAAATTAACCCTTTCACCCTTCACAAAAAATTAACTCAAAATGGATCATAGACCTAAATGTAGAATGGAAAACTACAAAACTCCTAGAAAATAATGCAGGGAAAAACCTAGATGGCCTTGAATTTGCTAATGCCTTTTAAATACACCAAAGACATGATCCATGAGAAATCACAGATAAGCAAGACTTCCTTAAAATTTGAAACTTCTGCTCTCCAAAAGACAATGTCTAGAGACTGAGAAGACAAGCCACAGACTAGGAAAAAAATATTTGTAAAAGACACGTCTGATAAAAGACTGTTATCAAAATATACAAAGAACTCTTAAGACTCAACAAAATGAAAATAACCCAATTAAAATATGGGCCAAAGATCTTAGGAGACTCCTCACCAGAGAAGCTATACAGATAGCAAATAAGCTATGAAAAGATGCTCCACAGCATATGTCATCAGGGAAATTCAAATTAAAACAATGAGATACCATCACACACATGTTAGAATGGCCAAAATCCAGAATACTAACAACACCAAATACTAATGAGGATGTGGAGCAAAAGGAACTCTCATTGACTACCGGTGGGAATGCAAAATGGTACTGCCACTTTGGAAGACAGTTTAGCAGTTTCTTTAAAAATTACACATATTCTTACCATACAATCCAGCAATTACATCCCTTGGTATTTACCTAGAAGAAATAAAAACTATGTCCACACAGAAACCTGCACACAGATGTTTATAGCAGCTTTATTCATAACTGCCAAAACTTGGAAGCAACCAAAATGTCCTTCAGTAAGCAAAAGGATAGATAAACCGTGGTACATACAGAGAACAGAATATTATTCAATGCTAAAAAGAAGTGAGCTAGCAAGCCATGAAAAAACACAAAGGAAACTTAAATGCATATTACTAAGTGAAAGAAGCCAATCTGAAAGGCTACATATTGTATGATCCAAACTACATGATATTCTGGAAAAGGAAAAACTATGGAGACAGTAAAAAGATCAGTGGTTTCCAGAGATTAGGGGTAGAATGATGAACAGGCAGAGCACAAAGGATTTGGGGGTCCTGAAAATACCATAATGATGGATACATGTCATTATATATTTTACAAACCCACAAGATATACAACAACAAGAGTAAAAAATAATGTCAACTATAGACTTTAGGTGATTATGATCTGTCAATGTAGGTTCATCAGTTGTAACAAGTGCATCATTCTGATGGAGGATGGTGATAAGTGGGGAGATTATGCATGTGTGGGAGCAGGGGATATATGGGAAATCTCTTTACCTTCCTCTCAATTTTGCTGTGAACCTGAAACTGCTCAAAAAACATAGTCTTTTTTTATTTTTTTTTTAAAGATTTTATTTATTTATTTGAGAGAGAGAGAATGAGAGACAGAGAGCATGAGAGGGAGGAGGGTCAGAGGGAGAAGCAGACTCCCTGCTGAGCAGGGAGCCCGATGCGGGACTCGATCCTGGGACTCCAGGATCATGACCTGAGCCGAAGGCAGTTGCTTAACCAACTGAGCCACCCAGGCGCCCCATAGTCTTTTTTTAAAAGATTTTCTTTCTTTCTTTATTTGAGAGAGAGAGAGAGAGTGCACGAGAGGGGGGGAGGGGCAGAGGGAGAGGGAGAAGTAGAATTCCTGCTGAGCAGGGAGACCAATGTAGAACTCGATCCCAGGACCCTGGGATCATGACCTGAGCCGAAGGCAGATGCTTAACCAACTTAGCCACCCAGGTGCCCTAAAAACATCGTCTTAATAAAAAAAAAATTAAAACAAATTCTCCCATCATTATTGTGGATTTATCTAGTTCTCCTTGTTATCCTGTCAATTTTGGCTTTATGTATTTTAAACATACATTATTAGGTGAACACAGATTTAGATATTTTTAATCTTCCTCTATAATTGGACTTTTATCATTATACAATATCCTTCTACATTGCCTAGTAACACTTTTTCCCCTTAAATTCTACTTTCTCTGGTATTATTATAGTTACACTAGCTTTTGTGTGTGCATGTGCAAAAAGGGGCATTAGTATTTTCATGGTGTTTTTTTTCATCTTTTAACTTTCAAGCTTTCTGTATCTTTATATTTTAGGTGTATCTCTTGTAAACATTGGATAGCTGAGTTCTGTTCTTTTTTCTAGTCTGAGAATGTTTTACTTTAATTGGAGAGTTTAGCCCTTTAAATTTAAGGCAGGTGTGGATATATTTGGGTGTAGATATACCATTACATTATTTGATTTGTATTTGTCCCACTATGTCTGAATTCCTTTTTTTTTTCCTTTTTTCTTGCTTTTGTTTGAATAGAATGAGATTTTTTTCTGTTACTTTACTCCTCTGTTAGTTTGGTAGTTGTTCATTCTTTGACATTGCTTTAGTAGTTAGCCTATACTTATAACATGTTTTCTTAACTTGCTAAATTTAACATAAATTTATGTATTTTGCCACTCCTCAGACAATGAGAAAACCATGGGATACTTTATTCCATTTATTCTACTACCAACTTAAGCTCTATTGTACATTTTAACACCACATATGTTTTAAGCCTCATAATACATTATTATTATGGTTTTATACATCTAATATTCATTTAGATTTTTCCACATATTTATCTTTTCCACTGCTCTTAATTTCTTACTGCATTTTTTTTTGTCTTTTAAGCTTTTATTTAAGGGCAATGATCTATGATGTAGATTTTAGATCTTATTAAAAGCAGCCACGTCCATGGACTGCACATACTCCTCAAAAGCAGTGATCTGCTCCTCCAGCATATCTGTTCCAACTTTATCATCTTCCACTATACACTGTATTTGAAGTTTTTTAATTCCATATCCCCCTGCAACTAGTTTAGAAGAGCCCCAGACCAAGCTGTCTGCCTGAATGCTTCGGTCACACTCCTCTAGTTTTGCCCTATCTGTCTCATCGTCCCAAGGTTTCACATCTAGTAATATGGAAGACTTGGCAACAAGTGCAGGTTTTTTGGCTTTCTTTGACTCATACTGTGCAAGGCATTCCTCTCTTAGCCTCTTCACTTCTTCACTTTCCTCCTCATCATCAGATCCAAAGAGATCAATGTCATCATCATCTTCACTATCTGTAGCTCCACTTCCTGTGGTGTCTTCCACATTAGCAGGGCCATACTTGCCCAAAGCTTTCTTCACTCCTGGAAGGCTGGCCTTTTCCTTTTCACTAAGACTTGATGTGATTATACCAACGGAGGGCATGATACAAGTCGGCAGGTGGGGGGCCGGAGACTGCTTCAAATACTGCCACATCTGCTTGTGACGGCACATACCCCTCGATGTAGCTCTTGTCCGCTAGGTAGTCATTGAGCACCTGGAGGCCAGAGGGGCTTTTCAGGTCTCCAAAACCTATGGCGTCGGCTGATCCCAGGAACCGGGCGGCAGCAAAGGAAAAGAGGAGCAGAGGTAGTCGGCACCTAGCGCTAAGAAGAAGAAAAGAGGCTTCTTACTGCATTTTAAACCTTCCTTCCGGGGTTATTTTCCATTCACTCAAAGAAGACCATTTAATACTTCCTTCTGTGTGGGTCTGCTGGTGTCATATTCTCTTGGTATTTGCTTTTCTGAACATGTTCTTATTGTATCTACATTTTTGAAGGACATTTTCACTTAATATAGGATCCTGGATTTGCAGTTAATGTCTTTCTGCACTTTAAAGATACCATTCCATTATATTCTGGCTTACTTTTTTGTTTGACAAATTAGTTGTCAGTATTATTATTGCTGTTTTTGAAAATCCTATAACTCTTTTCTTTGCATGTTTTCGACTTTTCCTCACTGGTTTTGGTCTTTGCAAAGTCTGCTATGATGCACCTCAGGGTGGTTTTCTTTATATTTATCTTTATTGGGTTTTTTAGTGCTTCTTGAGTACATGGATTGTCTTTCATCAATTTTTTTATAGTTCTCAATATCTCTTCAAATGCTATTTCTGCACCATTATGTATCTTCTCTCCTTCTGGGACTCCAATTACGTGTATGTAAGAAATTTCTATTGAATCTCTGTTTCTTATGCTCATTTATGCATTTTCTATTCCTTTGTCTCTTCATGTTTCAGTACGGATATTTTCTTCTGACCTATGTTCCAGTTAACTAATTCTTTATTTAACAGTATCTAATCTGCTAGAAAACTCATCCACTGAATTATCAATATCAATCACTGTATTTTTCATTTCTAATATTTCCATTTGGTTCTTTTCTAGAGATTCTAATTTGTTCCTGAGATTATCAATCTTGCCTTTATTTCTTTGAAGACATTAAGCTGTCATTTAAATGTTTTTAAAGTAGCTCCCATTTATTTTTCTTTAATATTATTCCCACATACAGTTTCAGCTTAAAATTCTCAAATTATCTATTCTGAAGTACAACTGAATGCATGATCAGTATTTATAAAATTGGTTACTTAAAACCATTCATTGAAAATATATAAGCACATTTATTTTTTATTTATTTTTTTTAAGATTTTATTTATTTATTTGACAGAGAGAGAGATAGCGAGAGCAGGAACACAAGCAGGGGGAGTGGGAGAGGGAGAAGCAGGCTTCCCGCAGAGCAGGGAGCCCGATGCGGGGCTCGATCCCAGGACCCCGGGATCATGACCTGAGCCGAAGGCAGATGCTTAATGACTGAGCCACCCAGGTGCCCTGGAAATATATAAGCACATTTAAATAATAGTAGTGACTAAAAATTACATAGGAAGAGAAAACTTTTGTCCAATCTTGCTACTCTGTACATACATGAAATCAATGGGAGTTTTTATTTAGCTTACAAGTGACTGATACTCCTAGATTTCTGAAAAAATAATATCCTTTTTATCTGAGAAATCACATATTTCCCTTTCTAACTGACCAAGAAAAAAAATAATAGTTCTCCAATTTGTTATTCTCCTCCTTCCCCACACCTTTTTATTTTTTTAATTTTCTTTTTTAGAGGGGGGAGGGGCAGCGGGAGAAGAAGAGAGAGAATCTTAAACAGGCTCCATGCCCAGTGTGGAGCTCGACAAGGGGCTTGATCTCACTACCCTGAGATCATGACCTGAGCCAAAATCAAGAATTGGATGCTTAGCCTTAACTGAGTGAGCTACCCAGGTGCCCCCACACCTTTCTTTTTATTTTTTTAATTTTTTTATTTTATTTTGTTACGTTAATTACCTTGCAATACATCATTAGTTTTTGATGTAGTGTTCCATGATTCATTGTTTGCATATAACACCCAGTGCTCCATTCAATATGTGCCTTCTTTAATACCCATCACCAGGCTAACCCATCCCCCAACCCCCTCCCCTCTAGAACCCTCAGTTTATTTCTCAGAGTCCATAGTCTCTCATCATTTATCTCCCCCTCTGATCTCCCCCTCTTCATTTTTCCCTTCCTACTACTTTTTTTTTTTTAAACATATAATGTATTATTTGTTTCAGAGGTACAGGTCGGTGATTCATCAGTCTTACACAATTTACAGCGCTCACCATAGCACATACCTTCCCCAATGTCCATCACCCAGCTACCCCATCCCTCCCACCCCCAACCACTCTAGCAACCCTCAGTTTGCACAGCAAAGGAAACAGTCAACAAAACCAAAAGACAATCGACAGAATGGGAGAAGATACTTGCAAATGACATATCAGATAAAGGGCTAGTATCCAAAATCTATAAAGAACTCATCAAACTCAACACCCAAAGAACAAATAATCCAATCAAGAAATGGGCAGAAGACATGAACAGACACTTTTCCAAAGAAGACATCCAAGTGGCCAACAGACACATGAAAAAGTGCTCAACATCGCTCGGCATCAGGGAAATCCAAATCAAAACATCAATGAGATACCACCTCACACCAGTCAGAATGGCTAAAATTAACAAGTCAGGAAACGACAGATGTTGGCGAGGATGCAGAGAAAGGGGAACCCTCCCACACTGTTGGTGGGAATGCAAGCTGGTGCAACCACTCTGGAAAACGGTATGGAGGTTCCTCAAGAAGTTGAAAATAGAGCTACCGTATGACCCAGCAATTGCACTATTGGGTATTTACCCCAAAGATACAAATGTAGTGATCTGAAGGGGTACGTGCACCCCAATGTTTATAGCAGCAATGTCCACAATAGCCAAACTATGGAAAGAGCCAAGATGTCCATCAACAGATGAATGGATAAAGAAGATGTGGTGTATATATATATATACATATATATATATATATACACACACACATACACCATGGAATATTATGCAGCCATCAAAAAACCCGAAATCTTGCCATTTGCAACAACGTGGATGGAACTAGAGGGTATTATGCTAAGTGAAATAAGTCAATCACACCTTTCTTTTTAAACGAAAGATACTAAGCAGGTATTTTTAAAAGATCTCAGGTGTTGGGGCACCTGGATGGCTCAGTCAGTTAAGTAACTGACTCTTGGTTTCAGCTCGGGTCATGATCTCAGGGTCATGAGATTGAGCCCCACATCTGGCTTCATGCTCAGCACGGAGTCTGCTTGAGATTTTCTCCCTCTCTCTCCCCCTCTGCACGTTCCCCCAATCTCTCTCTTGCTCTCAAATAAATAAATAAAATCTTAAAAAATAAAATTAAAAAAAAGAAGATAGCAGTAAGGGAAGAATGGGGTGGGGGAAGTGGAGGGGGAGACGAACCATGAGAGACTATGGACTCTGAGAAACAAACTGAGAGTTCTAGAGGGGAGGGGGGTGGGGGGATGGGTTATCCTGGTGATGGGTATTAAAGAGGGCATGTACTGCATGGAGCACTGGATGTTATATGCAAACAATGAATCATGAAACACTACATCAAAAACTAATGATGTAATGTATGGTGATTAACATAACATAATTTCAAAAAAAAGTTTAAATTAAAATAAATAAATAAATAAATAAAATTTTTAAAAAAAGATCTCAGGTGTTGAATCTCCTCATGACAAGGTTTGTGAAACCACTAAATCCATTTGTTTTAGATATACATTATATTTCCCATTTCCATTTCTCCAAGTTATGTAACTATTTCAAAGTTTAAGTCTGGCTTCCATTATAAGAATATCTATTATATGTAAATCACTCAATAACAAACTGACATCACTATTCCTCAAACACATTTGGAAAAGGGATTAATAAATTCAAATTAATCCCAAAGGGTTCTATAGAAGGAACTTTGCTATAACCTAAGTGGGTCCAAAAAATCTATGACTAATGCATAAATAAAAAATCAGAAAAATTTGAGTCAAGCATATCTGCAAAATGTCAGAATTCCCAGAAGCAAATAATCTCTCATCGAATAGCTGTATATATAAATATATAGTACATAAATATATATACTATTTTAAAGTATTTGACTTAAAAATGATTCATTTCCTTTCATAACACTCCATTACTTCTTCCAGATAAGTTTAGAATGTAGCTCTCCCATCCATTCATTGACCTTTAATATTAATTATGCTGAGGTATCTCTACTTTGTAAGATAGACACAAAAGTCAGTAAATTGGAAATAATTTTTGGTCCATCCAATCTTAATCAGAATTAAACTGTTAGTGTACAATTTATGGGCTTACCCTCACATTATTAATCAATTTGGCATGGTCATCTACTCTGCCCCATAGTTTATAAGACTAGATAACATAAAAGCCTTTCTTAAAATTATAAGTTCTTACATTATGCTAAGTGAAATAAGACAACCACGAAAAGACATATACTGTATGATTCTACTTACATGAGGTATTTAAAGTAGTCAAATTCATAGAAATATAAAGTAGAATGATAGATACCAAGGGCTAAGAGAAGGGGGGGAAGCAATGTAGTGGGTACAGAGTTTCAGATGTGAAAGATGAAAAATTTCTGGAGATCTTTTCACAACAATGTGAATACACTTAACACTACTGAACTATTCAGTTAAAAATGGTTAGGATGATACTCTGGCTGCTATTCTGACTCAACAAATTTTTTGCCTTTTACTAAAAAAATAGGTAAGATTTTTTTTAAGTTCAAGTTTATCACATCAAGGGTATAATCTTAGCACATTAATCCTTTACAAAGGCAGTCTATTTAATAATATTCCGATAAGCAAAATTATCAGAGTAATGTCACCAAACATACTGTTTTTAAGGACAGTGAAGTATAACTTCAAAGAACTAGGATGCCAATACCTCCGATTATTTTCAAACTCCCAAATAATACTGGTCATATGAAGTCACTTCCCCTGAGACATTATATAGTTCAGGCAATTACTTTTCTCATTTAAAGTATATGTTAAAGTCACAGTGGTAATAAGGCAAGGTAAATCATTTCTGGCCAATATTTATAGGGGCTGCAAACAAGCCTGTAAGAATAGAGTGACATTGCCTGGATTACATGCTTTGTCGTTGCACTAAGTGATAGCCAGAAGGCCTATTTTTAAGAGCTAATTCTTAAATCATAAGTAAATAATTCAAGTGATATCAAAGCTCTTTGAAAGTATATAAAAAATTGGTATTATTAAAAGTCCTGCTAGAAAATGCTAATCCCATTATAGGAAAAACTTACTACTATTACTCATTTTTGACAAATTAATGCATTTCTGAGAAACTGTAATAGCTTTTGTATTGGCCTTAGGTCCCTATTTTCTACTCCTCTTTCTATCAGTTACTGCTCTGACTAGGGTAGGAAAAAGTTAAAGCATTAATATTGGAAGGAGCTTTTCTATGAGAACAACAGCATTTCTGACATGAGCTGAAGTTTCTGATTTAAAAGAATGGCAATTCAGTAAGGTAACAATTACAACCTAAATAAGAATATTTTTTTGCATACCCTCCAAAAAACTGTACAGATCAACAAGAAACATAAAACCACAAAAGCTGCATGATATCATCATAACTAGAAGACAAAAAAGAACAAAAAAACCCATCAAATTACCTGTAAGTGGAAAAATAAACACCAATTTCCAGTAGAGCTATCTTCCAAGCTCCTTCCTCAAACATTTGTGGAAACCTAGGGTGAACCAGAAAAACTGCAGTGGAGAAAAGAGGACAACAAAGGCCCTAAGACTGAATTAAATAGTCTCAAAGACTCTTATCTTACACCATATACAAAAATCAACTCAAAATGGATGAAATACTTAAAACATAAGACCTGAAACTAAGACTCCTAGAAGAAACATAGGACAAAAGCTTCATGATATTGATCTGGGCAACGATTTCTTTGACATAACACCCAAAGCACAAGCAACAAAAGCAAAAATAGTCAAGTGAGACGACATCAAGCTAAAAAAACAAAAACAAAAACAAAAAACCCGTCTTCACATCAAAGGAAACAATCAATAGAGTGAAAAGGCAACCAATGGAACAGCAAAAACATATGCAAATCACATTATCTGATAACAGTGAATATCCAAAATATATAAGGAGCTCCTGTAATTCAATAGCAAAAAATCAAAGAGTCCAATTAAAAATGAGCAAAGGACTTAAATAGATACCTCTCCAAAGAAGATATACAAATGATCAACACATATGTGAAAAGGTAGTTAACATCACTAGTCACCAGGGAAATGCAAATCAAAACCATGAAAGTGTGTCATATCACATCTGTTAAAATGGCTGTTATAAAAAGCTAAGAAATAATAAGTGTTAGCAAAGATGTGGAGAAAAGGGAACCCCTGTGCACTGTGGACAGGAATGTAATTTGGGACAGCCAGTATGTAAAACAGTATGTAGGTTCCTCAAAAAGTTAAAAACAAAACCAGTATATGATCCAGCAATCTCACTTCTGGAAATATATCCAAAGGAAATAAAATCATTATCAAAGAGAGATCTGCATTATCGTGTTCATTGCAGCACTGTTCACAGTAGCCAAAATATAGAAACAACCTAAGTGTCTGTCATAGATGGAGGGATAAATAAAATGTAATACACACATACACACACACACACACACACACACACTCACAAATGTTATATTATTCAGCCTTTAAAAAGAAAGAAATCCTGGAGCACCTGGGTGGCTCAGTCGGTTGAGCAGCCGACTCTTGTTATCGGCTCAGGTCATGATCTCTGGGCATGGAGCCTGCTTAAGATTCTCCCTCTGGCCGTATCCCGCCTCTAAAAAAAAAAAAAGAAAGAAAGAAAGAAAGAAAGAAAAATAGAAGAAGGAAATCCTGCCATTTGCTGCAACATGAGTGAACCTGAAGAACATCATGCTAAGTGAAACAAGCCAGATACAGAAAGACAAATACTGTATGATCCCACTTCTATGTGGAATCTAAGCAAGCTGAACTCATAAAAGCAGAGACTAGAATGGTAGTTGCCATCAACAGATGAATGGATAAAGAAGATGTAGTACATATATACAATGGAACGTTACGCAGCCATCAAAAAATGAAATCTTGCCATTTGCAACAACATGGATCGAACTAGAGGATATTATGCTGAGCGAAATAAATCAATCAGAGAAAGATAATTATCATATGATCTCACTTGTGTGTGGAATTTAAGAAACAAAACAGAGGACCATCTGGGAAGAGAAGAAAAAATAAAACAAGACAAAACCAGAGACGGAGACAAACCATAAGAGAGTCTTGATCATAGGAAACAAACTGAGGGTTGCTAGAGGGGAGGGGGGTGGAGGGATGGGGTAACTGGGTGATGGACATTAAAGAGGACATGTGATGTAATGAGCACTGGGTATTATATAAGACTGATGAATCACAGACCTGTACCTCTGAAACCAATAATACATTATATGTTAATTTTTTTAAAAAGTACATATATAATAAAAAAAGAATGGTAGTTGCCAGGAGCTGGGGGTTGGAGGAAATGGGCATTGCTGTTCAACCGGTATAAAGTTTCAGTCATGCAAGATGAGTAAGTTCTAGAAATCTGCTGTACAACATCATGCCCATAGTTAACAACACTATACTGTATACTTGAAAATTTGTTAAGAGGGTATATATCTCATGTAAATGTTCTTACCACAATAAAAAAATTATTTAAAAACAAGCAATATTTCAGGGAAGTTTCTCAATCAGTCTGAATCCTAGAATGAATGAAGACAATATGGAATAGAACTCCAACCCTTGATAGACAAGTAGTGTGAATGAGAAATAAAGCTTTATTGTTTAAAGTGAAAAAAAATGTTTTTTGAGGGAAAAAGAGATCAAAAACTATATGGACAAAATTCTTTTGTTCAAAAAAAATGAGCAAAAGATTAAGAGATGGTTCCCTAAAAACCCCCACAAAATAGCCCTTAAATATACAATAAGATATTTAACTTCACCCAAACTGATGGAAAAGCAAATTAAATCTACACCAGTTCTCACCTAGCAGATTAACCAAACCAAATCAAACCAAAACCACTTTGTAACACATTTTGTTGAGGTTGTGGGGGAACAGACCCTCTCCTTTTCCCAAGGCTGGGCTCCTTTTCATCTTTTAGGTGTCAACTCTGATGTCAGAGTGAAGACATTGACTTTCCTTGACCACTCAACACAAAGAATCTGAAAATGTTTTGTTAATTGCTTATTTATCATTTCTTGCCCCTACCCCGGAAAATAAGCTCACTGGAGGCAGGGACTTTACCAGTCTTGTTAAGTGCTGCATCTCCATAATAGATGTTCAACAATCATATGATGAAAGAATGAATGATAGATATCTAAACTCTTTAGAGAAAAAAATCTATCTGCAGTATGACAACTTTAGAAAAGACAGTATTTATAAATTCTAAAAATATGGATTCTCTTAAAATTCTAAGGACAGATTGATAGATCAGCATTTCTGAAGATGTGAAAATGTAGCAGGAATGAAATTCTAGCTTGTATAGGTTACCTTTAGCATTCCCGTTTTAACTTACAATTACTGTTTCTCACAAAGTGGTCCTGTTGTATTGTAATTACAAGCCTCAAGAAGCACACATCACTGTGTCTTCAGAAAACATATAGCAAGGTTATCGCTGGGAGATGAAATTACAGATTTTTGTTCTGTTTTTTTTTTCTTTGGAATTTTTGACACTGAGCATGAGTTATTTTTGTAATTAGAAAAAGGCAATAAATGTTATGTTTTAAAGGGAAAAAAGAAGTATAGTTCAGGAAGGAGCAAGAAGGACAATTTTTAATGTGAATACGTTCCATCCCAAAGTCTACCAGCCCAAGCAGCATCATTGGGAAGAAAAGGCCAGGTGTTTGCCTTTCAGCTGCTCAATTCAATACAGCGAGCGGGTTTGTTGCTGTTGTTCTTGTTCTTGTTTTTAATGTGTTCTCCCAAATGCTGAGAGCGGTGTTCCCAAGCCTTGAAAAATATATTTATGTAGGTGAGTCATGCCAACCTAAATCTGGCTGGACAAGCAGGAAGTCTAAGTACATTTAAAAATAAACTTCACTTTTGAGTCGATCCACAAGAATGATGTTTTGCAAGCTGACAGTATCAAGTCGGCAACTTGGGTACTTGTCACAAATACAGATTCCCGGGTCCTAGCACAGGATTCCAGTCAAAATCTCCAAGACCAGTCTAGTTTGGGCAACATGAAGCTGGAACTTGGGGTAAGCTTGCACCTAGTCCCCATCCATCTCCAGAACCCTGGGAAGATGACTTTTTGTAGGAGAGCCTTTCTCTTTCCCAAATGCAGCACTCCGGCATAGCGCCCGGGCCCCCATACTTACTGTCAAGCAGTACTAGCGCAGCAAAGCCAAAAGGAAAACAGAAATGAGAGGAAAAGCTCCTGACTCCCCACCCTAGATAACTCATCACAAAAGCCTGGAAAGTGATTTTCATGCATTTCATCTTTATCTGAATCCTTTAAAAAAGCTGTTTGAGTATTTCATTATATCTTCTGGGAGCATATGTAGTGTTTTCAGATTCTCTCACAAATCGATATTATTTCTCAATAGCTCTGGGAGAGAGCAAAACATTGATCAGCTATCCGCAGAGCATACTGCCACAGGGATACCATCTTCTCAAACATCTACTGACAAAGGCAGCATGTCCAAAGGCTCATTGGCTCATCTCTTGCCAGAGCTCCTCAGAGAAGGAAAGGTTGGGCTTTGCCTATTTCTCCCTGCTGCCATGTGTTTGCATGTTACCTGAAAGAAAACGAATGAATCCTATTTCCTCCAAGGACAGCAATTCGAGCTGAGCCCAGGCAGCAGTGATGCAACGGGCGTTGGATTCATCATGCCCACAGTTCTGCACCTGTGTCCCTGCCAGCAGGAGCGAGGCAGCGCAACCTAACGCTTTGCTCAGTCACCTCCCCGGGGACGACAGTGTACACACCAAGGAAAACAAACTCATAGTGCACATTATTTCTATTAAGCAATATGTACAGTTCATGTAAGCCATTCCCTAAAATGTTGTATCTTATTATAAGGCTTAAACAATATCATATAAATATATCTGCACCTTGTCTGCTGATCACAAGGATAAAATCCTTCCGGGCTGTGGAGCTTCTCTTTCCATGGCAACCAACAAGGCAACCAGTTGCTTGCATGCCAGAGCAGATGGAATATCAGAGCTGCTCTGGGTGCTGCTCAGGATTTAACCAGAGGCCCTGACCCCATCTGGACTCTCTCATCTGTTCCATTTTCTTTTGGATCGTCATCAAGAAGACTCTTCCTCCTTCTGATTTCGAGCCCACCACATCTCACACAGTGTAACCAACCTCCTCTCCCAGCCACGTCTCTAGAATAGAATCTTGACGGAAGGGTTCTCAAGAATGCTGGGTCCCATTCACTCCATGTGCCAGTTAGTCCTGCTCACATCACACTCACCTAGCCAGCCAAGACACCTGAGCCCCTGACAGAGCCAGACACCACGGTGTCTGCCAACACGGCCAGGTGCCCTTTCTTATGTTCTATACCCCCGCCCCTCAAACCCAATCCTAGCAGTTCAGTTGGGAGAAAAAAAACCTACCTGAGGGTTTAAATTAACCAAAAATTTAAAAGAAACTGTGTCCTTCCAGTCAGGAGACAGAAACCAAACCAGGCATCTGAATAGGGAAAATTCAGTATAAACAATTAACTAGTAGAAGGTGGTTACTACTAATAGGGTAAAAGAGAACTCTAAGAGTACAGGAATAGTAAATGCAGGGAACAGCGACTCCTTCTAGGACTAAGGGAGATAATCCAAGGAAGGAACAAACTTGAAAGAGACCCCACCCCCATCCAAGATTGAGATTTTGATACCACTGGAAAGGGCATGACTGTAGCTCACTGGATGGCAGGGAAGATCACTGGAGCACCCTAGGCAGAGCTGGTCCACAGCCAGTGGTCCACAATGATGAGTGAGAATCCACCCACCAGGGTACTGCAGAAACTCCTTGGATGGTGAGTACCACCGGGTCTCACATACACCATCGGCAGCCATGTCATGAGAGCAAAAGGTAAAACACCCCAAACCAGCAAGAGAAACCCCTTCCTCTGCTATGCCTTATACTATCCCTACAGCGCCTTCTACTGACAAGGATGTGGCGCAACAGGAACCCTCATTCACTGCGGGGGGGGAATGCAACATGGTAGAGCCACTTGGAAAGACAGTTTGGCGGTTTCTTACAAAGTTCCATCCACATGACATCCTCGTGGCCTTCAGGGCCCTTGTACCTCTCGTCACATGTTCCCTTGGTGTATGTCCACCCACAATGAACAAACAATAAATCAAGAAGGACCCCCAAAGTAGGAAATGTTTTTTTTTAAGTGTCCCATTTTTAAATGTCCATGTATTTAAAAAATTAGCAGGGAAAAATGTACTCTCAGGGGAAACATGAGCAGCTTACCTATCAGCAAAAGTTGTTACCCTTAAGTTAAAAAGAAAAAAAAATTGTTACCAGATGGCAAGAAAATAATAAAGGCCAGAATAGAGAACGGGCAAAAGAGAAAAAAGAGGCAATTTACAAACTAAACACCAACAGCCAATAAGCACATGGAAATAATATTCAGCTTCATTAGCTAGCAAAGGAGTGCAAGTTACAAGAACTTGTCAGGGTGGCTGAGACAAAAATGCAAAGCCCCAGAGATAGCAAACTGGGTGGGGAAAGAGGCATTCATACACATTTCTGATTTGGAGTAAAAGTTGGTATAAACTTTGAGGATACTCATTTGGCTATAGGAACCAATGCTTCAAAAAGTGATTTCTTCTCGATGTGGAGAAAGGGGAACTCTCCTGCACTGTTGGTGGGAATGCACACTGGTGTAACCACTCTGGAAAACAGTATGGAGGTTCCTCAAAATGTTAAAAATAGAGCTACCCTATGTTCCAGCAATTGCACTACTAGGTATTTACCCAAAGGATACAAAAATACAGATTTGAATATATGCACCCCAATGTTTATAGCAGCATTATCAACATTAGCCAAATTGGAGAGAGCTCAGATGTCCATGGACTGATGAATGCAGAAAGCAGATATGGTATATCTATATACAATGGAATATTACTCAGCCATCAAAAAGAATGAAATCTTGCCATTTGCAATGACGTGGATGGAGCTAGAGTGTATTAGGCTAAGTGAAATAAGTCAGCTAGAGAGAGACAAAGACCATATGATCTCACTCATGCATGGAATTTAAGAAACCAAACAGATGAGAATAGGGGAAGGGGGAAAGGAAAAAAAGGAGAGAGGGAAACAAGCCATAAGAGACTCTTAACAATAGAAAACAAATTGAGGGTTGATGGAGGGAGGTGGGTAGGGGATGGGCTAGATGGGTGATGGGCATTAAGGAGGGCACTTGTTGTGATGAGCACGTAGTGTTGTATGTAAGTGATGAATCACTGAATTCTACTCCAGAAACCAATAAACCGATATTGCAATGTAAAAAAAAAAAAGTGACTTCCTCTAGAAAATGTGCTTAGAGAAATAATCACATACATACGCATGGGTTAGTCAATTAGGATATTTTTCAACGAATCATTTATAATAGCCAAAAATTAAAAATAGCTTAACTGACCAACAGGAGGGGACAGAAGGCTGTGAAGTCCAGGAAAGAACTGTAGAAGCACCTAAAGGCATAAGACGGAGGTCTGCAAACTTTTTTCTTTATGGGGCTAGAGTCTCTGTCACAACTACTTGACTCTGGCGTGGTAATGCGAAAGCAGCCACAGACAATTTGTAAAGGAAAGGGCATGGCTGCAGTCTGACAGAAGTGTATTTAAGAGTACTGTGATTGGAATTTCATATAATTTCCATGTGACATAGACTATTCCTCTTTTGATTTTTTTTCCAACCATTTAAAAACGTAAAACCCATTCTTACCTGGCAGGCTGTACCGAAACAGGTGGCAGGTTGGATTTGGCCAGCAGCTGTGGTTTGCCAACTCCTGGCACAGGAAAAGGCTCAGAAAATATTGTTCAGGGATTGGAGCAGATTAATAAGAGTATCAAAGCATGGAGAAAGACTAGAATCAGAATATCCAGGATTGGAGCCCCAAGTTTTTTCAAAGCTCCCTAGACGTAGCCAGGTTTGCGAGTCACTTAAATAAACTGTTAAATAGTAGTTCTTTCTGAGGGATGGGATTATGGGCAACTTAGTTCTTTTTTTGTGAGCTTTTGGTATGTTCCAGATTTTCTACAACGAATAAGTATTACTTTACTAATCAGGAAAATGTTAAAATTACTAAAAAATATTTTTAGCCTAGGTCCGAGCTCTCAACCTCGGCACTGTTGACATTTTGAGCCAGATAATTCTTTGCCGTGGGGCTGTCCTACGTACCATAGAAAGTTTAGCAGCATGCCCAGTCTCTACTCACTAGATACTAGTAGCAAACCACCCCCCTCAAGTTGTGACAACCAAAAATATCTCCAGATATTGTGAAATGTCATCTGGGAGACAAAATCACCCTCAGTCAAGAACCACCAGTTTTTAGAAGAAAGATCTGATCGTCAGCAGACTTTGGTGAGGGGAGAAAAGATTGAGTGCTATACTTGCATTTCCAAACTTAAGACCTCTGTGAAAGACTCTGCTTGTCCAAACCATACAATTATAAATAAGATACAGTTTATGAGAGTAAATGTTGCACAATTAAGACTGTAATAGTACTTGCAGTACGTTTTCTTCTTTTCACTTCCTCTCAACTGTCTGATTAATCAACATTCCGGACCTAAAACCCTTCAGAAGGGTGGATTTGTGGACTCAGTCCCCTGAACTTTGGGCCCATGAAGAGGTTACCTAGGCTCCTAGAACTGACAATATGAAAGTGGTTCTTAACTTCTAAGCTTATTTTTCTATAACGTGAGGAAAAGTTTTGCACCCAACCCTTTTTATTATGAAATATTTCAGACACACAATTACATAACAACCACATATTAGCCACCAGAGCAGCAGAATAAAACCTCGTACATACAATTGCTGTGCTGCCCATCTATCCCAATTCCATCCCCCCAAAAGGAATCACTGTCCTGAATTACCATCCCTATACATTTCTTCCTACTTTTTAACCAGTTATACAGCCTGGTTTCGGCTCTATGACCAGAGCCTTGAGTAAACTCATGCTTCAGCTCCCCTGAGGCCCAGGGACCTCACACATACCTTAGTCTACCATCAAAAGATGAAGCTCATCCCGTGCAACCAAGAAAGGCTCTTGGGAGCTGTACCTGAGAGGCTCAGTCCTCTCAGTGACTATCTGGGCTTCCTTCCTCCTGCTGTATCCTTTACATTCCTTGAAGCCTTACGTGAGTAGAGACTTGTCAGTCTTTTCAATTTTCAACCTTCTAGATACCTTCAGTGATATCTGATCTACGATCATAGAACAGGATTACATTTATTCTTGGTGGAAAAGATGTATTGTTCTCATATGCCTTTTGGAAAAGGGCCTTCAAATTTTTCTCACTCTTTACACTCCAAACTGAAAAGAAAAAAAAAAAAAAACTGCATACAGCTACTATGAAACAGCAGCAGGGGTGATAATGACAAATGTTCCTCCTTGCCCATTTGTAGCATTTTTGATTTTTGAAGACTTAAATGAATATCCTTTCCTCTAATAAAATCTTTCTACAAGAAACCTTCCCTCTGACATCTCTAGTTGTGAATATTGTTTTTTGTATAATTCTTTCAGTGACCATAATTTACATTCATGACTGAATTATTATTGGGTAAGATGAAAGCCTGAAAAAATAATCTTGACAATGTGCAATGAGATCCCTTAGCCACGCCTTGATGTTCTCCCAGCCTGTGTTTGGCTCATGCTGTGTTCCTCCTTTGCCTTCTGCTCCTGTCTGAAATGTCCTCTTCCATATCTCTCTTGATATATATTCTTCTTCTCCTTCAACAGTTAGCTAAAGTCTGGCCTCCTCCATTAAAGTCTTCCTGTCCTGTTCCAAAGCCTTCCAGTAAATTCATTCCTAGAGAACACCATGCTAGTATTATTCAGTTGGCACTCGGTGGGGCTAACACTAATATTCCATCAGACAGACCTGAGGTCCTTCCAGAAAATTGTTAAGTTCTATAAGAAGAGGAATCTTGTTCGATTTGTCTTGCTTTATATATCTTTACTTTGAGGACAATGCCTAAAAATTGCCTTGCACATATTAAGAGCTGGTTGAGTATTTATGATCAGCCTAACAAGGAGAAGACAGAGAACACTGTACTCAAGAGTCTGCGTTCTGAATCAAGTACTGGTTGTACTGTTTACTATGGGCAATTCACTTAACCTCTCTGACTCCATTTTCTCATTAACAAAATAAGGATAAGTACGGAATTTACCTTGCTGGACTATTATAATGATCTGCAGGGATGAAATGAGGTAATGCCAGGCAGCTGTGAGAAAAACTCCCTGTGTTTCACCACTATTCTCACACTCACAATACTTCTGACACCAGATGTGCAGGTTTCTGCAATATCAGCTGGATGGAATCCAGTTCAATTCTGTTCTGGTACCATCTACCTGGAGTTAGCACCAGATCCCACAAGTTAAGGGCTCAGTCCCAAAAGACTGCCTGTACTTTAGAAGCCAATGGCAAGTCCCAGGTTGTCACCTGTACTTTTGACTGACCTACTATAAATCGGGGTTCCCATGACCCCCTCCTTCCTTGAGTTTAATAATTTGCTAGAACAACTCACAGAAATCAGGGAAATACTTACATTTACTAGTGTATTATATAATAGAGTATATACTAAAGAATACAGATGAACAGCCAGATGAAGAGATACAGAGGGTGAGATCTGGAAGGGTCCCAAGCACAGGAGCTTCTGTCCCTATGGAGTCGAGGTGCACCAGCCTCCCACCACACCGATGTGTTCACCAACCCACCAGCCCCCATCCTGAAGCTATCCAGGAACGTACCAAGCATTGCTTCACTAAAGCAACAGACACTCCTATTACCCAAGAAATTCCAAGGGATTTAGGAGTTCTGTGTCAGGAACCGGAGTCGAAGACCAAACATTAGAACAAAAGATGCTCCTAGTGCTCTTGTCACTTAGGAAATTACAAGGGTTTTAGGAGCTCTGTGCCCAGAACTGGAGGCAGAGACCAGTATACATGTTTTCTATGATTTCACAGTGGCTTAGAATATAGTAAACCTCAAACAATGAGATTTTTTTTAAAGATTATCATCCATAGGATCCAGAAAGACATTTCTTTTTGCCTAACGATTGCACTAGCTCTTCAAGATGAGAAGACGCTATTAATTTACACAGTAAGAGTGACTCTCACCAGAGTGATACCTCATTCCCCATGCACAAATAGGTTTGCAGAAGTCAAATTTCAATCCACTATTTAAAATGTCCAGGGCCGCCTGAGCAGCTCGGTCAGTGAACTGTCCAACTCCTGGTTTCCGCTCAGGTCACAATCTCATGGTCATGATATGGAGCCCTGAATTGGCTCTGCGCTCAGCATGGAGTATGCTTGAGATCCTTTCCCCCTCTCTCTCCCCCCACCTGCTCCTCCCCCTGCTCACGGTCTCTCTCTCTCTCTCTAAAAAACAAATAACATATAATAATAAATAAATAAATAAATAAAACACTAAAAAAAAACACAAATAAATAAAATCTTTAAAAAATAAATATAAATTTAAAAAATAACAAAAAAATAAAGTGTCCAACAGGTATCAGCAAATCTGAAATAGCTAGATTCTGTATACATTATAGTGGATGATGCTGTTAATATCTTCCTGTGCAATTGAGTACTTTTGTACTTTATTGTCAATTTTTTTTTAGTTTCAGATTACATGTTTTTACTTCTAATTAAATCTACTACTGGCCATAAATATACTACATGTATCTTTAAATATTTAGCCTTCTTGCATTAATGCCTTCTTTCAGTGACTACTGAGCACAGACTAGACTGGGTTAGGCTGTCTGAGGCATTCAGACATGAACAAAACGTATTAGATCCTCTTAAAAGTCTGCACTCTCTCAGAGGACATTAAACACATACCAAGCACCCATAATATGAGGTAGAGTGGGACAAGTGTCAAGAAAGAACTGAGAGATTTCCAATAAGGAAGAAATCACTTCCAGGTGAAAGAGTAAGGTAAAGTGGCAGTCACATGTCAAGTGGCCTTCAATCCCCAGAGAGCTATGAAAAGGTAAGAGCACATTTCACAACTAGGACACCAGCTCTTATCATATAGTCAACTGTTCAAATTTGAACATACTGAGTTACTGATACTTGTAACAAATATATAACCTAACTGAAAGTAACAAATTATTGTTTCTCAAAATAGACGGTAAACAGAACAATAATTATTCATTCTATTACCCCCTGTAATGGATTTGATCAGTCAAAGCCTTTGGCAATAATTAGTAAATACTCAGATTGCAAAGATTTATAATGTGCCCTTGCTAATAGCAAATGCTCTTTGGATCAAAGCGCACACACACACACACACACACACACACACACACAATTCTGTGCACCTAACGCTTAAAAACTGAAAGAAAATATTCTTATTTCCATCTTATTCCCCCCCAGCCTTCTAGTGCTTTGGAACATACTATTCCCACCAAACAATGAGCCATGCATTAGAATATCATGTCCAATTCTGGACATGTTGCAATTTGAGAAAGACACTGATATTTATTTGGATAGAGGAGAGTGACCAAGACAGTGAGGCTCTAGAAATCATAGTTTATGAGACATGGATGGGATAAATGGGTATGAATGATAAGAAGACTAAGGATGGATATCAGAGGTGTCTTCAAATATTTGATGGACTCATGTTTTGCTCTGGAGGTTGGTGGCAAAAAAAATCTGTTATTTATAATAAAATGTGAACTGAGCAAGAAATTTACTTTTATAAATAAAGACTAAAAAGAGATCAATGTTACCAAAATACTCACTCTCCCTCATTTGCACTTCACTGTCTTCTTAAATGGTCCAGAAGTGTCGTTACATGTAGAGCCATTTACCTACACTATTTACATTCCCATACATGTGTCAGACAGTAACTCCCCTAAGGCTCAAGTACCATCATACAAAAGAGCTGACATCTGCTATTCTAGAGCCAATGAGGAGAGTTAGAAGCAGGCACATTTGAGCTCAACCAAAAAAATAACCTTGTTTCATCAAGGAAACAATCTTTCTAGAAAAGTACAGAGCTGCCCAATACTGAAAGTATCCAAGCAGAATCTACAGGATTATTTGAATGGTCATAACGGGGGTCACTGGAATGAACAGGGTCATAATCTCTGAAGCCCTTTTTAACACTGAAAATTCATGCAACAGAATAGAAGAAAATACCTGGAAAACACACTACTGTTCTTTAATTCCAAAGCAAGTATTTTCCAAAACCAAAAAAAACCCAAAAAAACAACAACAACAACCAACCAACAAAAAAAAAAAAAAACAGCAATGGATCTTTTCTCTTCCTAAAGTTTTCTAGTGACCCAACCCCTTCCACAAGGGGTGTAGCATGGGAAATACTATCACTCAAGTTATTGGAAGAACAAGAACATAGTTTCTCTAAGGAAAAATCCAACACAACTACATAAATAAGCATTTGAATAAGGGGCAACCCGTAGATAATTTGTTTAAAATCTTAATTGTTTTGTCGAGCATAGAGAGCTGAATTAAAGACAGGCAATCAAAGGCAGTGATTATAAAGCACTTATCTAGTCAGAGTCATGCTAACAATGGGATCCCCTAGCCATCATGCTAGCACTGATATTATTTTGACATTTTTATAAACAATCTGTGAGAGGGAGACATCTCCAGATTTGAAGAATAAATTTAGCCTTTCCAAGTATTGAGCTGTCAAACTGGCTAGGGATAAACTGCTTTAAAATGTCACATGATTGAAGGAGTGGACAGCAGAAAAGAACACAAGGGCGTCAAGGTGAATGTCAAGTAATGCTTTTAAGTAAGAATTACCCCAAGAATCAGTCATTTAATAATGGATGACTCTCAAATCCAGATCTTTAATCCTGACCTCCCCTTATGAAGACCAGACTTGGACAGCCAACTACACATCTTCCCCTGTATGGCCCACGTGCACCTCCAACACAAGATATCCATATGAACTGTTCATCTCCCCTTCTCCCCCACTTCACATCCTCCTCCTATAGTCTCCTACACATTCGCTAGTACCATCAATCATCGAATGCTCAAGCCAGAAACATGGAAGTCACCACATTCCACCTGTAGCAGAGACTGCCAGCTAACCACCAAAATCTATGCTCCCCTATAACACATATCCCTTGCACGTCAAGAGTGGTCTTATGACAAGGTTCTCTGCAATGAAATAAGAACAGAAGTGAGAGGGGCCTACTTTCAGGTCTGGCCAATAAGCTCTCCTGTGCTCCCACCTTCATGCACTTTCCCCCTTCCTGAGGACGAGAATGACAATAATCAAAGCAATCTTGGAAGATATATGTTGAAGATGGTCCAGGTGTGATGAACTGGGACCCTTGAAAACTGGAACAGATCCATCCACCATTGACATTAGCAATCTAGAACACACTCTGAACCTGAAAAAGAAATAAACTTTGATTGTTGAAGCTATTACATTTGGGCTCTCTTTGTTATGGTAGTTTAGCCTAGCCTAATTAATACACCACTCTTGTCTCTGCATAATCCTAAATCACCAAGTCCTTCTTCGTACATATTTCTCAAGTTTACTTCCCCCTGTCTCTCCCTACTTTCAGGGCCAAAGCCCCTTCTCTTCACTGGTCCACCATCTCCTTATATATGTCTGTCACTCCAGGCTTGCTCATTTCTATGCTGTAAAGCATATTTGTTAGGTTCCTTGCAAGTCTACATTTCTCCATTCCACCTTCCTAACAGCCTCTGGGGAGGTTATCTTTTGGAAAACCACCTCTCCCCAATGACTTAGCAGCCTTGCTATCCAGATTGGAGTAACACCATCCCCTAGCCTCAGGGGAGGGTTCTAGATGGAATTAGTCAATCAGAATAGTCCTATCCCCCTCCATCCAGTGACTGGTTCAGTGGACACGTACAATCAAAATTTTGGTTTGATTCAGTGAGAGATACTCTTTATGTCTCTATTTTCTCACTTTGATCATAGGAAATGAAGTATAGAGTCCCAGGAGCTGTTAGCAGCCATCTTATAGCCAGCAAGTAGTAGAGACACCCTGGAAGGCAGAGTTGGAAAAAAATTTATCTTTGGTGACATCACTCAGCTGTGGGGTCAAACCTAGTTTGCTACCTCTAGACATTCCACTTATGCATGTCAATAAATTCCCTTGTTATGTAATCCAATTTGAATTTGACTTTCTATTATTTACAATACAAAGAATGCTAATTGAAACACTCCTCATCCCAATCCCAGTTCAACCTCCACATAACCCACTAGAACAATGTCTTTAAAATGAAAACCTGATCAAATAATCCCCCATTTAACATCTTTGAAAGCATCCCTGTGGCTTTAGTCCAATATTCTGGGCCCTTTACCTTATTTACCTCTCCAAACTCATTTTATGGTCTTTGAATCTGCATCATTCACATCCAGAAATACCAAGGACCTTTTTTGGGGGTGGGGGGGAGGGAACACTGAGCCATTCCCCTACACTATGCTACCCTGCCAGAACCACTCTCCCCACAATGCTCTAATTTCCTCCTCCTAGATGGATATAGTAGCTCTTGGAACTACACACATCCTTATCCATGTTGAAAGAGAGGCAAAGACGCCATTACAAGACACTGATCGCAGCATCATGTGCAGTAATAGAAAGTCGGCAACAACTCAAATGCCCATCCACAGAAGAATGGATAAATGAATTATGATATATTCAGATAAGACTCTAGGCAATAAAATAAATGACATGTATCAACATGGATAAATCTCAAACTCATGATGTTAAGGAGAGAATAAGTCACAAAAGAACTCACATAGTGTCATCGAAACATGAAAAACTATAATATTTACTGTAGAAGTAAAAATGTGCTTGAGAATGGCATTTCTGAGGAAAGAGGGAGATAAATGGCATCAGGGAGGGAATACAAGCAACTTCAAATCTATATGTACTATTTCACTTCTAAAAAAGGATTTAAAGCAAATGTTGCAAAAAGGATAAATCATAGCACAGTAAAGTGGTGAACGAGAACGTTCATTCTAATATTCTTTGCACTGTTTTGCATGTTTAAAATATTTTTAATAAAATATATTTGTAAATGTTAACGTAAAATATAATGTTTAGAAGCTTTCTGATCTTCCTTCTCCAACCTCATTAAGTACATTAAAGCTGGTTCCATAGCAGTTGGTCTATGATGAGAATGATGACGAAGGTCTGGTCACCAAATTTTGGAAAAGATAGAATCAAGCTAGGGAAGGTCTACAAAAAGCAAACGAAATAGCGCACTGTGTTGGCGGGACTGGGGAAAAACAGCTTCTCATACACTGCTGATAGAACGATGAATCTGTCCAACCGACATGAGAAGAATCTGACAACATCTACTGAAGAAAAGAAGGGCAGGGAAAATGGAGGGAAGAAGCCCAAGTCAGCTTACTAGGGTTTTTGGTAATACCCCTGGAGGAACTGTCTGAGCTATTAATAAAGACTTCTGGGCACATCAGATGCTTAATTTACTAACCAATATGGCAGGAGGCAAGGCAATCCTGTTTCTTTATTCATTCCCTTTTCAATTTTTCAGTTTTTTTATAACAGTAAATGTCCTTAACCATAAGGTTTGCCTATAAAAACTCTCACACTTTTATTCCCACTTACATAGCAGGCAAGGAGTTGTTAGGTTGCTGGAGGACAATTTTTTTCATTAGATTGAATCTAGCCCACCATGTGTAAATCAAATAATCTCAAAAGGCTTATGTGAAGTTAATAAAAACCACACAAGTAGAAATTTTATACTTTGTTGCCAAAATCACATGGATGATAGAATATATGTGGATGTGTGGGTGTACACACGTTTTTAGAGAGAGAGATTTAGGCACACGTAGGTGAGAAGTTTACACTAACCACTAATTCTGATTACTGAATGTAAAGAGTCACATGCCAACATGAAATAAGGCTCTCTATGACTTTTAAGTTGGCAGCTGAAAATTGTCCTAAACACAAATGTCATAGTTATTATGGTGATTTGATTATCGCAATCACTAATGTTGAGAAATCGCATCATACATCAGGAATCTACTGAAATTCTGAGTGCTTACTGTGTGGGGGTCAAAACTAGCTTCATTATAATCTTACCGTGGCTCTAAATCATAGTTTAATTAGGGAGGAAAGCAGATTTTAAGGGGATTCAGAGAAGAAACAAATTTAGGTTTCTACAGGGAGACAAGATACAGAAGTACTCCTTGGTAGGAAGAGACCAAGAAAGCAGCAGAGGTACTCCTGAACACTGATTAAAAGCACTACCTACTATAAATTTCAATTTTGTTAAATATCATTAATCTTGATATTAACCGGAGACAGAAATATTACGTTTGTTCTGATTCATAAAACACTCACTTGACTTAAGAACAAGAACTCCAGCACCCCACAATCAGATGGGCAATTATTTATTAACCGCTGCACTGCCCATACTCTACAACACACAGAAACATACCCTGACATCACAGATGGGTTGCTCAATAGTCGTCACTGCCTGGTTGTCAATAAACTGTCAAGCCAGAGCCCTCCAGGAAAGCAGAGAGGGAGAGTCATAAAAATCAAAACAAGTGTGGCTGGGAGAATGGTTCATTTACTAGAACCCCTAATTTATACTAGAAAATTTTCAGCTCTTCTTGCGGCTGCATTCAGAAAATATTGGTTAGGCACCTGCCCTCCACTAGGGACTGGAAATACACAGCAATACAAACTTCTCCCTCTCCCTCATCTATCACACGTCCTCAGCCGCCACATTGTATCAGTTCTGCCTCCTTGCCTACTTGCTCTCCCACATTCCCTCAGCTCCTCCCTCTCCCTTCAGGGTGCTTCCGCCTTCCTTCAAGAGCTTATCCCATGCTCACAACTGGACCAAACAACATATATACACAAAGAATAGTCACGATAGCATTGTCTACAGCAGCGAAAGGCTGAAAAGAGCCTCTCTAAATATCCACAACACGGAACTAGCTAAATAAATTATGATCCAATAATCAAATTCTATGAAGCTGTTGAAAAGAACAAGGCAACATTCTATGCACTGATGTGAAATGATCTCTAAGAGACATTAAGTGAGATGCAAAACGTGTTTACCATATGCTACAATTTGATTTTAAGGTGAGAGCATTAAAATAAAATGGAGACCAGGCTTGGAAACCCCCATCCCTACGCCGAGCAGACACAGCCATGTACACCATGTCAGCAAAACTAAATCGAGCTTATTTCATGAACACAACCAAAACTTAACTTAGGCTATTTCTTATAAATGCCTCTGATAATCATAAAAGAAACTTAAGTCATCTTCCGAAGATGATATGAGATAATCATTTTTAGCTAATCCCCTGCTGTCTGGAAACCCCCATTGTAATAACCAATCCTGGCAAAGGTTAATAATTTCCTCATTTTTACTTTATAAGCCAACTTGTAATGACAAGCTTCTGAGCTTCATGTCAGTTTTGGTATTGAAGACTCTGTGAACTGTTCTGTACACAATCAACTCTTACTAATATGGTTTTACTGATCTCGTTTTAATTTTTACTCTTTCTGGACTTCTGACAATACGTATATATTAGAACACATGCATATATATGTACACACACTATTATACATATATATGCACGCTATTTTATATACACACGCACACAAACACGCACACTTATGCACAGGCTCAAAATATGTCTGAACCTGGTAGCAACGTTTTCCTCACAGGGAAAGGAAGTGGGTGACTGGGAGATGGGGAAGGAAGGAAACTTACATTTTCTTGAGACCTTCTGTCCTTTTTGGAAACTTGTACCAAGTGTATGACTATTCACAAATTACATAAATACAATGCTTTTAGAAGGAAGAAACTACTTTTAAAATGTAGCTCACATCAGAGCTATTGCCAGACAAGTCTCCTAACTGCTCTCTCCCACTCTATTTTTTATATGGAGGTGAAATTTATATGACATAAAGTCAACTACTTTAAAGTGTCCAATTCAATGCATTTGAGTACTCTCACAATGTTCTGCAGCCATCACAACTTTCTACTTCTGGGACATTTTCATCACCCCAAAAGGAAGCCCCATGACCCCCATTAATGGGTCACTCCCCGTGGCGACCACCAACCTGCTTTGTGTCTCTATGGATTTGCCCATTCTGGACATTTCATATACACAGAATCATGCAAAATAGGTGACCTTTGATGTTTGCTCCTCCAACCCACACTTGAGTCCAGAGTTAAGCACCCCTCTCTTGCCCTCATAGCACCCTGTACTTGCTTGCGAGCTATAATCTACTTGCTTGCTTGTCTGTACTTTGGTAGAGAAGATATAAGAGGGCAGGATCCATGCCTGTCCTGTCCCTACTGCAGAACAGACACCCATAAACATATGATGTCGAATGAATGCTTCTAAAACACAATCCGAACATATATCTCCTCACTTACATAACTAGTTTTTTGGATGAAAGGAAGAAGTGACTTTTTCTCCCACCATTATTTTCAGACCTCCTTTGTTCGGTCAGTCTCCTATTTCCACCCCTAGATGATCTCTCAGCTTTTTTGAGGAGTAGAAAATGTCCAGAAAAGGTCCAGTCTAAATCAGGAAAGAGGCATGCATGAGGGATCTTAACACAGGACAGAGGCGAAAGGAATTCCCAGAATGACTATAAGGAGCTGCTCAGAGATAATGGACTGTGCAAGGGACCTGCAGAACAACCCATCCAGCCTGGAACAGGAAGATGAGATTTCAGAAACAATAGTGCGAAAGAAGAAAAATGCAACTGATACATTTCCTCATCGACTATATCAATCATCATATGCAAAAGTTTGGGGCAGATTTACTGAAGGTACGGAGAAAACTAAGCAATTATTAACACCAAGAAGAGTAAGAATAAATACAAGGAATTCTAGACATAATAATGTAGACATGGAATACTGACTTAATAAAATAAGCCACGATACAATTATATTGGGAAGAGGGAGGGGGGATGAATACACATGTATAATGTGAGGGAAGAGGGTAGTAATGAAAGATAACTAAATCCCCCATGGTCATTACACTCTCTCTGTAGCTGAAGCTCTATAGGAAGGCCAACTGTAATCAAAAGCTTGCTTAGTAAATACATCAGAGTTAGGGGAAATGGGTTAGAATTTGCCCAGAACAGTCCTACTCGCACTGATGCCCAGAATTAATTATTAATAGCCACGCACACACGCGCACACACACACACACACACACACACTTCACTCTCTAGAACAATGTCCCAGTTTGGAAGATAAATGAGATGGGATGGGATACACCTGTTTCTCAGAGCAGTCACCGGGCCAGGGCCCCCTCTCCTCAGGGCACCCTCTCCTCAATGACATGCTAAAGACCGTCATTATCTCCCTTCATGACTGTTTTCTTTCTTCTTTTTTTTTTTTAAGATTTTATTTATTTATTTGACAGAGAGAGACAGCGAGAGAGAGAACACAAGCAGGGGGAGTGGGAGAGGGAGAAGCAGGCCTCCTGCTGAGCAGGGAGCCCGACGCGGGGCTCGATCCCAGGACCCTGGGACCATGACCTGAGCCGAAGGCAGACGCTTAACGACCCAGCCACCCAGGCGCCCCCCTTTATGACTGTTTTCTATGACGTGTAACTGACTAGCCCTCCCCCACTCTCAATCTCAGTCCCAGTGACCCAGTATTTCATCAGATGGCCTAACATGTAGCCTCAATAAAAAGGTAACACACCACATCTGTACGGTGTTTCTGCATCACGATGCTAGGATCTATTATGTTTCTTTTATAATATAAGCCTTTGGGCCATCTTAATTTCCTAGAGAAGAGGAAGTGGTCAGCAATGTACACTATTACCCTCAAGTTCTACCTACAGAAACCTTGTCAGCTACGCATCCTTAAGAACTCAGTCAAGGTGGAGTAGTACCTATGTTGGCTCGTAGGCACTTTATCGGTGGATAGGAAGGTGACAGAAACTTTCAAATTTCTCAGACAGGGAAAGGACATTTGGTTTTGGTGTGAAGAGCCTCACATGTTGAGCAACAACATTCCAAAGTCCGCCAGGCAAATAAATTCAAAAACTGAAAAGAGAGGAAGAGGGAATCCCCAGCGATCGCTCCTTTACAGCTGTGCACTTGCAGCCCGTTCCAGCAGTTCTGGGCCCACCAGGCCTAAGGGTCATTTTATGCCCCTGTCAGGATTTTTTTTTTTTAAATATCTCAAAATAATTTGTCTTAAGAAACCAAAAAGACTTCAATCCTGCCCCAAAACACAACTTGTTTCTGAATCCCAGGACTCAGGTCCCAGCTTAGCTGGATTTGTTTCTGCAGTCTTTTAAACTTATATTTATCGTCTTAATCCTCCTCTGGGGAAAGAAGTTGTATCATGATGTAGAAATATGAATTTCACAGTTGGTAAAACTTGGCATGCAACAGCAATACAGGGAGGGCTTGGCAGGGCTCCGGGAATGGTCCCGCATTCCTCCACTCCCTTTCTCAAACGCTTCCAATTCTCACTCCCCTGGCTACTGGTTTTGTAGCCACCTTCTCTCAACTACCTTGGCGCCAACTCAGCAGCAGCAACCTGTTCCTTCAGGAGCAATGGGACGATGGCGGCCGGGGCCTTGCCGGGGCTGAGATTAAAGCTGTGAACTCAGTCCGTCCTCTTTCGGCAGCGAGACCACACAGGGCTTGGCAACGATGTGCCATCGTGCAGTCTCTTTGGAAAGGCCTCCCTTAATCCTCCAACCAGGATCGTTATCCGAGTTTCCAGTGTCTTCTAGACTTTGGTCTGTTGGAGTGACAGGCCACAAACACCAACAACAACAAACACAACACCAACAGCTCAGCTAGAGACTGAAAGAAATTCCAAAATGTCATCCCAATCTGCCAAAACCCCTAAAATTCGAGAAAAATAAGCAGACTAACGTCAAACAAAGTAGAACTGCTCACTCATATTTCCCAGTCTCACGAAGGAATTATGTGTTTGCATACATTATAACGGTTCCCATATAGTGTTGAAATTTGGTTACCAGCAGGGAATAGAAGGAACCATATAAGCCAAATACCTTGGTGAAAAACAAAGATCTCTGGGAAATCATTTAGAAGGGGAAAAACAGCAAAAAAAAAAAAAAAAAATCAACTAGTCTCAACCAAATGAGGAAACTATCACATTGTAATGCCAGAAACTTCATAAATTGATAGCAAAGGAAGGAAACAAAACTCCAAACCAAGCTCACGTGTTATGGGGCAAGGCTGTCCATTTAATTTTTTCCCACCCCTCAGATACTAAATCTTGTACCTGTAAAATCATGGAAATTTTCACTCATCCCCCAAATTTGGAGCAAATCTAACGAAGCCAGTATCACCCCCTTTTCCCTCATTTCAGAGGGGCACAGATGTAAGTGGCTGCTGGAGAGAAACAGAAGTTAAAAGAGGTGAAACTCTGGATGAAGTGAGGGCTCAACGGATGCAGGTTGAACTGGGGGACAGATCTGAAGTCTCTGGTGTCTAGCTGCTGTCCCCATGTGAATGAGATATGCATCTTATCTAGGTGGAGGATTCCTGGTCCAGGGCATTTAACAACGGATCGAAAGCCCAGAGATTTCAACTAAAATACACACTCCCTTGGGACACCTGGGTGACTCAGTGGGTTGAACGTCTCTTAGTTTTAGCTCAGGTCATGATCTCATGGGTCAATGAGATCGAGTCCCAAGTCAGGCTCTGTGCTCAGCGGGGAGTCAGCTTGAAGATACTCTCCCTCTACCCCTTCCCCACTCTCTCTCTCAAATAAATAAATAAATACACACTCCATTATTTAACCCTCATCCTCTGCCATGTCCCCAGATTAAACAGAGATTAAGTACTAAATGTCCAATTTCAACTGTAGCTTAAAGTGCAAATAACATTAATCGCATATAAAGTGGGATACGATTAGGAAGTTTTCTACACTGCCTAAGAACAATCAAAAATTATAGACAGAGCTGTCCAAGTAAAGTATGAGAAAAATAAAAGCAGCAAGGAAAATATGCAAGCATACCACACCAAAATGCGAAGAGAAGGAAAGAAAAAAAAGACAAAGAAATCAGTCTGAGGAAATATGTTATCCAAGGAACAGAAAGAAATTAGTCCACAAATAATGAAACCATATAACAACATAATAGGAGCTCCATACAAAAAGAGCTTTTTAAAAAAAGACTAGATTTTTATTTTGCTTGAATATTCATAATCTCCAAAAGGGCACTAAAGTCACTAATAACACTAGTTATGGCCAGGGCAGGTTAACTGGATAGCTGGAAAATGAGAGTGGGTATTTTCCCATACGTTTGTCCTTTCATTTATGACCTATGCAAATACTACCTATTTAAAAAAAGCTAAACAAAAAATAAATTCTGGTTAACAGAAAAGAACAGAAGCTCAAAAGCAAGATGATAAATGGAGATGAAAAGAGAGATTACAGATCTAAGAAACAAATCAAGGGTCAAAACCATGCATGTAGAGGTCTAATAGATAAAATGAAGAGAAGAAGGCACAGAATTGATAAGGCTGAGATTCACCCAACTGGCAAGGGGAAAAAAAAAAAAAACTGAGGTATCACAATGATCAGAAATTTAAAAAAAGTCAAAGCTAGCAGAGAAAAGCTAATAATGAAGGAAAGACAAAAAACAATCCAAAAGAAAGGTAATAGGTGTCCTTAAAGCAGAGAACTCATCAAAGATATCAGAAAGCCATAATATGCAAAATAAAAAAACACACAGGTCCAGGAAAAACTTACCTGGGACACATCTCAGATTCTGGTTAGGGTTATTCAACGTCAAAGATTAGGAAAGAATTCTTCAGGAACTCTGGGGAAAGAAAGCAAATTAATTGAAGGATGGTGGGGCAAGTGGGTTGGTTCAAGCTGTAATCAGTCTTCTCATAATAACATTCCAAGCAGAAAAGTGGGAATGTGTCTACAACATTCTAAAGGAAACTATTCCCAAGAATATTATACCCGGTCATGATGACATTCAAATAAAAAGGCAATAGGCAGACATTCTCAACCATGAAAAACTCAGGGAATGAAACACACATAAGCCTTTCTTAGAAAACAAGACTACTTGAGTACCAAATCTATCCAATTAAGGTAAGTATTAAAATGAAAACTTGGGGATGAAAAACACATGGTTAGAGAATTGGGAGTAAAAGTCCCATTTAAAAATAGATTAATTCTAGGGGCACGTGGGGGGCTCAGTCAGTTAAGCGTCTGCCTTCGGCTCAGGTCATGATCCCAGGGACCTAGGATCGAGTCCCACATCAGGCTCCTTGCTCAGCAGGGAGTGTTCTTCTCCCTCTCCCTCTGTCGCTCCCCATGCTTGTGCTTGCTTTCTCTCTCTCTCTCTATTAAATAAATAAAATCTCTAAAAAATTATAATAAAAAATAAAAATAGATTAATTCTAGAGGACTGTGTGAAATATCAAAATAGAATAAAACAAACATAAACCTTAACAGTTCAAAAATAATTATAAAATGAAGAGGAGGTAGGGAAATGGAAGAATAAAAATGCTAATATCTTTATATCTCATATCAGGAATTTAATACTGTAAAAAAACAAAGCACACACACACACACACCCTTAATTTTTCATATTGTCTTTTATCTTAACCTAAGACAGATCATGGGATCATTTAGGAAAGAATAACTCTGTGGTAGAGAAATGCTGACTTAAATTATAATGATTCCTTTAGGTTTATTTCATTGTATTTTAATTTTCTTAAATTCAGGTGAAACTAGAATTAATTATACTTAACAAATGGCTTGTGTAGTATAACCCTATTTTAAAGTATGTTATCTACTTGTCCTTCTTTCCATATAGGTGCACAGAATAATATCTGGATGATAGTCCCTAATGTTAATAATGATTCTTTTGAGGTAGTAGCTTTTTTCCCTTTCTTTATTACTTCAATGCCTTATGATCAGCAAGAATTAATTTTACTAAAACAAAAGAAGTGATATTAAAAATATAAACCAAGGTGTACCTAGGTCAAATTAGTTTTCAGTTCAGCTCTATGCATATTTTTATGAGCTCTTACTATGTCCTAAGTCCTAACTTTAGGCTTTGGGAACAGATCAGCAAACAGAATAAACACAACCTCCATCCTCACACTGCTCACAGTCCGCGGAAGGTTTTTACTTCATTCAGATCCACCCACCTGAAACCATATGGGCCACAGTCTCCATGGAGGACAATGTTTATTTTTTTTCTTTTTTTTATTATGTTCAGTTAGCCACTGTATAGTACATTAATAGTTTTTGATGTAGTGTTCAATGATTCATTTGTTACATATAACACCCAGTGCTCATCACAGCACATGTCCTCCTTAATACCCATCACCCTGCTACCCCATCCCCCCACCCCCCACCCCTCTGAAACCCTCACTTTGTTTCCCGGGGTCCATAGTCTCTCACGGTTCATCTCCCTCTCTGATTTTTCCCCCTTCAGATTTCCCTCCCTTCCCCTACGGTCCTCCGTGCTATTGCTTATGTTCCACATATGAGTGAAACCATATGATAATTGTCTTTCCTCTGCTTGACTTACTTCACTTAGCATAATCTCGTCCAGTTCCATCCATGTCGATGCAAATGGTGGGTATTCATCTTCTCTGATGGCTGAATAATATTCCATTGTATATATGGACCACATCTTCTTTATCCATTCATCTGTTGAAGGGCATCTTGGCTCCTTCCACAGTTTGGCTATTGTGGACATTGCTGCTATGAACATTGGGGTACATGTGCCCCTTCTTTTCACTACATCTGTATGTGTGGGGTAAACACCCAGTAGTGCAATTGCTGGGTCATAGGGTAGCTCTATTTTTAACATCTTGAGGAACCTCCATTCCGTTTTCCAGAGCGGCTGTGCCAGCTTGCATTCGGAGGGCAATGTTTAACAGCAACTTTACAGAAGACCTTCTTGGTGCCAGATTTATGAGGAGGCCATGCAGACAGTTACTTTGAAGAATAGCAACAAATTCATTTCAAAATCAAAGTCATTTTAATCTGCTACATTGTGCAGAGAGTGATCTGGGAACTTGAAGGAGGGTAGGGTTGGGAAGCACTCGGGTACTTGAAAGACGTTGGGGTGGGAAGCTGAACACGAATTCACATCCTAGCTCTGGCACTTAATTCTGGTGAGACCTTGACAAGTCATTTAATGTGCACTTCCATTTCTTCTTCTTAAAAACTGGCAACACAAATGTATTGTTATGAGGACACAGTTAAGTGTTCAAAGTCTATAAAGCACTTAGAACAGCAGCTGAAACACAGCTGAAACTAAGTGTCAGCTATCGTTATTTTTCAATTGCAATACTTGCGTCAAAAATCACAATTTATTGAGATAGAGTCTGCCATCATTGTTGGTCCCATTGTCATCAAGGGGATTTAAATTCATAAAACCATTTCTATACCGTGTGAGCAGATAATAAAAACATTTAAAAGCAGGGAAAGTTCTTTTCTGGGTTAAGAAATTAACTAAAGTAAATTAGCTCTTTAACCTTTTTGAATAATGAAACTCACTGCAGTCATATTACAAATGACTAAAGGCATATAATAAAAGGTTCGCATTCACCAAATTATAAGGCATTATTACCAAGCTATAGAGTGTGTGTTTGATTAGCCTTGAGGCAAGGAGCTTGACGTATCTTAATTGCTTGTTACTTCTCCTCTACCTTCTATTGATAAACTTGAAGTTAAAAGAGGGTAAATTTGATTTACTCAGGCAAAGACAGCAGATGTTATATGTTGTAAATTTTGCTCAAAGCCAGCAAGATAAGAGAAGGCATTTACATGGTTGTCTGTTTTCAGTTTCATTTATGTGGTACAAGTAGAAAAATTAGAAAAGTTTTGCTTCTTCCTGTCTAGTGCTGATTAAATCAACCTGAAGAATCCCACTAAATTAATCACTGCAAGACAGTGTTCTTTATGGCTTCTAACATTATTGTGACAAGAAGACTAGGAGTCATAGATTTCTGATAGCAGAACCAGGGAACAAACCCAGCAAATAGAAGGATACATAAAATAAGTGAGAAGAAAAATAATTTACAGATTAAATAATGCTGCCTTAGGGCTAAAAGTCTCCACTATTAGCTTGCTGGAGGAGAGAATATCCTTGCGAGTTTAGTGAAGAGTCATTGGCTAGATACAGCTTGAAGGGGAAAAAAGGTACAAAGTCAGTACAATATATCACACAAAGAAAGAGAACATTAAAGAGGATGGGGTGTTTTTTTTTTTTTATCATAATAGGAGCTTTATAAGGGACTCCTCTGTTCTCAAAATTGCCATACTCTCAAAAACTTCTCAAAGGCAGGCCTATAATCTACAGGTTTCACAGCTATCGGAAAAAAGAAATGCAGCTGTTCTTCCATCCTTCAATTTAGGCCCAGAGAGAAAGACAGTCCTGCGGTGTTAAACACTCGATCTGGAGCAGGTCAAGAGGATGCAGTATAACCACAGTTACTCAATTCATACCATAAGTCTAATATTGCAATTTTCTTCTCTAATCCTCTGGGAATTTCAGAAACCCAGGGCTGTAATTAACTTGGTTCTGTGTCTTAGTTTGAACAGTTGAGAAAAATAAACTGGAAGTTTAATGAGGGATCAGGCCAAGCCTTGATTATAAATGCAGTTGTAAAAAAACTACCATTAATAGAGCACTCTGGATGTTCCAGGTATGGGGAGGTATGGGGCTAAACCATTTACATATGGCATGTATTGATTCTCCCATAAAATTTCTGGGAGGTAGGTATTACTCCTGTTTTACAAATGAAAAAGCATAGGGGGCACCTGGGTGGCTCAGTCGGTTTGGGCTCAGGTCACGGGGATCGTGGGATCCAGGTCTCAGGGTTGTGGGATCCAGCCTTGGCGTGGAGCCTGCTTAAGATTCTCTCTCTCCTCTCCTTCTGCACCTCCCCCCACCCTCTCTCAAATAAATAAATAAATAAATCTTTTAAAAAACACAACCATTAAGTAACCACAAGTTGCCCATCTACCTAGGACCTCTCTGTTCTATCCCTCAGGCCCTGTTCTCCTTCTGGCTAACACCTGTGAAACACCCAAACAGGCAGAAACTTACAAAAGCAACATTCTGTAAAGGGGGTTTTCTTTGATGCCTGTTTTTATCCATTCTGTGCCCAGGAACCTTCGCCTGCGCAGTCTGTTAGTTCCTCCCAATCTAAAGGACTACAACAACTTCCGGAGGACTCGATAAAGCAGAACTTTGTTGAAAACAACAATAAAGGCTGGATCCCCACCATGGAATGAAACAGTTGATCAACAGCCAGTTGAGCAAGCAAAATTATTTAACAAGCCACAAATGGAATTTGTTATGGTCCTTAATTTCCAGTTCTTTCAAACCATCAGCGAATGTGGGTAAGAAAACCGTCTCTGCTTGGATACTGTCCATCTTTCTCTTCCCGTGTGACCCTGGTTCTGTGGCTTTCCTGTTGTGCGGCTTACACATTTCTGGTCTCAGACCAGTTTTCACTGTGGCGAGATTTTATTTCATGTGAGCCTGTAGTAACAGTACAGATGTGCTCAATCTCTGCAGTTACACAGAGATCCCTTGAAGTACCCAATCTCGATCAGTGGTGCATTTCACTGCGCTCTGCGAAAATAGCCTGCCACTAATCAACCAGTCCCCACCACCTCGCCCGTGTTGGCTTTCCTCTGGGTCCTCTGACCTCCAATGTCCTTAGCATCCTGCCTGGCAGCCAGCAGTAGCAGGGGTGTTTGTGGTTCTGGTTTTCTCCAGGGAAGAGCAGCTTCCTGCCAGAGATCCAACATGAAAGCCACTCCCTCACGGGGTCAGATTTCACACACCACTGTACCTCCTAGTAACAGAGCTGCCCAAATGTGTAGTTTTAAAAACACTTCCCCCATTATCTTTTGAGTTTCCCTTCTTGCCCCCCGCAATGGGCTCCTACTTCAAATAATCTTCAAGATGGTATAAGATTTAAATCCACTCCGAATGTCAGAAAACCTCCTCAAACTTTGTTAATTACAAAATAGGGAAGAAAGGAAGGACAAGGAGGAAGAGGGCAGGCAGGAGGGCAAAAAGAAGAGGGCAAAATTAACACTTAGTGAAGTGCAAACATCAGGAGTAAGTCCAACAGTGAAATGTGATTCTAATAGCACCGTAACTCTGCCTGTGCCTTAACAGCCCACAAATAGCAACAAAGTCATCTCTGCATCAGGTCAGTGCCTCTGACATCCATCCTGCCTTGAGGGCCCTCTACCCGCCCGCCAGCCCAAAGCCCCAAGTATCCTAGGCAGACCTTCAAGTCTAGCATGTAAGTCTAAGGGCATAGCAGCATGGCACTTAAGAATGCTGTCATTTGGAACCTCGCTATGATACGAATAAGAAAAAATATGAAATGGGTAGCTTTTAAATCATAATTTAAGTCTAGGCATGATCATATTGACAGAGATTAAAATTAGCTAATCGATTTTACTTAGGCTTTTAACAATGAAATTAAAGAGCAGAAAGAAATTTGAAATATAACTATTGGAAAGGAAAGGCAAAACTATCCTTACATGCAGCTCATATAATCATATCCCTGGATAACCAAAGAGAATCAACTGGAAAACAAATAGAAGGAAAGTGGGATATAAAATTAATACACAGAAACCAACAGTCATCCTGCACCCAAACAACAACCATAAACCAACATCATGGAAGAAAAGGCCCTCTATACAAGAGCAGCAATGACGATAAAAGGCCTGGGAATATACTTACCAAAAAATGGACAAAACCTATATGAGAAAGACTATGAAATAATCACAAAGGACACCAAAGTAGACTTGAAAAATAGAAAGACAGACCCCTGGAAAGGAAAACTCAGCATCATAAATGCATCAATTACCCCAAATTAGTTATAAATGAAATATAATCCTCATAAAAATGCTAAAAGATTTTTTTATAGGAGACAAGCTGATTCAAAAGTTGATGTGGGAAAATAACTAGAAAAACTTGAGAAAAGAAGAAGAATGAAGAGGAACCAGCACTATAAGATGCCTTGGTCGCTATGTGAAAAGCTCTCGGATCTACATTTCACACTCTACACCAAAATAGACTCCAAATGTATCAGATGTTTTACCAATCAGCTTTGAAAGCATTAAAGTGCTAGAAGGACTCATAAGAGAGTTGTCCAATAACTGTGGCATGATAAAGGCCTTTCTAGCTATGACTTTTAGTCCTAAAACCTAAAAGAAAAGATAAAAGTCAATGAAATAAAAATTAACTAATTCTTTTCATGGAAAAAAATATGGAAACCAAGTCAAAAGACAAATAATATGAGGGAATTTATTTGAGACATGGCATTAAGTACTAATCTCCATTTTAAGGTTTTTTTAAAAAATCTTCTAGAAATTGAGATGGAAAAGATTAACATCCCAATAGAAAAATGGACACAAGCCCCTTAAACATGTGATAATAAGCCCAAGCTTACTCGTAAGATCCAAAAACTTGACAGCACACACAGTCTGTTGGGGAGACTGTGAAAGTAATTTATACATGACCGGTTAGAGGACAAAATGGTAGAACTCCTATGAAGAACAATTTGGCAATGTCGATCAAAATTACAAATAAATTTGCCCTCAAGCCTAGCAATCCCACTTCCAAGAATTCAACCTATAGGTATACCTTCCCATAGAAGAAATAATGTGTGTATGGGTTATTTTCTCGTAACATTGTTTGTAATACCAAGAGACTAGAAACAAGCCAAGTGTCCAACAAGAGAATGCTGACTAACACACTGTAGGACACTCACACAGTAAGTGATGATGCAGTCAGGAAGCTCTCTTTGTACTTACTCAGAAAGATTCCCACAATATACTATTAATGAAAATGATCCAGAACAGTGCATGTAGCATACTACCTTCTGTGTGAGAAAGGAGAAAAAATATGTATTTGTATCAGCATAAATACTGGAAGAGCAAATAAACTAAAGTAAATGGGCATTCATAGAAGCAAGGTGGGAATCAGGAAGGACAAGACAATAATGGGAACACAGCTTCTGAATGTGTATTTTTTATGCTGTTCTGAATTTGAACCATGGGAATATACAGAATCTTAAATGTTAAAATTAAACAATATTCACTAACTTTTTACATGTTATGAAAGATTTCTTTGGTTTTATATTTTATCAACTTTAATTAGTTTACAAAAGATAATTTAGTACCTTAAGTAAAATTTTTATTTAATTTCCCCGCAAATATCTTAAGTTTCCATAAGAAACACATTTTAGGGGCTCCCTTAGCATAGTGAAAATCTAAACCCCTTTGCCTTTTCTCCAAGTTGGCCCCAAACCATTTACCCAGCTTCAGTTCCCCAAATGTACCCTTCATTCCAGCCAGTATACCAGCTATTAACACATGTGAAAGAGTCTCACAGCAGTGGAAAAGAAAAAGGGTTAGAAGTTAGGAAGAGGACAGAGAGCCAATCCAGCTAGGGAAGGGAGTGTCTAGAAGAAGAGATCTCCTTGGGTAAGCCTGTATTAGGACAGAGCAGGTCCAGGTTCCTGCATATTTGTGACAATGGCCCACACACTCTCCAACAACATTAGCTACCAGGTCATATTAAGCCTACATCCTCTGTATTGGAGTTAGTCTCACTTCTACTTAGGAAAGATCTTAAAGTGAAGAGCCTTAGATACTCTCTGTAAACCCCATTACTTCAGCATGTGACATACTGCATTATTGGTCCTAAACTTCACTCCTCCCTATATCTACACACCCTGGCCAAGTTGCTCAACAGTCCCTCCTCCTAGAGGCACAGAGAGTTTCCCCAGGTCATTACTGTTGGCTTTGGCCATAAGCCTTGGTTTCGCCAATAGAATGAGGACAGAAGTGACTATGTGGCTAAGACTTCAGACATTAAAAGACATTGTGTATTTTGGCTCACTTCTCTTGCACTTCTGCCATATTCATAAGAACATGCCCCAGCTAACCCACTGGCCCAAGAAAGATGAGAGACATGTGGAAACCTGGATCTAACTGGCAGTCTGAGTCAAGCCCAGCCAAGCCAAGCCTAGATCAGAAGGCCCTCAGCTAGTACACAGATGTGTGAGTAATAATAAATTGTTGTTTTAAGCCACTAAGGTCTGAGGTAATTTGTTAGGCAGCATCATTGTGGCAATAGCTAACTCATACATCTAATTAATCCAGTTCTAGAACCAGATATAAAATATGGTTTCATCACATTTTTATACTCATTCCCACATTAAAAATAAAAAACTTTACCTACATGTTTGCTGATACCTTGAGTTTTTTTTTAAAGAGCAAAGTGTTTTATTTCACAATTAAAAATTAATGCCTCAAAATATATGTTAGAAATAAAATGTTATTTAGAGGTAACTGTCAGGGGCTAAACTGTGCCTCCTCAGAATTCATATGTTGGAAGTCCTAACCTTCAGTACCCCTATACCTCAGAATGTGACTGTATTTGGAAAGAGGACCTTTAAAGAGGTAATTAAGGTTAAATGAGGTCATTAGGGTGGGCTCTAATCCAATATGACTGGTGTCCTTATACAAAGAGATTAAAACACAGACACAAACATAGGAGAGACCATGTGAAGACACAGGGTAAGACAGCCATCTACAAGCCAAGGAGAAAGCCCTCAGAAGAAACCAACCCTACTGACACTTTAATCTCAGGCTTCTAGCTTCCAGGGCTATGAGAAAATAAATTTCTGTTGTTTAATCCACCCATTCTGTGGTATTTATTATGGCAGCTCTAGCAAACAAACACAGATTTGGGTACTATGAAGTAGGATACTTCTGTAACAAATATCTAAAAATGTAGAAATGGCTTTGGAACTGGATAATGGGTAGACAGTGCATTGCCAGGAACATACCCCCTGTGTCACAGAGGAATTAAGATCTCTGTTCCCACCATACCTATGTCTCCTCAGGCTCAAACTCCCAAGTATAACTCAGCCTTGGAGCCTAGAGGTGGAGAATGGGGATCTCTCTGGACACTGGTCAATCAATAGGGCAGAGCACAGGGAAGGGTACCAGGGCTAGCTGTCTAGGGGATGTTTGAAGAACTTCGCAGGTTACCAGATAAAACAGAGGACACCCAGTTAAATTTAAATTTCAGATAAACAACTACTATTTAGGTAAATGTATATCTCAAATACTGCGTGCAACATTCTTATACTAAAAAAGTATTTGTTGGGGGCACCTGGGTGGCTCAGTCAGTTAAGCAACCACCTCTCGATTTCAGCTCAGGTCATGATCTTGGTGTCTGTCATGAGACTGAGCCCTGTGTCGGGCCCCACACTCAGCAGGGAGTCTGTCTGAGATTCTGTCTCTTCCTCTTTCTCTGCGCCCCCCCACCCCGCTCATGCTCTCTCCCTCTCTAAAATAAATAAATAAAATCTTTAAAAAAATAAAAAAGTATTTGTTGTTTATCTGAAATTAAACTTTGAGTCAGCATTCTGTACTTCTGTTTGTGAGATCTGGACAACTCTCCCTCCCCTTCACTCCTGTCCAGGATTGAGCCTATAATAAGGAACAGTGATGGGGTAGTCTCAGGCAGCCGCTGGTCAAGAAAGGGGCAGCAGAGAAGGGATGTCCCAAAACATATATTTTTCATTAACAGATGAACAGCTCAACAAAATATAGTATATAATCCAATGGAATTTTACACAGCCTTAAAAAGGAATGAAATTCTGACAACATGGACGAACCTTGAAAACGTTATGCTAAGTGAAATCAGCCAGACACAAACAGGACAACTCCTATATGGTTTCACTTGCATGGAATACCTAGAACAAATTCACAGAGACAGAAAGTAGAACAGAGTTTACCAGGAGCTGGATGGAGTGGGGAACAGGAAGCTGTTGTTTAATGGGTAAGGAGTTTCTGTTTGGAAAAAAAAAAAAGTTTCTGTTGGGGAGGATGAAAAGTTCTAGAAATGGTCAGTGGAAACAGTTGCACAACAGTGTAAATGTATTTATGCCACTGAATTGTACACCTAAAAGGGTTAAAAGGGTAAATCTTATGTATATTTTACCACAATAAAAAATTAATGTACATTTCAAGAAAAGAGAATCCTCGAGGCCCCTTGCCATTGCCTGGAGCGATTTTCTTCAAGCCAGTAAGGGATAAACACTAACTGAGGGCTACTGCATTATTTTTCAATAATTTGCATGGAGGTATATAACTAGATCATAAACTCCTATTGTTACTAAATCATGCTTCTTTATATCCTCTTCAGTATAATACACATAGCAGATATTGAAAGTTACTTTTTAAAAGAATATTTATTTATTTGAGAGAGAGCGCATGGGCACATGTGAGCAGGGGGAGGGGCAGAGGGAGAGAGACTCTCAAGCAGACTCCACGCTGAGTGTGGAGCCTGACATGGGGCTCAATCTCACGACACCGAGATCATGACCTGAGCCGAAATCAAGAGTCCAACGCTTAAGTGACTGAGCCACCCAGGTGCCCTAAAAGCATACTTCTTAAAATATTTAATGCCTTTGGCCATATATTTCTTTTTGGTCAGCATAAATTAGCTTATATTGGGAGCTTTCCCCATACTAAACATTTTTACCAATGACTCATTACGACTTCTGAGTGGCTATTCTGGACCAAGTTTTACTAATCAAACAGATTTTAAGACATTATATTAAACTAGTTTCATGAAGTCCATGTCATACACAAAGCCCCAAGCCCTTGTTAACTTGCTTGCTGCTATCACAGTGGTAGTTTACAGACCAATAAACAATTTATACCTCAAATACTTAAGAGATCAAGGTCTACCAAAAGATCTTAAGAACTTTGAACCAGGAAAATAATATGCACAATGTTCCTAAAAACATTGATCTTTTAAGTATTCAAAAAATAAATCCTCACTGCTCTGTGATTTTGACATCAGATGAAGGCTATAATAAGATACCAATGAAATAAGTTTATTATATTTCATCTGAAATCTGATAACAGTATCCTTAACACAACCACTACGAAGATAACTTACAAGGATTTGTCAAACTGTCCTGACAAGCAGACAAACAGTAGATGAATTGTCAGAAGATTATGTTTAAGCACGAAGCAAATCTCTAACTACTAACCTCTCAGTTTCCACATACATAAAAAGGATTGAAAAGTATCTGTTCCACTGACCTCACAAGGTTGTTTTGATAGTCAAATGAGACAGTAACCTTGAACACACCTTTGGAACCTATAAAGTACTATATAATATCCTGTTGACATTATGAATTTCAGGAGTGAAACTGAACTTATCCCCACCACAAACAAGGAGCTGAACTGTCAGAAAAACTTTTGCATTAAAAAGTTCAATGTGATGTCAAATCCATAGGAAATTGAATTCATATTTCAGAAAATACGTTAGATTCCAGGGCAGTAATTAATAGGATGGTAAATGGGACCACGTGTCTGGACCAATTCCCAGGGCTTATTCAAAAAATTCACTGAAGTAACCGACATTTGGTTTGGGAGTGTTTGAAGAGAGTGTTTAATGTATTCAGCAGATAAGAGGTTCAAAATTTTCCAGAGATAAAGCAAAAACCCTCATTAAAAAAAAAAAGCGTGAAATAATGAAGTCATCAACTAAGTTGTATATAAGCTTGTAAATTGTGTAGTGTCCTAGTATAGACAGCTAATATCTAATGAGATCTTTCTCCTTGGTGGAATCTAGATACCACGGTAAAGGTCATGCTTATTAAAAGTCTGAACGTTCCAGTTGGAAACGATTTCTGCTAACTGAGCCAAAAATCTTAACTGGTTCCTAACATAATCGTATTGCCTTGGCCTCATCAACATTATGTTCTAGCCAACTAAACTGGGAGTCTTCCTTCCTTCTCCAATGACCTTCAAGAATATAAGCAAGAGGCTCCTCTTTCATGAGAGTATGACATAGGGATACAAGGACAGAAACAGAGGGAAAGAGCCCATAGAATAAAAATTTCAACTTTGAAAAAGAAAATTACAAAGCTCTTGGACTTGCTCAATTTCTAGGGGGGAATAAAAAAGATATCTCCAGATTCTACTAAGGAAGCACATGGTCTAAGGGATTTTGGAAATTATATTTATTTACCCTAAAAGATAAACAAAGAGGATCAAAATATCCCAACTTTGGATGTTCTTAGTGATTCTACAATTTGGTTACAAAATTAAGTTAATTTACTTCAAGATTTTCAGGGTTAAAAGATTTACTCTTAAGAAGCTCTCTGCTTGAAATTGTTATTGTTGAAGACAGATTTAAAATGCATTAGGTATATTCAGAAAACTAAATGGAAAAATAACAACACTAATTGGGCTGACCCTCCTGCCTCCAGAAAGTTAAGATATATGTTTGACAGGTAATTAAATGCAATATTCTAAAATGGGAGTGAAATCAACAGAGAAACTCTGCAGAATACCAATGGCAGAGTGGCTTATGTTTCTCTTACCTTCCTTTGACTCCCACAGAATATTTTCCACTAAAATGGATATTTGAGCCACTGCCAAAATGAATAGCTTCTCTCTGGGAATAATGCATATTTTGTACAGTTAGAGAGGCAATTTGATGCTGAATAAAAACAGTTTTTAATATTTGGTACACATGGGTCCAAATTCTGGTTTGTCACTTACCAGCTTGTGATGCTAACTTATTTAATTTCTCCAAGCCTCAGGAACTTTTTTCCTCTATAAAATGGGGACAATAATATGCAAGATTGTTAGGGAGAATAGAAAATTTTATAAATATTTATAAAGCCCATTTTGGTGCTAGAGCATAGTAGATTCACAATAAAAGTTTGTTGAGCTGCATATATAGTAAGAGTGTCAATTTCAGATTATATCTCTAAAGGAGAACATCATCATTGTGATGATAATAGCTATTATTTTCCTGAAAAGGATGTAGTTCCTTCTACTGGGACTATTCTTAGCACTAAGAGCTTTCAAACACAGATCTCACTCTTTTAGCACTCACACCCAACCACAAGTAGATTTAAACCACATCAGTCTTCCCCTTACAGAGTTATAATTGTATCAAACGTTGAAGGTTCTGATTGGATAACTCAAAGGATTTCCCACCTGCTGTGATCCCCTTTGGCTGAGTGGCAACAAGAAAACAGCTATATGTGGGTTGACCTATAAAACTCATTTTCAAAAAAACAAATGGGCATTTTAAGAAAAGATTATCATCTCCAAATGGGAGGAGAGAGTTGTTTCTTCAATCACATTATCCATCTTCATCCTATTGTATTTCTTTAGGGCCACTAGGAATAACACATGCAAACGAAATGAAAACGGGATGCTCATGCAAGGGCTTGGAGAATGCTAATGAGATCTTTTAACTCTAAAAAAAAAAATCCCATAGCAATAAAAATATATGAAAAGGAAATCCACAGAAAATAATCAAGAGAAATGCAGGAAAAAATAATCAAAGATTGAGCACATATTATAGTCCAATGAATTGGTCTGTTTGGGTTTAACGACGATGAAATATATATATATATACATACATCTAGATGGCCTATTTGTGGTGATTTCCTTCAGTTCGAGCATGAACACATTTTTTCTTTACTAAGAATGGGTTCTTTTGTTCTCAGTTTCATTCGAGTACTAGTGGACTCAACTTCTCCTCAGTATTGTGGGATACCATGCTGCGGAAATGGCTTCCTATAATGAGCACTGGTGGGGTGAAGGAAATGCTGCTCATGTTTACACCGGCACATAGGCACAAACAAAAGCTCCAGCACACGGGCAGCATTCTGTTGATCTGCTGATTTTCTCCAATATGGTTCCTGCCGAGACACAATAACAAGGGAAAATAACAAAAAGTCAGCTAAGAGATCTGCTGTGGGGATGAGGAGAAATGTCTTTTTAAAATAAGACTATAATACGGTCATATAGTGCTGAAATTCACCCACACTGGTCAAAATGATTCATAAAGACGAAGTTTCAAGTCTATTCAAAATATTGCCACAGGGAGCTGTACTGGCGCATGTCAAATAATAGAGTCCAAGAGCATTAGCCCGTCTAAAGGAAATGTTCATTATCTATGCCACCCCCTCTCCCTGCCCTTCTTACCACCCAACTCAAGGGGATTGTTGGAGGCAGACAAGAGTAGGTCGTGGGGCCAGAAATGGACATGGTTCATAAGGGATGTGTAGTACATAACATGAATAGAATAATTTTATGACCTGTGAGCTTCACCACCATGCCCTCCATTTTTAGGAAACAATAATAATTTTTTATTCATTTATGAGATTTCCCATCAGAAGACTGAAATCAATAGCATGTATCTAACTGGCCTTCCCATCCCAGGGAATATTCCTTTTGTATGAGCATGTACCAGAGATTACGCTCCACAAACTTTAGGAAGAGGGAAGGGAATAACTTAATCTGGGATTCCCTTAATTAGGTGTGATGTTCTGTCTTTCCATAAATAATCTTACATCAGAGCCTCAAAATCAGTTACCACAATGGAAGGAAGACACAGTAGATTTCACAGTGATTTATTCTGGCATCTCAGTAATGCAGCAACGGCATGTCTGTACGCCATGGTACCGGTTGTAGGTACATTACAAAAATAAATCTAGGCATAAGGAAATGTCCGGCCTTAACCCCCAAACTGTTAGCAGATGGAATACAAGTGAAAGCAACATAAAAAGCCATATAATGAATTTAATGACACTCAAATGGCTTGGTCTCTGCTGGATGCCACTGGCCTCCCTTTAAACATCCTATTCAATGCCACTCACAATACTGGCAGCATCACTTTAACTGACAATTTTCAATTTGCTGTGACTCTTTGGACCAATTCTACCACCCAATCACTGCAACTGAAGTGTTGGAACAAAGGTAAGTTAATGGCTCAAAATAATTCTTCCTCTGCCACCATGACTTCCCCTCTGCCCTCCCCAGTTCTGATCCTCCTTTCTCTATTTGTGTAGTAGGTGGACAAAAGGTTAGAGAGAAACAGAAGAATTGAGAGGAGGAGAGAAATTCGGTAACCATTCATGGCCCTCAGGCCCAATACCAGAACCTGTGATATCATTCCACCAAAGACATGAAGATAGGAAAAGACTCAAAAATAAATTTGGCACTGAGACCATGTTGGGGAACAGTCTTGACCTTAGATGACAGAATTTGAATTCAAACACTCCTAGATGGAAAACCAACGAGACCTAAAGGAAATGAAGTTTAGTAAGGATTACGGTGGATTAATGAGAATTCTTTTAGTTGTGATTGACAGAAATCTAATACAAGATAACAAAAATAAATGGGATCTTTGAATTATGTAATTAAAAGTCCAGGGAGATTCCAGCTTCAGGAATGGTTTGAACCAGGGACTCAAACGATGTCTTCTGGATAACATTTCTCTCTATCTCTCCATTCTGTAGCTCTATTTCTCTCAGTAGGTTCTTTCCTGTGTTTCATCCCAACGACTCAATTGTCCCAGCAGAAGAGAAAAAAAAAAACTATATCCTAAAAAAAGAGCATTAGCCCGTCTAAAGGAAATATATATATCCTAAAAAAACACCCAGGTTTGAGTTCCACTGATAGTACAAGTTCACATACCCATCCATGCAGTGAGGGGAAGTGTAGCAAGGAGGGGCATATTGGCCCAATGCAAAGTTCATGGTCTGAGAATTTTCCAAAGGAAATTGAAGTGCTATTACCCCAACAGAGAGGAAAGGACACAGGGCAGAACAAAGAAAAGATATCCACCACATTAGGTCTTCGTGCTTAAGGAGGAAATGTAGTCTAGATATGTACAGTTCAGTTAACATAACAGAAATTGCTAACTGTCCGTCAATATCCATTTTCTCTTTCTTTCTCTTGGTAATAAATTCCCCAAGTCTTTTCTGGTACACCACCACCCTTTCAGTTAGGTGTAGCTGTCTAAGTTTAGGCTGATGGGATGTGAGAGAAAGTCATGTGCAACTTTCAGATCATCTCAGAGATGAAGATGTTTCCAGGAACTTCTTTCTCCCTTCTTGCTATCTGAGAAAGAGCCACAACTACTGCTCCCACCCTTGACTAAGATCTAGAAGCCACATAATGAAGATGACAAAGTTGACCCACTAGCCTGGATCACTGAATGACCAGGTAGAGCAGAGATGTTTACCCAACCTAAACTACCTATCTATCTTTCAACTTTTACCTGAGACAGAAGTAAGCACCTTATCCATCTATCTTATATGCCTTATTTAACACATATTTTTGAGATCTTTTTGTTTACCCCATACCCTAACTAATATAAGACTCACTATAACCAAGTTCTAGAGAAAAATGGCCAAAGTATTTTCAAATAATGGACCTATAGGGCTTATGAGTACATTTTATTACATATATGTAGCATTTTATGTAACCACAATACTAAGATATATACTAATAGCATATTTCTTCATCTTTCTAACATTAGATCCTTACACAAGTAAAAGGATAGTAATAGTTATCTCTGGGTGGTAAAATTAGTCATGATTTTTACTCCCCATGCTTGTCTTCATTTTATAAATTTTCTAAAATTAGCTTATAATATGTTTGAGGTAAAATACAGGATAATATCAATCTTATAAAAAGGAATGAAATGGTTTTTCCAAGGGAATTCTGTTCAGGAAATTAATATATATTTACTGCTCAGTGAGAGATGATATAGCAGTGGTCAAGAGCCAAGTATATAATCTCAGATATTGTGGCAGGTTGCAAAAATGGCCACAAATTCTTTCCATTTCTGCATCTATACCCTTTTGCACCAGGATTGTGCAGTTCTCTCCGAGAGATGGATCTATTTCCCCACCCCTTGAAATCTGAGCCTAGCCATGTGATTTGCTTTGGTCGATGAGACATGGGCAAATATGATGGAAGCTAAGACCTGAAAAGTACTTCTGCACTAAAGTTTGCTCCTTGAGAGCCCTGAAAACCACCTGTGAACAAAGCCCCACTAGTCTGCTGGATGACGACATGTGCCCAAGTTAACCCTGTTACCCTAGATGACATCAAGCCAATCACCAGACATGAGAACGAGGCCAGACTAAACCATACAGCCCTGGCCATGCAGGCCCAGACTAGAAGGGCCAGCCAGATGATCCACAGCACCGTGAGAAATAATCCCATTGGTTTAGAGCCACAAGTTTGGTGGTTGATTGTTATACACCCTCTTAAATACAGGCTGTCCTCTAGTTTAATCATTTTAAAGAGTAAAGGACATGTTGTACATATTCTATTGGTAAAAATGAGGAACTTATCAGTGAACATCATATCATAATTTGGGTTTATTTGGCCTAAAGCACAGGGGAAAAAATGACTAAGGCCAGAAATTAGACATTGAAAGCAATATATAAAAGCTGTAATGAATAAGGCATTTTTAAAGTTACAAGGTTCAAGTAGCATTATACAATGTTTTTCACTCCTGTAAAATTCTCAGGAGAAATGTAATGGGCAGGAGAATCACAGATGTTTTAAATTGGAAAGGAATTTATGGTTCATAAGATTCATGCACTTCGCTTTACAGTTGAGAACACTGAGACTCAGAAAGGTAAACTGGTTTACCTATGTTTTACATGATTTATGCCAACTCCACAAAAATGCTGCACTGCATTGCAAAGGTTTCTTGATTCGAACCCCAAATCACAGGGCAATTTCAGAGCCTGAGAGACAACGGGTCTAGGAATTTTGAATCGGTACACCACCTGACACTTAGGAAGAGCCCAACGTGAGAAAATCACAACGAGCAGCTTATGGATGTAATAAGGGTGTGGCTAGTCCAAGGAGCTCTCCATAAACATTGGCTCAGTTCTTTTTTTTTTTTTTTAAATATTTTATTTATTTATTTGACAGAGAGAGACACAGCAAGAGAGGGAACACAAGCAGGGGGAGCGTGAGAGGGAGAAGCAGGCTTCCCGCAGAGCAGGGAGCCCAATGCGGGGCTCGATGTCAGGACCCTGGGATCATGACCTGAGCTGAAGGCAGGTGCTTAACGACTGAGCCACCCAGGTGCCCCATCATTGGCTCAGTTCTAATAGCACCCTTGTACTCTTCCTCCAAAATACAGCCCCCCAAAATTGAGGGCAGACAATTTTAAAAGAAGATGGATAGATTCTGACTGGCAATTAGAAGTAACGAGAATTTTGTTAAAGCCTTAGATTTCTCTTCCACCACAAACTCTTTTCTTTTTTTATTTTCATTTAAATTCAATTAGCCAACTTATAGTACATCATTAGTTTCAGATGTAGAGTTCAGTAATTCATCAGTTGCATACAACAGCCAGTGCTCATCACATCACGTGCCCTCGTTAATGCCCATCATCCAATTACCCCATCCCCCTACCCACCTCCCCTCCAACAACCCTCAGTTTGTTTCCTAGAGTTAAGAGTCTCTCATGCTTTGTCTCCCTCTCTGATGACTCCCCATTCAGTTTTCCTTCCCTTCCCCTGTGATCCTCTGCGCTCTTATATTCCACATATGAGTGAAACCATATTAATTGTCTTTCTCTGATTGACTTATTTCACTCAGCATAGTACCCTCCAGTTCCATCCACGTTGATGTAAATGGTAAGTATTCATCCTTTCTGATGGCTGAGTAATATTCCATTGTATATATATACCACATCTTCTTTATCCATTCCTCTGTTGATGGACATCTCGGCTTTTTCCATAGTTTGTCTGCCACAAACTCTTGATGAAAATTTTGCTATGGACTGAATGTTTGTGTCTCCTCAAAATTCTTATGTTGAAACCTAATCCCAGTGTGATGGTACTAGGAGGTGGGCCTTTGGGAAGTTCCAGAGGGATTACTGCCCTTATAAAAAGAGACCCCAGAGAGTTCCCTCGCCTCTTCTACCACATGAGGACACAGTGTGAGTCTGGCCGTCTATGAATCTGGAAGCAGGTTCTTACAAACACTGAATCTGCCAGTGCCTTGATCTTAGACTTCCCAGCCTCCAGAACTTGTGAAAAATAAGTTATTTAAGCCACCCAGGCTATGGTATTCCTGTTATAGCAGTCTGAACTAAGACAAATGTCTCACAGCTGAAATGGAAAACTTCTAGAATCACAATTCAACTTATTACTGGAAACCAACCACCTCATAATCTCAGAGGCTTAAAACAATTTATTCTGTCTCACAACTCTGCAGGTTGACTAGATAGCTCTTCTGGTATCTCTCCTGGACTCAGTCATGCAACTGTATTTGGCTGGCAGACGGGCTGGGGCTGTGCTCAGCTGGGACTGACAGCCTTGCTGGGCCTCTCTCTCCATTTGGTCCTTCATCCAGGACTTCTTCATGGAACTGTGATCCCAGGCAATGCTCAGGAGGACAAAGAAAGGCTCTGGGATATGGCCAACTCAGATTCAAGGGGTGGGACAATAGATTCCACTCTTTGAGAGCATAAACTGCAAAGCACTGTGGCCATACTTCTCATCCTACACTCTGATCCAGGCTCAAATATCTACTTTTCTGTCATTTAAACCTAATAAAAAATGACACTGCTGAAATGAAATTCTCTAGAATTGCACACCTAAATCTGTCAGCTGCACCGAACTCAAATTTTTCCACAGAGACACTGTGGTACATGTCTTATTGTGATTGTCAAATACATTAATAATCTCCCTGAACAAAATGCTGCATTAGGAATTACACTCAACAGTCATCACCATAAGTCATATCCAAGATGATTATAAATTCAGCTTTGCCAATACACAATGCCACAAAAGGAAGTGCTAGAGTTTTTTCTGTCAAATGGATTTAAGATTTGAATGTTAAAAGGTGTACCAACAGGAAATACGGGTGAAGCTTTTTTAAAAAAATGATATTTAAGTGAAGATCTTTTTGAGCATGACCCACAGGCAGAAACCATAGATGGAAAGATTGATCACTTTGAATATATACAAATTTAAGAGACTTGTATAACAAAGAAATATATCACATTAAAAAATAATAAAAAGAATAAATACTGACAGTGCTTACTAAGCACCAAGTACCATTCTAAGTACTTTGCTTATTTTAGTTCATTTGATCTTAATAGCCCTATGAGGTAGATACTACTATTTTCCCTATTTTGGGGTGAGCAAACTAAGGCACAGAATGGTTGTTTGTATAAGATACCAAGGTCAAGCAGTAAGTAACATAGCCAGTATTTGAACCCAAACAGTATTGGCTCCAGGGTCTAAATTCTAAATTACTAAGCTCTACAGAAAACCTGGAAAACATGAGCAAAATAAATATGACAAAGGTTTAATATCATTGATATATTAAAAACTCTTGCAAATAAAAAAGAAACAGAAAAATATACCATTTTCTATGGACAAGGGCTATGAACAAACATTTCACAAAACGGAAATGTAAATGGCCTATAAAATATGAAAAATGTTCATCCTCACTAGGAATCATAAGAACTCTAATGAGATACCATTTGTCTCCTGGCCAGTTTAGCAAAGACAAAGAGAATGATAATACCCATGGATATTATCTCCTTGCTAGTAGGAAGGCCAAGTGATAAAATACTCCTGGAGGATCATTTTGATATAGATACACCATTCAACCACTCAAATATGCATACAATTTGATCCAGCAATTTTACTTCTAATAACTTTCCCAAAGATATCATCAGACAAGCACATGAAGATGCAGGTTAAAGAAAATTATTATTGCATTGTTTATAATATTTATTAAAATATGGAGAAAATGGAAGATGGATTAAATACACTAAGATTCCTCCATATAAGGAATATTATTTTGTTTTTAAAAATGGTGATGTATATTTTCATTACCTGACATGGAAAGAAGGTCATGGGGGGGAGGGAATCGGAGGGGGAGACGAACCATGAGAGACTATGGACTCTGAGAAACAAACTGAGGGTTCTACAGGGGAGGGGGGTGGGGGGAGGGGTTAGCCTGGTGATGGGTATTAAAGAGGGCACGTATTGAATGGAGCACTGGGTGTTATATGCAAACAATGAATCATGGAACACTACATCAAAAACTAATGATGTAATGTATGGTGATTAACATAACGTAATAAAATAAAATTAAAAAAAGAAAGAAAGAAGGTCATGAGGTACTGTTAAGAAAAACAGATTTCCAAAATTGTTTAAAGAGAATAATCCTGTCTTTTAAATCTGTGTATACATAGGGTCATGGAGGATTTTTTTTTTTAATCTTCATAATGTTACACTTTAGCCTTTGTATAACTCTTAATGCATCACTTCCATAATCATAAAAAAAAAACAATCCCCTTATTTCTAGAAGTTTAGAGCACTGAAACTCTTTCCAAGCGCTAAAATGATTCCCTTTAGAAAAAGCTACCAGCAAGAAGACTTTTCTGTTCCTCATCTCAGTGAATACCTATGTGACTGATTTTGCTAGAAACACAAGGAGAACATTTACTGTTACACAGTAAGGGCTATTTGATACTCGGAATGACCCAGCGGTCAGGGTCCCACGGCCTCCAACACCACGTCCCCGGCCTGGTCGGCTGTCTAATCCCCAGTCACCTGAGAGCTGAAAACAATGACGAGATGACAAATCATAGCTCCCCAGAGCTCCTCAGCCAATCCAATTCAAGGGGGAAAAGGCAGCCCAGTAATAGAGACTTTCAAATGGGTTGGAGGAGAGGGGATGAGAGCCCAGGAAAACCCACTTCTTAAGTGCAAGCAATTAACAGTCACTGCATCGCGGGCCTTCTTAAGCAAAGCTGTCACATGCTCAGAGCCAGGGACAGTCAGAAGCTGTAGAGGGTCCTCACCTGCTGAGTGATGAAAATGGCTGGCACTGGGGTGCCAGCTGGAAAATCAATTATTCACATCTACTAGACAGCTCCCCCCTACGCGGCCGGCAGCGGCAGGTCGCAGGAAGGGAAGGCTGTTGTGCTTTGTTGTTAACATGCGCTATCCATCTCTCTGGCCTCGGAGCTCAACAATAGCAAAATCAATAGGCTGCTTCAAACTAAGAAACAGACTAGTTGGGCACCGACTGCATTCCAAGCACCTGGAAATCTCCTAACAACTCTGCCACAGACGAATGACAAGCGAGGATTCCTCGTCCCACCATCATCATTTTCCACATGCTGCGTCCTTCCTATTTCCTGCAGGAAGGAGAGCCCAAAGTTCTGTGTATCCCTAACGATCAGGACACCCTCACCGAAAGTGGGAAAACAGGGATTCACTTTCGAAGGCTCCTCTGCTGTTTGTCATCCTCCTCCTCACTTGCCTTATGTGCGGGTGGCCCAAAAAGCTCTCTCTACCTACATGCACCTGTCTTTTGAAAGAGCAAAAGATGAAGCTCGGAAAACTTGTTTTGGTATTTGCCAAGCATTGTGTAATAAAGAAAATATAAAACTTGTTTTGTCAAATCGTTTCTGTTTAAAATATATTTTAAGAAAATATTAATCTGTATGGTTCTAAGGCCTGCCACTCTTTAAAAATAAAAGTTAACACAACTGGGGGGCTGCAAAATGGTAGACATTGCAGGCAACAGTTTGGCGATGTCTTATAAAGTTAGGTATATACTTATCGTATGCCCCAGCAATCCCACTCCTAGCTAAATGGCAATCTATGTTCACACAAAAACCTGCACATGACTACTTTACAGCAGCTTTATTCATAATATCCCCAAACTGGAAACAATTAAAATTTCCCTCCCTGCGAAATGGGGAATGGGTAGTAAGCACACGGTGGTACCTAAATAGAAAGGAATACAGGTCAGTAATTAAATAGAACAAACTACCAAGATACGCAAAAACATGGATGACTCTTGTCAGTCTTATCCTAAGTGAAAGAAGCCAGACTCAAAAGCCACATACTGTATGATTCCATTTATAATTACATTCTGGATAAGGCAAAACTGTAAGGACACAAAACAGCCGAGTGGTTGAGAGGGCCTGCAGGTGCAGGGAGGAGCTAACTCCAAATGGACAGCTGGATGGAAGTGTTTGGAGTGATGGACCTGTTTCTGTATCTCTGTTGTGAAGGAGATTATATGGCTGCACGTGTTTGTCCAAACTCACAGACTGGAGTCACAACTCACACCGCATGAGTGAATTTGACCATTGGTAAGCTGTGCCTTAAACTTAAAAAATTTTGGTAGGAAAAAGGACTCAAGGAATTCCTCTACAGCGGTAAACCACTTTGTCTCTCATCCCAGTGCATCTGCCTTCAGTTTCACCACCCTTGCTTGGGCCACACTGTCTTCTTTTATATCCAGGCTAGATCTGCAATGCAGCTTGGAGCTAGAGCAGACAGGACTCACCAGAACATATCCCTTCTCGCGAGGCTCTAGTTCTATGGACAGAAGTCCTACCCAAGGCCGGTCCAGATTAAAAAAAAAAAAAAATGCCTTTATGGCTGCTCCATCTCAAAGCCTTTCCTTCAAAAGCTTCCTAAAAGAGAACAAATAGGCAGGGATGTCACATACATAAAGCACCTGACCAAAAACTCAGGAGTCCTGGGAGGAGTTTTACCAAATCTGCCAGTCATTTACATTGTGGTCTTCAACAAGTTACTTCGAATGTGTATCTGTCATGGTCCCAACAGGAAAAAAGTCAAGTCAGGTAGCTCAAGAAACTTCCAAAAGCATTAAAGGGTGAAGGGAATCAACAAGAGTGTTTGAACACCCAGACTTTAACAATCATGTGAAGCTGTTTCTACCCTTATCCTGAAGGTGCCAGAGGAAAAAGAGATGGTGTCCGAGGGACCTAGTGAGATACGATGCTGCGAAGGAGGGACTTTACTTGAGGAACTGTGGTCATGAAAGAATAACTCAAAGCCAATGTCACAGCTCAAAACTTGGAAACACCATGTCTCTCCTCCCCTCTCTATTTTCCTCTCGGTGTCTCCCATTGGTTAAACTCAAGAGGCCAGCTAGAAAGGGAGCTTAAGTGATATAAGCCTTGGTGGTCAGCTTCCAGGACTCAGGCCAGGGCAGAAAGGGACAGAAAACAGATCCTAGAATGAGTGGAATGGAGAAAACAAACTAAGAATAATGAGGGCCACATTATTTAGTAAAGTTATGTAGTTTGATCACTTCTAAAATCCTGGATTAGTAAATAGCCTATGAATCTACCTGCCAGTCAACTTTGGAAGGAAGGCTCCTTCCCCATTCCCTAGGAACCACACTTTCACACAGAATAATTCATATTTCCTGAAGAATGCAATTACCTTCAGCCATTAGGCTAAAACCTGTTTTTCATCCAACTAAGTTGAATTTTACCCAATGGTGGATGGTCAATATTCTTAGTCAAGCAGAACCTCTTTAGAAAAATTCTCAGCTGCCTATCAAAACTTTGACCAACATGCTTGAAAGGAATAAGTATAGGACTAAATTCTGATTTCTTCCCATTAAAGAGTTAAAGATCCTAGAGATCTGTTCTAGAAGAGGGTGCAGCCATCTGGTAGGGCTTCCTTCCTCACTCTACCATCTCGGATATTACATATCTCACTCTACCAACTCATATGAACATAATATAGACATGAAGCAGAAATAGTCTGAAATCCTCTGATTTTTCTCTTTTTTAATCTTCATTTAGTTTTTACTTTGTATGTAATGTGTGTATCCTGATTCCATAACTCTATTAAGCATATGAGTCCATATATATATAATATATATATATATAAATACATATTATATATATATACTTTCTTTCCTTTTCTTTCTTCCTTCCTTCCTTCCGTTTTGTTTGTTCATTCGTTCGTTCTTTCTTTCATTCTTCTTCCATTTATATAAAGTTCCAGAACTAAAACACGAACTACATGGGAAACTGGGTCTCTTGAAGATACACATGGTCTATCGTCAGTCCTTAGAGCACTGCTTAGGACTTATGAGTTATGAGACCTGCTCTACTTTAGTATTTTTTTCACTATTCCCCCAAGTGACATTCTTCATTCTTCCTTTAAACTCAGAAAAAAAAATTTATCTCTGTGTATGTCTCTGGCTGTAGTGGGAATAAAAATAACTCTGCAACATGAGAAAGAAAACTACACGGGGGGGTTGAGCCAAGAACAGCCTTAAGCAGGGGCACCTGGATGGCTCAGTCGGTTAAGCGCCTGCCTTCAGCTCAGGTCATGATTCCAGGGTCCTGGGATCAAGTCCCAAATCGGGCTCCTCGCTCAGTGGGGAGCCTGCTTCTCCCTCTGCCTGCCACTCCCCCTGCTTGTACTCTCGCGCTCTCTCTGGCAAATAAATAAATAAAATCTTCAAAAAAAAAAAAAAAAAAAAAAGCAGCCTCAAGCAATGCAACCCCTCTTGTGCTTGCATGTCCATAGTTGGCATTCAGCAAGGCATTGGTGCCACCACCCAACAAATCAGAAGCCCACAGCTGCCCCACTGAGCTCCAGGGGAGGGTCATGTCCAGGCCACTTCTCCAGAGGCTGTAAGTGGTACCGAGGCTCCTCCGACTCTGTCGAAACCCTAATGCTCTTCATCCATCAGGCATTGCCTTCTTAGACTGATGCCGGAGAGTAATAACATATTAGGCAGGTCATCTGGGGCTCCCACATTGAAAGGAAGGGGCCAAGTAGATGCACGCAGATTGCCGCCACCTCTCCAATGTAGGGTCTTCGTCCAAGCCTGCCAGAATCTATTCCCAGGAAATACAGTCAGACAACCAGTGGCTGGGTTCAAGCTGCCTCATCTTCTGAGCAGTTCTGTATGGAGTGCCTGCCCACTGGACTAATTTGCCTCACAGGGTGAAGGTGGAGGCCCTCTGGCAGTATTCAAAGGGCAGCACTGAGCACATTCTCCATATCACACAAGAGTAACTGCAGCTCTGACCCATCTCTCTCCAAGGCCTGAGGCAAAAAGTGCACAGTGGACTCTTCATGGAAGCCTTTCCTTCTTTCTGAATCGCCTTTCCTTCCTCTGTTCCTCACCCTGCCCTTATACAGAGCCACCCCTTTTCCTCCATTTCCTGTCCTCATAATGATCTATGACTCTCCAAAGCCCCAGTCTACAGGACACCCATCGGCAGGTATCCTTCACCCCAAAAGTCCCTCAATCCAAAATCACTTCTCCCTCCCTAGCACCCCATAGGATGTACACAATGGAGAACTTAACACTCTCGAGACATATGTGAATTTTGAGGTAGAAGTTGTTAAACCGAAATAATATCACTCTCAAAGAAAATAACTAGAAAATGGGCTTCTCCATTTTCAATTAACTGCCTTCCTCAGTAGTCCAGAGGGAAGACAGTGGAGGGTGCAGGGAACTCTCCACCATCTCAGACCTTCTTTCCCAAAAGGAGAAATAACTTCCTGTCTGGCCTCCTCCAGGAGGAAAGTGTCAAAGAAGGAACACCTCTCCCTCCTATGGAAGCCATCACCCACTTTATGATACCCCATTTCTACCCTATAAATAAGGTTTTAATGAGGTCATTCAATCTATTTTAACAATTTATAGTAAAATATCTTTTTTGGAAATAAGTTTATCCAATGTTCGTCACAGATCCCTAACTTCCAAATTTATGCCACTAATAACAATTTTAAATTACTGTTTTTTAATTAACCTCTCTAATTTTGGGAATTTTATCTTTTCCTTCTAATTATCCTCCTTTCAGTTTTATTCCATGCGACCTATCTTAATACTCTTTTCGAAGTAAATGGGCTATAAGTAAATGTCAATACAGATATATTTTAAATACCTCTGTAGATGACAAGTATAATTGTCCTGATTCTAGCAACCAGCACAGTTACATGCTCATGTGGGCGTAAGATATTAACTCCCAAGCTGTGAGAGGGCCCAGGGCTGGGGGCGCCTGGGTGGCTCAGTCGGTTAAGCGGATGACTCTTGATTTGGGCTCTCCCTCTTCCTCTGCCCCTCCCCCTCCTCTAAAAAAATAAAAAGAGGACCCAGGGCTAAAAAAGCTAATAAGAGGTTAGCAACTTACTCCATAGAATGAGATTCACCAGCTATTAAAACAATTCACACATGTGAAGCAGAATGACCTTTGGAAAGCTTCTTTCCCAAACTAAACCGTCAACTCTCCTCCTTGAAAGATGTCTCCATCTAAAGTGGTTATCTTGACTTCCCAACTGACTCCACCTGGCTCCTACTAACAGTATCAGAATTCAGGAAGACCATCACAGATAATTTCTTGTTGTGTTGGGTGCTTTTTGAAAGGGGGAGCAAGATTGGCAAACAGCAACTGAAAAATCCATTAAATAAATCTATCAACAAAATGCAGAATAAGCTGGAAAAATAATGAGACCATTGCTGAATGAGGCAGATGGCTTGGCAACCCTAAAAGACTAACATCAAACAAACATTCATTTGAGTCTTCATCTAGCTTCACTAAATTAGTATGTGAATTCAAACATTTGTCTTTCGATATTTCTTTCCCAATGATGGGAACTATGTGAGTAAAGACCACTAGCAAGAGGAGGAGGAAATGCTAGCCAAAGAAAATGTCACTTGTAAGTCATGCTGACACTAAGCCTTATGGGGGTATAATAGAAACTACTGGAGACTTTCCATCTATACCTCAAAGGCCTAAGGACACATTTGAGTTCTTCCCTCATGTGTAATTATCTGTAATTATTGCCCCAAGTTTTTCAAACTCTGCCACCACATTCTTTGTGCATTGCAGTAGAATCCTTGCCATGCTATTGGTGAATTGATCTTCAATGATATATGTACTCACAAACAGGAAAGATAGACTCACTGTGGAAGTTCATAGAGGGGTGGGGACTGAAGGGAGAAAATCTCTTGCTAATCTCATACATAAAATGAGGGACACAGTCTTATTAAAAAAAAAAAAAAAAAAGGACTTAAAGAATTACACTTAGGAATATCAGATCACAGTCACCAAACCATGCAAAGACTATACTGAAGATGTGTGTGCATGCTTGTGGGTGTATGTGTGTGTCCCACAAGACTGACTTAGATTTTCTACTCAAAAACCAAAAATTTCAACACACTGAATATTTATGAGACCATAAAAGAAAATTAGTAGTTAAAAAAAGAAGCCACTACAAAGGAAAGAATTTGTCATTCACTCTGGAGAAGTCCATGATGATCTCTCTTTTAAATGATTCACTATGAAAATAAAAGTTGTTCAAAATGCATCAACAGAATATGTGAGCAGGATTAAAGGCAAATTTTAAAAAACAGCTTTAATAAAAAAGAATGAAGTCTTGCCATTTGCAACAACAATGGATGGAGCTAGCGAGTATATGCTAAGCAAAATAAGTCAGAGAAAGACACATACTATATGATTTCACTCATATGCGGAATTTAAGAAACAAAACAAGTGAGCAAAAGGGAAAAATTAAGAGAGAGGGGGGCACCTGGGTGGCTCAGTTGGTTGAGCATCCGACTCTTGATTTTGGATTGGGTCATGATCTCAGGGCTCAGGTCATGATTTCAGAGTTGTGAGATCAAGCCCCGTGACAGGATCTGTGTTCAGCAGGGAGTCTACTTAAGATTCTCACTCTCCCTCTCCCTCTGCTCCTTCCCCTGCTCATGCATGCACGCACTCTCTCTCAAATAAATAAACAAATCTTTTTAAAAAATAAGAGAGCGAGAGAGACAAACCAAGAAACAGACTCTTAACTCTAGGGAACACACTGATGGTTACCAGAGGGGAGGTAGGTGGGGGGATGGGTGCAACAGGTGATGGGGATTAAGGAGGGCATTTGTGATGAGCACTGGGTGTTGTTTCGAAGTGCTGAATCACTGTTTTGTACACCTGAAACTGATATCACACTGTATGTTAACTACACTAGAATTAAAATTAAAGCTTAAAAAATTAAAAATGTAAAAAATCGCTTTATTCTCTTTTCAGGGCTGTCAGTCAAAAGTATATCTGTGGTACCGGGAAAAGAATGACCTCTCTAGTCATCTTATAGAACTCATAATCCTAATGAGAAGAAATACAATGATTCGTAAGCATAAAATATTGACACATGATGGGAAGCTGTCTTTGGTGAAAAAGTACTTCCAGTTAGATAAGAACTGAAATTCTTGTAAAAGAGAGAAAAGCGTTACAGCCTTTCTTCCCAGTATCCAAGTTGACTCTGTGTGCTAAAATCTAAGGAAAACAACCAAAACGACTCACCTGAGTGTGTGCAGTATAGTCTGAGAGGAAAAATTACCTAGACGGAAATACACGAAAGTATTAATTTATAACAAATGCCTTTGGGTAGGTCAACTTTCTGCAGTTTCCATATTTTTTATAATGAGCACATACTGAGTTTATAATCAGAAAAAAAAGACTGCACATCTTCAAAATGGTAAGACAAATTATAGAGATAAATTCTTTAAATTGTTTTCCCTATTTGCCATGTAGGTAAATGAGGTCAGCTTCTACCCTGAGACTCTCCTGTGAAACACTCTTTTTCCAGTGTCACGAAAATTGCTGCTTCTCATCCTTTTAAAACCCATATGACTTGTCAAACCAAGAAGTAGTTTCCCCATTTTAACTTTAAAAATGTCTAAAATACCCTTTGCATATAGAGTTATTAGTCAAAGCTTAAAATTACAATGGGTTTCCTGCTTTAGCTCGATTTCATAGGGAACCTGGAACCAATAAAGGAGGCGTTAATAGATAAAAGGTTTTTCCTCTAGATACCAATTGTGTTACATCGATTATAATGTAAAATTCAAGTGTATAGAAATTCACTTGACAGCTACTAAACAAGACAGCATGAACAAGAGTAATCTAATATGTACTAATTTTAGTGGAGAAAATAAATGTTTGTGGGAGGGGGGAGTTTAAAGTGGCATTTAAATGTAAGTACTATTGTAAGTACTATTTCACTGTGAGTTCCCACTGTGCTTCATACAATGCTCAGCACACAGCGAACAGTCAAGCGGTTGAGTACAAAGAACACTGGATTAGAAGTCAAGAGGCCTAGATTCTCACTCTAGCTTCACCACTATGTAATTAGCTAAATTATAATCCAGCATTTTATCCATTCCCTCATCAGTAAAACAGGAATTGAATCTACCTCACCTGCGTCAGAGGCCTGGGTGAAGATAATGACAGCATGAATGCAAAGGAACATTTTATTGAAATTATAAAGCATTTTTCGGTTGACTAATTTACCCCTTTTATATAATCCTGATAGGCAAAGAAACACTTTGTTATAGAATGGCATCTCATTACCATGAAATTCCCCCAAGACCCAACAAAAATCAAATTCCACCTGCTTCTGGAAATAAATTTCAGGACATGAAACAGTAGGGTATTAATAAAGCATCAAAGATATTTGAAGGGCTGCTCTCCAAGTTATTTGAAATTCCTATTTAAAATTGGAGGGGGAGACGAACCATGAGAGACTATGGACTCTGAGAAACAAACTGAGGGTTCTAGAGAGGAGGGGTGTGGGGGGATGGGTTAGCCTGGTGATGGGTATTAAAGAGGGCACGTTCTGCATGGAGCACTGGGTGTTATGCACAAACAATGAATCATGGAACACTACATCAAAAACTAATGATGTAATGTATGGTGATTAACATAACATAATAAAATTAAAAAAATAAAATCTCATTTAATCCAAAAAATATGTATCATTTTTAAAATTCCCTCTTCTCAGAATAAAGCCACAGTCATTTAAAGTTTTGACAACTGGCACACACACAGAACCAAGCAAGAGCTTTGTTTCTTTTACCAGACTCCCGTGGCAGAAAGATAGCCCCCCCCCCCCGCCTTGCCTTACAGAACAGTGGGGCTGGAAAATCCTAAATAATTCATTTTCATTTCTACCTGGAGTGACAAAAGGACAGTGCAAAGAATTAAGAGAGACATCAGGACACTGAAAAGACTTATAGACTGATGGTCAAGTTAGGTCAGTGGTGCCAAAGGCTTGAACATGCTCAGAATGTAACAAACCACACAAAGCTGGCTCACTTTACACTAGGGATCAGTAAATTTTTTCTGTAAAGAGCCAGAGAATAAATATTTAAGGCCCAATGGGCCATGTGGCAGTTGGCTCAACTATTTAACTCTGTTATTGAAGTATGACCACAGCAATAGGCAAAACATAAAGAAATATGCCAATAAAACTTTATTTATGGATGTTGAAATTTGGATTTCATATTATTTTCCTACATTATGAAAATGTTCCTACATTATGAAAAATTTTTCTTCTTTTGATTTTTTCAAACTTTCAAAAACTATTTTTTTTTAAGATTTTATTTTATTTATTTGAGAGAGAGAGAGAGAATGAGAGAGACAGCATGAGAGGGGGGAGGGTCAGAGGGAGAAGCAGACTCCCCACCGAGCAGGGAGCCTGATACAGGACTCGATCCTGGGACTCCAGGATGATGACCTGAGCCGAAGGCAGTCGCTTAACCGACTGAGCCACCCAGGTGCCCCAAAAATTATTTTTCTTTTGATTTCATTTAAAAATATTAAAGCCATTCTTAGCTTGTGAGCTGTAGAGAAACAGGCCACTCACTGGATTTGGCCCACAGACTGTAGTTTGCTGACATGTTTTAGACAAAGAATTAGCATGAATTTAGGCCAGGCTCACCAAAAACAGATTCTAAGGCAAGAATTAGCATATAAGTAATTGCTTAAGGAAGTTCTGCCATAGGAAACCAGTCAAGGAGAGGAGGCGGCAAGAAACAGGGAAGAAAGAGAAAGTGTGACAGTCAGCCCTCAAAACGGTCCCCAGTGGCTCCCACCACCAGGTATGTATGCCCTTGTGTGGGCCTCTCCTGTAGTGTACCAGGCTTGGTTTCCATGTGCAACAGAACACGACAGAGGTGATGGTACATCATTCCCAAGATTAACTCATAAAAGACTGACCGCCACTTTTGTCTTGGGTGTGCTCATGCTCTCTCACTCGCTCTCTCTTTCTCTCACTAGCTCTGAAAGGATCCACTGCCATGTCTTGAAGGCACTCAAGCAGTCCTGCTTAAAGGCACACATGGCAAGGACTTGAGGTCTCCAGCCAATAGCCATGTCAATGACCCTGGAAGCAGATTCTCCAGCTTCAGATCCTCAGAAACTGTGCGTTAAGACACTCCTGCTGTGGCCAGAAAGGACTGGCATGATATATTCAGAGCACTAAACGAGAAAAATATGCAGCCAAGAATACTATATCCAGCTAGGCTGTCATTGAAAATAGAAGGAGAGATAAAAAGCTTCCAGGACAAACAAAAACTAAAGGAATTTGCAAACACGAAACCAGCCCTACAAGAAATATTGAAAGGGGTCCTCTAAGCAAAGACAGAGCCTAAAAGCAACATAGACCAGAAAGGAACACAGACAATATACAGTAACAGTCACCTTACAGGCAATACAATGGCACTAAATTCCTATCTTTCAATAGTTACCCTAAATGTAAATGGGCTAAATGCCCCAATCAAAAGACACAGGCTATCAGATTGGATTAAAAAATAAGACCCATCGATTTGCTGTCTGCAACAGACTCATTTTAGACCCAAAGACACCCCCAGATTGAAAGTGAGGGGGTGGAAAACCATTTACCATGCTAATGGACACCGAAAGAAAGCTGGGGTGGCAATCCTTATAGCAGACAAATTAGATTTTAAACCAAAGACTGTAATAAGAGATGAGGAAGGACACTATATCCTACTCAAAGGGTCTATCCAACAAGAAGACCTAACAATTATAAATATCTATGCCCCTAACATGGGAGCAGTCAATTATATAAGGCAATTAGTAACAAAAGCAAAGAAACACATCGACAACAATACAATAATAGTGGGGGACTTTAACACCCCCCTCACTGAAATGGACAGATCATCTAAGCAAAAGATCAACAAGGAAATAAAGACTTTAAATGACACACTGGACCAAATGGACTTCACAGACATATTCAGAACATTCCATCCCAAAGCAATGGAATATACATTCTTCTCTAGTGCCCATGGAACATTCTCCAGAATAGATCACACCCTAGGTCACAAATCAGGTCTTAACTGGTACCAAAAGACTGGGATCATTCCCTGCTTATTTTTAGACCACAATGCTTTGAAACTAGAACTCAATCACAAGAGGAAAGTCGGAAAGAACTCAAATACATGGAGGCTAAAGAATGAATGGGTCAACCAGGAAATTAAAAAAAAGAATTAAAAAAATTCATGAAAACCAATGAAAATGAAAACACAACTGTTCAAAATCTTTGGGATGCAGCAAAGGCAGTCCTAAGAGGAAAGTCTATAGCAACACAAGCCTTTTTCAAGAAACAAGAAAGGTCTCAAGTACACAACCTAACCCTACAGCTAAAGGAGCTGGAGAAAGAACAGCAAATAAAGCCTAAACCCAGCAGAAGAAGAGAAATAATAAAGATCAGAGCAGAAATCAATGAAATAGAAACCAAAAGAACAGTAGAACAGATCAACGAAACTAGGAGCTGGTTCTTTGAAAGAATTAACAAGATTGATAAACCCCTGGCCAGACTTCTCAAAAAGAAAAGAGAAATGACCCAAATCAACAAAACCATGAATGAAAGAGGAGAGATCACAACCAACACCAAAGAAATACAAACAATTATAAGAACGTATTATGAGCAACTATATGCTAGCAAATTAGATAACCTGGAAGAAATGGATGCATTCCTAGAGATGTATCAACTACCAAAACTGAACCAGGAAGAAATAGAAAACCTGAACAGACCTATAACCACTAAGGAAACGGAAGCAGTCATCAAAAATCTCCCAACAAACAAAAGCCCAGGGCCAGATGGCTTCCCAGGGGAATTCTACCAAACATTTAAAGAAGAATTAATACGTATTCTTCTGAAACTGTTCCAAAAAATAGAAATGGAAGGAAAACTTCCAAACTCGTTTTATGAGGCCATTACCTTGATCCCAAAACCAGACAAAGACCGCATCAAAAAGGAGAATTACAGACCAATATCCTTGATGAACACGGATGCAAAAATTCTCACCAAAATACTAGCCAATAGGATCCAACAGTACATTAAAAGGATTATTCACCACGACCAAGTGGGATTTATCCCTGGGATGCAAGGTTGGTTCAACATCCACAAATCAATCAACATGATACAATACATTAACAAAAGAAAGAACAAGAATCATATGATCCTCTCAATAGATGCAGAAAAAGCATTTGACAAAGTACAGCATCCTTTCTTGATCAAAACTCTTCAGAGTATAGGGATAGAGGGTACATACCTCAATATCATAAAAGCCATCTATGAAAAACCTACAGCAAATATCATTCTCAATGGGGAAAAACTGAGAGCTTTCCCCCTAAGGTCAGGAACGCGGCAGGGATGTCCACTATCACCACTGCTATTCAACATAGTATTAGAAGTCCCAGCCACAGCAATCAGACAACAAAAAGAAATCAAAGGCATCCAAATCGCCAAAGAAGAAGTCAAACTCTCACTCTTTACAGATGATATGATACTTCATGTGGAAAACCTAAAAGACTCCACCCCAAAACTGATAGAACTCATATAGGAATTCAGTAAAGTGGCAGGATATAAAATCAATGCACAGAAATCAGTGGCATTCCTATACACCAACAACAAGACAGAAGAAAGAGAAATTAAGGAGTCGATCCCATTTACAATTGCACCCAAAACCATAAGATACCTAGGAATAAATCTAACCAAAGAGGCAAAGAATCTGTACTCAGAAAACTATAAAATACTCATGAAACAAATTGAGGAAGACACAAAGAAATGGAAAACTGTTCCATGCTCATGGATTGGAAGAACAAATATTGTGAAGATGTCAATGCTACCTAGAGCAATCTACACATTCAATGCAATCCCCATCAAAATACCATCCACTTTTTTCAAAGAAATGGAACAAATAATCCTAAAATTTATATGGAACCAGAAAAGACCACGAATAGCCAGAGGAATGTTGAAAAAGAAAAGCAAAGCTGGCGGCATCACAATTCCGGACTTCCAGCTCTATTACAAAGCTGTCATCATCAAGACAGTATGGTACTGGCACAAAAACAGACACATATATCAGTGGAACAGAATAGAGAGCCCAGAAATGGACCCTCAACTCTATGGTCAACTAATCTTTGACAAAGCAGGAAAAAATGTCCAATGGAAAAAAGACAGTCTCTTCAACAAATGGTGTTGGGGAAATTGGACAGCCACATGCAGAAGAATGAAACTGGACCATTTCCTTACACCACACACAAAAGTAGACTCAAAATGGTTGAAAGACCTAAATGTGAGACAGGAGTCCATCAAAATCCTAAAGGAGAACACAGGCAGCAACCTCTTCGACCTCAGCTGCAGCAACTTCTTCCTAGAAATGTCGCCAAAGGCAAGGGAAGCAAGGGCAAAAATGAACTATTGGGACTTCATCAAGATAAAAAGCTTTTGCACAGCAAAGGAAACAGTCAACAAAACCAAAAGACAACCGACAGAATGGGAGAAGATATTTGCAAATGACATATCAGATAAAGGGCTAATATTCAAAATCTATAAAGAACTTATCAAACTCAACACCCAAAGAACAAATAATCCAATCAAGAAATGGGCAGAAGACATGAACAGACATTTCTGCAAAGAAGACATCCAAATGGCCAACAGACACATGAAAAAGTGCTCAACATCGCTCGGCATCAGGGAAATCCAAATCAAAACCTCAATGAGATACCACCTCACACCAGTCAGAATGGCTAAAATTAACAAGTCAGGAAACGACAGATGTTGGCGGGGATGCGGAGAAAGGGGAACCCTCCTACACTGTTGGTGGGAATGCAAGCTGGTGCAGCCACTCTGGAAAACAGTATGGAGGTTCCTCAAAAAGTTGAAAATAGAGCTACCATACAATCCAGCAATTGCACTACTGGGTATTTACCCCATAGATACAAATGTAGGGATCCAAAGGGGTATGTGCACCCTGATGTTTATAGCAGCAATGTCCACAATAGCCAAACTGTGGAAAGAGCCAAGATGTCCATCGACAGATGAATGGATAAAGAAGATGTGGTATATATATACAATGGAATATTATGCAGCCATCAAAAGGAATGAGATCTTGCCATTTGCACAGACGTGGATGGAACTGGAGGGTGTTAGGCTGAGCGAAATAGTCAATCAGAGAAAGACATATATCATATGACCTCACTGATATGAGGAATTCTTAATCTCAGGAAACAAACGGAGGGTTGCTGGAGTGGAGGGGGTGGGAGGGATGGGGTGGCTGGGTGATAGACATTGGGGAGGGTATGTGCTATGGTGAGCACTGTGAATTGTGCAAGACTGTTGAATCTCAGATCTGTACCTCTGAAACAAATAATGCAATATATGTTAAGAAAAAAAAAAAAGAAGAAGATAGTAGGAGGGGAAGAATGAAGGGGGGGAAATCGGAGGGGGAGAAGAACCATGAGAGACGATGGACTCTGAACAACAAACTGAGGGTTCTAGAGGGGAGGGGGGTGGGAGGATGGGTTAGCCTGGTGATGGGTATTAAAGAGGGCACGTTCTGCATGGAGCACTGGGTGTTATGCACAAACAATGCATCATGGAACACTACATCAAAAACTAATGATGTAATGTATGGTGATTAACATAACAATAAAAAAGTAAAAAAAAAAAAAAAAGACACTCCTGCTGTTTTAAGCTAAATTTTGCAGTAACCTGTCACAGAGTAATCCAAATTCCAAGGATTCCAAGGCCAAACAAGGAAGTGGTCTCTGGCCCAGTTCCACAGAGTGTCCCGTCGGCCTGATCCCACGGAGTGGGGGTGGGGGGCTCTGGGGTTTAAGTTCCTCCTGAGTTACCCTGACCAGAGAGATAAGGGGAGCTGGACTTTTCACACTCTAGCCCTCATCAGCTGAGAGCCACCCCAAGGGAACACAAATCCCTAGGCCGTTCTCTCTCTACATGTGAGGGGCAAGAATGAGGGCAGGCTGCAGAGAATGAGCCACAAGCACTGGTGGTTGGAAGTCAAATGTTTAAAAAAAACCTCTTTAGATCTGGATACAGCACTGACATTACCCACTATAGGCCGTTTTTTTGAAGTTGAGATACAATTGACATCTAACATTGTGTAAGTTTAGGTGTGTGACATGTTGATCTGACACATTTGTATACTGCAATATGATTACCACTGTGGAGTTAACTCACGCCTCTATCACATCACACAATTATCATTTCTTTTTTGTGGTGCAAACAATTAAGATCTAGCCTCTTGGCAACTTTGAAATTTATATTACAGTATTTCTGTCTATAATCACTGTGCTGTGCCTTAGCTCTCCAGGACTTATGTATCTACTGGTTGCAAGTTCGTACGCTTAAACACCATCTCCTCAACTCCCCTACCCCGCCCCCCAGCCCCTGATAGCTACCATTCTACTCTCCGTTTCTGAGTTTGGCTTTTTTAGATTCCACACATGAGTGAGATTATACAGTACTTGTCTTTCTCTGTCTGATTTATCTCATTTACCATAATGTACTATAGGATATTTTTATGAGTCTGTCAAATGTACAGATACATGTTTAAACCTGAATTTGAGTGTGCAGGTTTGCAACATGCTGTAAATGAATTAACTTACCAACAAGGCTCAGCATTCTAATTTCACATTCCATACATGTCCCAAAGACAAGTTGAACATTAAGAATGCTCACCAGGAAAATCAGATATTGCTGCCTTTAGATAACCTAGCATGAAGACGTCAATAAAATCACTTTGCCAGTTATAGATGTTAAAATAAATGATGAAAACCAGTATGAAGCTCTTAGCATGGCCAAAGATATCAACTTCCCCAGGTACACATAGGGTTCTAGCCTCTAAATTCCTGAGTAAATTTAGGACAGTATTATAAAGTTTATAATAAATTCTTCAATGAATCAAATAACTCATAAACTAATGACCTGTTCCCCAACGAATACTAAAACTTTTACATCAACCTTGGTATTTCCTAAAGGAAAACTGAACTACCCTCATCTCTAGATCTTAAATATCCTTCCTCATCTCTGCAGGTTATCCCACTTTTCTCCTCAAACTGGACCAAAACAGTCAGCACAAGTATAATCTTGCTAAGCATTGATCCTATCAGAGCCTGGCTTTTTTTTTTTTTTGGCCTGTCACAAGGACAAAATGAAAACAGAATGGACGTAAGCAGGGCCGGACAGCCAAGCCACAACGCTCCCAGCACATGGCACTGGCCAGTCAAAACTTAGGTCCCCAGGATTCTGCAAAATACACAGGGGATGCTGGAGCACCAGGAACGATGCCAGTTCACACAGACCCCTTGGAGATCTTTTTCCATCCTCAAGCATCACACACACGCATGCACGCATGCATGGTACCAGTCATTTTCCATTTGCCTTCAGATCCCTTTCTTGTGTTCTAGATCACAGAGAGGCTGACTCCTGCAGTTCACTGGCTTTTCTGGCTTGGTTCAGCCCGTGGCAGGCACAGGCACAAGACTGGAGGGTGCGAGAAAGAGAATCCAGGGTACTTCTGCCCCACTGTCTTTTTGCTGCAGGGCGAAACAATGTGTTCATGGCTCCCATTCCACTGCAAAACCCTCCCCTCCTAGCTCCTGCCAGGAGGTGGGAGCTTCTCAGAGACTTTGAAGATCATACTAATTACAGGAAGCATTGTGAGCTTTGGTACTTCTCGCTGAGGTCTCCAACGTTTGTTTCCTTGGCCTCCGGGGGGCTAAAGATTTCCTGACCTTCGTTCTCACAGTTTCTCAATATTCATCTAAGCTCTTATTCCTAGAGTAAACCACTGTGTTCCCAAATTATTTAGAATAGCTCTGTTTTATTGACCAGCAACAGACTAATACGCCATATAAGTAGATTTGAAGGGCATGGTGTCAAAATCTAGCCAGTCTGCCATGTGAAATTTGACGTGTCCTTATATGCCATTCCTCCGTCTCTCAAAGTAACTAACATTATTGAAGCATATACTGTAAATTGTCCAGCTCAGTATCATTCCAACCCTTTCTTAGTTGTATTCTTTTACTATAAAGGCAGGACAGCTAAAACCTCACCTTCTCAGACTCCCTCGCCTCTCGGAGTGACCTTGGGACTCAGTCCTGTGCAATGAAACACAAATAAAAGTCAACTGGTGCTTCTTTTCCTCTTCCTTCTTCCACTTCTCTAGATCTTTGGTAGTGCTCAAAATGAAACAGCCATTGGTTAGGAGGGTAGAGCAGGAGGAGAGGAAGAATTTTATTCCTTGATGGCATCCTCAAGCTGTTTTCTCTCAGACTTCTGAAGCATTAGACAAATAATCCCATTAATTTTTAAACCACTGTTTGTCAGCTTTTCTGGGATTTTCTGCCAAATGCAATCTCTAACTGACACAATTTGTATAGAAGAAATTGTGCTTTTTTAAAAAAAAAATCAGATTAGCTTAAATTTATTGAGTCTCAAAATACACTCCCTGCTGGGTAAAAGCTGTGTGTGTCTTCTAATTTCTCCATTGTAATCATTATTTAGAACAATGCGTCTTTACCAAGCATGAAAATAACTTTCTTTACAGTTAGAGTTTACTTTACAAAAGAGACATGTTGCTAGTAAAGTCAAATGAAAATTTAATTATATTCTAATTTACACCAGAAAAAGTCACTATTTAAAGTAACCTGTTGGTGAACATTTTTACAATGGAAACACTATTTTATCTTAAATCCAAATATTCAGATATCAGACTAGCTTAACATGGGACCTGAATAAAGGACTCTATTTTGTAGCTTTTCATACTGAGCTAAGAATTGCATAGACATATATTTTCTTTTTTTTTTCAGCATTTCCTTTTTTTTTATTATGTTATGTTAGTCACCATACATTACATCATTAGTTTTTGATGTAGTGTTCCATGATTCATTGTTTGCCTATAGCACTCAGTGCTCCATTCAATACGTGCCCTCTTTAATACCCATCACCAGGCTAACCCATCCCCCCACCCCCTCCCCTCTAGAACCCTCAGTTTGTTTCTCAGAGTCCATAGTCTCTCATGGTTCATCTCCCCCTCCGATTTCCCCCCCCCTTCATTTTTCCCTTCCTGCTATCTTCTTCTTCTTCTTCTTTTTTTTTTTAACATATAATGTATTATTTGTTTCAGAGGTACAGGTCTGTAATTCAACAGTCTTACACAATTCACAGCGCTCACCATATAAAGGAATATCACAAAGGTAGGTATCCGTGGGGGTGTCCAAAGTCTACAGCAGAATAAATTGTCCTGCCTGAGAGACTTCTCATGCGAAGAAGCAGATGTCATGTGCTGCTGGATGCCCCCACCTGCCATCAGAGTATGGATTCCTCCCTCCCCTTTGGTTCTGCCATGTCAGTGAACGCAGCACACAGGGCAGGTACGGAAAGCGCAGACGGGGACACTGCTGTTGGTATCTCAGAAAGAATTCGTCCTCATCCCTCCATCTCCCACTTGCTGGGCATTCATCTCTCTTCTTGATAAGCCAGCAACCTACTCCTTGATAACATCTCTTATACTGAAGACGTGGCGCTAAGACAGACGTCCTATCTCACTGAAAGGAAGTTCTTCTCCGCCAGGCCTTACAGGAGAAAAGAAGGAAAAACAAAAGCAAAAGTACCCAGTGATTTCCCCTAATACAAGACTCCGGTCCAGCGCCTATGGTTTCACACTTGGACCACTGCCAACTTCTTTAGCTAGTCTTAAGTCCAGACTCTTCCATGCATTACTTCAGCTATCACATCACTCTAGAGTGAATTTTGCTTAAAAGGCTACATCCATCAACTTCAGTTTATTAAAGGCTTCTGCAGCTCTCTGTGATCTACCACACCAAACCTCAACTCTTCTACCTCCTTTTCAAAGCTCCTAATGGTATTCCTCCCTCTGACCTAACCACATCTACTTCCCAGGCCAGCCAAACCTACACTGGTCTCTCTTGTATCGTTTTATATGCTTTGGGTTGCAAATAAAAAAAAATCCACACAATCCCATTGGCTTTATCAACTGAAGAAGTCTAGAGAGACAGAAGTTTTAAGATTGATTCATTTAGTGTCTTCACAACATCATCAAGTACCCTGGTTTCTTCCTCTCCTGTCTCATATCCCAGGCCCCAAAGCCCATCCTCAGCAGGGAGCCTGTCCTCAGGATCACACTCCTGTGCTCAAGGCATCACATGCAAAAACGTCCAGTGCTAGGAGAGGAGGCATTTCTGCCTCTTTTTCTCTTTTCAACAAGAAGAGCTTTTGCAGAAGTCCCCACAATGTCCCCTCATGACTCTCTGGCCTCTGTATCACATACCCATGTCAAAACTCGGTGAGAGAAGAGGGACCACCATGGCTGTATAAAGGAGCATAAACACCTGAAAAAAAACTGGGTTCTTCTGGCCAGGAAAAAGAGGGAATGGCTGTAGAAAAGGCAACCACAACATCTGCAATATCTCACCTTGTTCTTACCCCCTATATAGATCACCCTCATTCCAATGTCTGTGCCTTTGTTCTTGATTTCAACATCTTATGCCTTCTCTCTTCTTTTCCATCTAGACAAATGCTTTCCATTCCTGAAGATCACAGAGAAGTAAGAAAGAGAGTCTGACACTGAGAGATCAAACAGCGAAGGGCACATAGCCAGAAAAAGGCCAAACTGGGATTAAAACCCACAACTTTCTAACCCCAGATCATGCGTGTCTACCCTCTAAGACCCATCTCCTCTGTAAAATCCCCAGTTACCATATCATTTTCTCAATTTTATTTCAAGATGGCAACTTGATGCCATGCAATTAACTTCTTTCTCTCCCAAATTCCTACCATGATAACCAAAGAATTAGAAAATATGAGAAAGTCTGCATCAACCCTGAGAAATATGGAAGGGTGCCATGTTACGTAGATGGGACTGGGTTAAGGACAGGATTCATCAGTGGGCCAACACATGGGGAATACTGGATAAAATTTCACAGAAGCTTCCAAAGTCAGAGCAGCTCTAAATAGGAATAGGTAAGCTATGGGCCACACGAGAAAGAGAAAACCCAAACACTTCCAGAAGTATACAAGGACTTATATATGAGGCAGAGAGAAACCAGTGGACATCACTATCAGTTTGGTTAGACAAAGGGGCTGAGAAAAGCAAAGGCATTATGCTGGAAAACCGTTAACAAGGACAATCATGATTGGAAGAATTGGGTCAGGACCCACCATTTGCTACAACAAATGTGGAAGAGAAAATCCTTGGCCTAGCAGTTTGCTTTTCTTTTAGGGTTCCCGGGCCCAATTCCAACTTGGCTGGGGGGGATTCACTCCCACACAATATCAAGCAATTCTCAAACAGCAGCAGGAAGTCTGAGAATTCAATTCCATTCTGACACTACCTACTCAGAGACAGCATCAGATCCTACTGGTCAAGCCTTCAGTCCTACAAGACTGCCCCCATCTCCCTCTTCAGATGCCAGTCACAAAGCCCAGGTTATTACCTGTGCTCCTGACCAACCAGCTACAGATTAGAGTTTCCAGTGACCTCCTCCTTAGGTTCAGTTAATTTACTGGAACAGCTCACAGAACTATGGGAAACACATTTACCAGTTTTTTAAAGGATAAGATAAAGGATACCATTCAACAGCCAGATGAAGAGATACATAGGGCAAACAAAGGACTTCTGTCCTCGCAGAGCTTGGAGCCCCACTCAACAGCACATTCAAATGTTCATGCAAAACTCTCTGAATAAAGGACCAAAAAGCTGTCCTCTTGAGTTTTTACGGAGGCTTCAACACACAGTCATGATTGACCAAGTCATTGGTCATTGGCTGATTCAACCTCCAGCTCCTCTCCCTTCCCCAAAGGTGGGGGTGGAGGTTAGGACTGAGGGTTCCAACCCCTTGATCACATGGTTGATCCTCCTAGTAACCAGCCCCCACCTTGGGTGGGGTCCACAAGTCACTTTCATTAATAACAAGACACCTATTTCACCTTCATGGCTCTGAAGCATTTTCAGGAACTGTGGATAAAGACCAAACATATCTGAGGAGTATATTTGGTCATCTGAATGACCAAATATATATTTCTTATATATCATTATGTTCCAGCTTCCCTGCCCCATGTCTGTCTCCTTTGTAAAACATTCTTTCTATTCCTTCCAGTAAAACGAAACCCCCAATTTATCAAAGGAAAACAATAGAAAATATAAGCTTTTCCTTGTGTCTTAGATTAAAACATTTAAACTGGGACACACACATGTCAATCCCAGTAATTGTTAAGCATAGATATCAGGAAGAACAAATAGAAAAATCTTACCAAATGGAGAGAGAGAGCCAAGAGATCAAAATACAAAGACCCTATACATATTTGGAACAAACAAAAAAAAGTTATAAGGAACTTCTTTTATAAAGTAAAGGAGAACAGTATAAAAATCTATCTTTTCGGTTTATATTAAAATTTGAAATGACATTTTATTTCTAAAAACAAAACCATCTAAGGTCAAGAAAGACTGCTTTCAGATGAAAAAAATACAGTGGAGCTAGGTGGACTACTGCAGAGAACTAAACTAGAGAATTAGAATGAGTCTGAGACATTTTCCCCAAACTCAGAGGAAATTGATAAAAAGATAATTGTCATGGGAAAATGTAGGGGACATGGAGGATAAATCTAGGAGACTATATGTCTTAACTGTAAACCAGATGTCAGCTGGCCCTCTTGCTCCTTGGGGATCTAGGTGTAATTGGTTTGGGCCTTGCTATTTCCATGATCCATGAAAGTCCAATATAATCCTCTCAATTTCTGTTCAGTAGGGATTTAAGCTCCCAGTGTTCTTCTGGCCCCTATTTCCATATTTTGCCTCTATTTCTTGCCACATCAAACTGGACTCAACTCCTTTCCCAGCTCCACCAGAATTCCACTCACTAGTAGATTAGTACACAGTTGACCCTTGAACACGCAGGGCTTAGGGGCACCAACCTCCTTCGCAGTTGAAAATCCACATATAACTTTTGACTCCCCCAAAACTGAACTACGAATAGCCTACTGTTGACCAGAAGCCTTACTGATAACATAAACAGTCAATTAACACATATTTTTGTATATGTATTATATACCATATTCTTTTTTTTTTTATACCGTATTCTTAACATACCTTTTTCTCAAATTTTTCAGTATTTCTAGGCTGTGTGGTTCATCTGTGAGTTTTTTCAAATTGTTGCAAATCTTCAAAAAATTGTTCAATATATTTATTGAAAAAAATCTACAGATAAGTGGACCTGTGCAGTTCAAATCCATGTTGTTCAAGGGTCAACTGTATGGGGTGCCTGGGTGGCTCAGTTGGTTAAGCGACTGCCTTCGGCTCAGGTCATGATCCTGGAGTCCTGGGATTGAGTCCCACATCAGGCTCCCTGTTCAGTGGGGAGCCTGCTTCTCCCTCTGACCCTCCCCCCTATCGTGCTCTCTCTCTCATTCTCTCTCTCTCTCTCAAATAAATAAATTCCTAAAAAAAAATCTTTAAAAAAAAAGGGTCAACTGTATTTGAGACTCATGATCATTTGCCTTTTCAATGCTTTCCACCCCTTTTTCTTTCTCCCACCTCTGTTCCTCACCCCCTTCTTGGAAATTGCCCTCATTCATTCATCATTCATTCATTCAATATCCATTTTGCTAGCAATACAAGACAGGCAAGTCCCTGCCCTCATGGAACTTATATTCCGCCTAAAGATAGAGAAGACAAGTAACAAAGATATAATGTCAAATAATGTATTAGCTGTCCAGGGCTGCCACAACAAATTGCCACAAAAGCTGAAAACAACAGAAATTGATCCTCTCACAGTTCTGGCAGCCAGAAATCTGAAATCAAGAGGTCAGCAAGGCCATGCTCCTTCTGAAGGCTCTAAGGAAGATTCCTTCCTTATTTCTTCTAGCTTTTGGTAGTGGTCAGCAATCCTTCACATTCCTTGCCTTGTGGCAACATAACTACAATCTCTGCCTCCATCTTCACATGGCCTTCTTCCCTGTATGTCTCCTCCATGTTTCTGGATCACTCTCTCTTTATGAGGACACCAGTCATTGGATTTAGGATCTCTACCCTCATCCAGTATGACCTCATCTTAATTTGATTACATCTGCAAAGGTCCTATTTCTAAATAAGGTCTTCATGGGTACCAGAGGTTAGGACTTTGTTATGGGGTGAATTGTCCCACCCCCTCCCAAATTCACGTTGAAGTCCTAACCCTTAGTACCTCAGAAAGTGACTGTATTTGGAGAAAGGGCCTTTAAAGAGGCAATTAAGTTTAAATGAGGTCCTTGGAGTGAGGCCCTAATCCAACACGACTGGTGCCCTTATAAGAAGAGGGGATTAGGACACAGACACGTGCAAAGGGAAGACCATGGGAAGAAAGAGGAAGAAGAGAGCCATCTATAAGCCAAGGAGAAACTCTTCGGAAGAAACTGACTCTGCCTACACCTTGAGGTTTGATTTCCAGCCTCAAGAACTGTGAGGAAATAAACTTCTGTTGCCTCAGCCCCCAGTCTATGGTATTTATTATGGCAGCCCTAGGAAACTAACAGAGATTTCAACATGTCTTTTGGGGGGACACAATTCAACCCACAACGGGTAGTGATATGTGCTATGAAAACCAATTAAATAAAGGAGTAAGAGAGTGAGAAAGAGGGGTGGGTAGAGGAATTCAGTTCTCCCCATGTCTAATCCCAAAACTGTTCACCCAAAACTATCAAGGTGTGCGGTAGAACAAAGAGCCCTTTATATAACTGGATCTACTTTCCTTGGAAGAGGATTAGAAAAAAAAAATAACAAAAAGTTCTGTTAAATTACACGAACAATTAATTATTCAGCACTGTCAGGCAGTGTGCCAAACTTTAATTGCATGATCTCATTCGATCCTTATAACAGTCCTAAGCATTGAGTATTGTTATTTTCTTCATTTTACAGATGGGAAAACAGAGGCTGAAGAGGGTCAAATGGCTTGCCCAAGTCCAAAAAGCAGAACCTAGATCCTCTAAACCCAAAGCCCCCTTCTCAACCACTATGGCACACACTTCCTCTTTAGGTAGAGGTTACAAATGAGGACTTATTATATAGAACTGCTTGGGGGGGGTCAATAATGTCTTTCAAATGTAAGAGTTCTGTGTAACTGCATATCAGATATATGTATGGCTTACCACAGCTCTCCCAGTTTTCTGTTTTCGAATATGAAAGGAATTAATGGAAACAGTGTCCCTCCTTATATTAAAAATCAATTTCTTTTAGCCATGGAGAAAGACCCAATGGCCCATGTATTCCCAAAGGCCAAGTCTGGGCTCTCCAAAGCCAAGCTCTTTTTCAGACACTCTGCCCTCCTGCGACAGTGATGGCAGACAGGAGTGCTCACCATGCACTACGCTCACCCAGCAGCTCTCAATGGAGGCAGATAGCTTCAAAGACAGGATTTCAATTACCAACCCCCTGCCCCCCAAGACACATTTATTAAGCAGCCTATAATGAAAGAGAAACCCTAAAAATGCCGTTCTCCTTGGGGATTTTCAGCCGACTGCATTACTGGGCTGCTGAGGACTGGCGCAGAGCAGGAAACACGAAACTCCCCAGCTCCGCAGGCGCCCCTCAGGAAACGCCAAGCTGGGTCTCCTCAAGGATGACCGTCACTCCGGGCACAAGGCAAAACCGAAATCCTAGAAAAGACCTGGAAAATGCTCCCACCACCATGAAAAGCAAGTCATAATTAAAACAAAGGGAAAGGAAAATTGAGGCCGAGGAGCTCCTGCCGTGAGAGATGGAGCGCCAGTCACAGCTTCTAACTGGAGAGCGGGAGGAGCGATCTCCACTCCCAACCCTGCCCACTGAGTAACATTTATAGCTATTACTTTCTTGCTGTTTGTAGCAAGCCTTTAGAGATGTCTTGAGAATCCATCCAATATAGAAAAGGGCCTGTTGTTTTGGCTTTCTTACCGCTAAGCTATTGATATTTTAGGAGAGTAATTGAACTTCCCGGTACTAACTTGTTTTCTCCATGAACTAGGATCCCCTGAAGATAAGTGAGTTGGCAGGGCATACACGCAAGTAACTGTAAATCCAGTGCCTAAATGGCATTTGCGCTTATCAGCCTCTGAAAGAGAAGGAGGCAGTCTAGCTGTAAAGCATTTCCTCCAGTTTAAATTTGTCCTGGCCTCATCACACACACACACACACACACACACACACGCACGCACGCATGCACACGCACATATGCACACACATCTTGCAATTTGGCATTTTTTAAGAATAAGGACAAAAAAGCAGATTTATTTTTGCAAACTAACAAGTGATATTTCTCCAAGAGAACTGCCATGATCCATTTGCCTGCACTGAAAAGTTGCTTTCATCCCACACAGTCCAGCTGTTATCCTCAGGTTGCTGAAATAATGAGCAGCATGAAATAAAAGAGTCGAAATCAGCCACCAAGACTCACAACCACATTCAGTCCCCAGACAAGTAGGAGCCTGGTTGGGAATGGCCAGCGCCCCCCTCGCCCCGACAACAGCCCCTGGTCAGCGCGGTCAGGGAACAGCACAGGTCAGCGATGCCTCCAGCACTGGCGGCCAGGAGAGAAGAGTAAGTCTTCATCTCACATCTCTCTGATGGTTTCCCTCCTGCCTCTGCTGCCACGTGGCCAGTACAGGAGTTAATGACACAGCGCTTCTTACGGACTCTACCTGTCACCCAGACAGGGGCCACCCTCCTTCTAGCCCCGTGCTCAGTTCGCTGGTCACAGTCAGTTCACCACATTCATTCCGCAAGTGTATCTCGAGCGCCTGGTCTGTGACAGGCCATGCGCTATCGGTTAGGGCTATCCGCATTATCATCGTCCCTAACCGTGGGGTCCCTGAACCTCAGAGAGCTGGCCTTTGAGTAGGAGAGGTGGCCAGCTAGACAAGCAACACCAACAACGGGGACCGCGGGGAACAAGGTAAGGAGGGCTGTGGAAGCACATGAGCAGGGCGGCTAACCTCTTCTACCTGACCGTGGCAGGGGCTTGTGAGAGGAAGTGCGTCTAAACTGATACCTGGAGGGTGAGTACAGGTCCTTAGATGAAGGTGCCAGGAGTGTGCCAGGCAGGGGGGATGACATCGGTGACAGTTCAGGGGAGGAGTGCAAATAGGGTGCCGTGACGAGAAGTTCAGTATGTCTGAAGCATGGGGTGAAAAGGGGCCGTGGCTTAGCACACTTCCTTCAACAGCTCATTCTCCTACTCCCCACACCATGTGCTTCCTCATACTTCAGAGTGTCCCCGAATGCAACACTCATGACCTCCCCCTCAACTCTCAGAACATGATATCACCCACTGTTTTCTAGATGAAATAGAGGCCACCAGACAGGAACTCCCTCAACTTTCTGACCAAACATGGAAACCTACAGGCATCTGTGCCCATTCTGAGGGCTTTCCTCAACCTGACCCTGTACAGTAGGACTGAGGCCTGCCTTCCATAGGAGGCAAATCCCTTGATGCTTTGGACCCCATTTTCCTCTGCCACACCCCTACCCTGAAACTTACTTTTCAATTATTCCTTCTTTCTCTTATATATCCAACCCTCTCTCTCAAATAGACAATTCCCATAAGGTCTCCAACATGTTCAAATTTCTCCCATTTAAAAAAAATACCTCCTTCTAACACATATCCTCCAAGTAAATAGTGACTTATCTCCATCTTCTGCTTCAAAGCAAAACTTCTCCCAAGAGTTGTCTGTATGTGTAATCTCCATCTGTTCATCTCCTGGTCCTTCGCCAATTCATTCTAATCTGCCTACCACCAGGTGACTCCTACTAATGTCACTAATGATATCCATGTTGCTAAACTCAAAGGGGACATTTTTCAGTCTTCAGCTTCTTTGATATCTCAAGAACATGTGACACTATGACCCAATCAATGTCTAATACTCTCTGTCCATGGCTTCTACGGCACACACCCTTCTCCTGTTTTCCTCTTACTTTTCTGTTCATTCCTTTCAAGTCTGCTTTTCATAGTTTATCCTCTACCAAGCCATTCAATGTCTGGATTCTTCAAAACGTGGTTTTGGGCCCTCTTTTATTCCCAGTTCTCTCGGTGTAAAATCATAACCATGATTTTGATTATCATCTTTATACAGATAGTTCATAAATTTCTGTCTCTGGTCCAAAGTTACTGTAGGTTCCAAAGCTGTGTCTACATACAACTACCTACCTGACATTTGGCCTAGCTGTCTCAAGTGCACCTCAAACTCCACCTGTCCAAAACTGAACTCAGAACCTCCCATGCCCTTCCTTCCACACACAAACACATACTCAAACACGGTCCTCCTCAAGTATTTCCTACCTCAGCAAATGGTACCACCATCCATCCATTTTCTAAAAACCAGAATTACAGGAATCATCTTTTACATTTCCCTTTCATTCCCTGCTTTCAACTTATTACTGAATCCAATTAATTCTGCCTCTTACATGTCTCTTGAAACCGTACTTTCCCATCAATTCAGCTGCTACCTTCCTAACACAAGCTACCACCATCTGTTAACTAGATTATTACAGTGATCTACGCATTAACCTCACTGCATCCCCTCTTAGCTTGCTCCAGAGATTGATCTTTTCAAAACACAAATCAGGACTTGAAGTGCTGGCCAAGTTGAAATAAGCCTACCACCGTCTTTCTCCCTCAACGATGACAACTAAATAACTCCGGATATAAAAGGCACCCTCCTGAGGACTCTGCAAAGTAAACAACAGCAAGAAAATTTGGGAGAGAAGTCCGAATTTAAACAATCGACCCATACGGTAATGAGTTTCCACATATTTCCCCCTCTTATCTCCCTCAGCTTTGACACCAGTTACAAAACCGTGCAGTGGATCCTTCAGCAAAACCTCTAAGAGAAATTCCATATTCCTGATCAGAGGACCAGGGAAAGGGGTGTTTGTAAGTGGAAGAGTATAGAAGAATTCCTATTTTCTGTTCCTTTTTTCTCTCCTTGCCTTTCTCTGTGGAGAACCTACTATGCATCAGCATGATAGACAGCCAAAACTCCAAGAGAAACTTTCTAGATAAAAGAATAAGAAAAAGAAGTCTATGGGGTGAATACTGTGGAAAAATCTTTGGTTTCTCTGCCCCCTCCCCCTTCTCTCTCTCTAAGGCAGCAGCACAGGAAATTAAAACTTGAAGAGAAATGCTGTCTTTCTGGCCAAATGGCCATAATGAGGGGCGTCTGAGATCCACAGGGTATGGGAAGAATCCTAGAAAGGAGAGATTCTTTCCCTTAACTTTGGGGAGGGGATCCTTTAACTTTGTGTATAAATTCCTCCTCTGTACATGTGTGGGACTGACCCAAAGCAGCTAAGATGCAGAGGACCTGAACAACATTATCAATCAACTTGACCTAATTAACATTTATAAAGCACTCCACCCAAAAACAGCAGACATTACGGTACATCTCTTAGAAACACCCCTTGACATTTGGTCTAGGCAATGATTTTTCAGATGTGACACCAGAAGTACAAGTACAAAAGCAAAAATAAACAAGCAAGACGACATCAAACTAAAAAGTTTCTGCAAAGCAGAAACAATCAACAAAAGAAAGAGGCAACCTACAAAAGGGGAGAAAATATTTATAAAACCATGTATCAGATAAGGGGTTAAAATCCAAAATACATAAGGAACTCCTACAGCTCAAAAGCAAAAAGACAGAATCCGATTTTTAAAATAGGCAGAGGCAGAGGACCTGAAGAGACATCTTTCCAAGGAAGACATACAAATGGCCAGCAGACTCATAAAAAGATGTTCAACAACACTAGTCATTAGGGAAATGCAAGGCAAAACCACAACGAGCTATCATCTCACACCGATTAGGAAAGTTATGACCAAAAAGATAAGACTTAACACGTGCTGGTGAGGATGTGATGAAAAGAGAACCCTTGTGCACTGTTAATGGGAATGTAAATTGGTGTAACCACTGTGTAAAACAGTACGGATAGCCCTCAAAAAATTAAAGATAGAACTGCCATATGATCCAACATCCCACTTCGGGGTATATTATCTGAGGGAAATTAAATCACTAACTCAAAGACATATCCGCACCCCCATGTTCACTGCAGCATTAATATTTGAAATAGCAAAGACATGGAAACAACCTAAGTTTCCATGGATGGATGAGTGGATAGAGAAAATGTGGTCTGTATATGCAATGAAAATTATTCATCCACGAAAAGAAGGAAATCCTGCCATTTGCAACAACATGGATGGACCCTGAGGGCATCATGCTAAGTGAAATAAGTCAAACACGGAAAGACCTATACTCTATCTCACTTCTATGTGGAATCTAAAAAAAAGCTGAACTAAAAAACAGAGAGTAGAATGGTGGTTGCCAGGGGCTGGGAAATGGGGAGATGTTGGTCAATGGGAACAAACTTCCAGTTGTAAGATAATAAATAAGTTCTGGGGATCTAATCTACAGCATGGTGACTACTGTTAACTATACTCTGTTATATAGCTGAAAGTTGCTGAGAGGGTAGATCTTAAATGTTCTCACTACAAAAAAAATAGCAGTTATATGAGGTAATGGATATGTTAACTAACCTTATTACGGTCATCATTTTGCAATATACGTGTATACCAAGTCATCAGTGTGTACACCTTTAATTGGTCCAGTGTTATACATCAATTATAACTCAGTAAAGCTGCAGGCAGGGCGGGGGGGGGGGGAGCAATGACTAAAACAAAACACCTGATAATACCAAGTGCTGATGAGGATGCAAGGAAACCGGAACTCACATATTGCGGGTGAGAAGGCAAAATGGCACCAACCACTCTGGAAAGTGGTTTGGCAGCTTCAAATATGCTTACCGTAACTTTTCTAGTTTAAGAGCAGGAGTGGGGATGAGTGAGGCTTGGAAAAAGACATGACCAGCACTGGTCAAAGAGGCCAGAAAGGGCCAGAAAGTTTAGGATGTTTAGGGAGGCTTTGAAGCAGCTGAGTCTAGATGAACAAGAAGACAAGTGTAAACAGAAGGGAATAAGAGACCAGATGAAGAGTACATTCCACACACAGAAGAAAGTGAAGGAATTCACAGTTAAAGAGGCAATGTCCCAGGGATCAAAATCAAGATCTTGAGCTGACTAGGTCTTAAGATGATAAGATCCCAGGTGTATCTGGCTTTGGTCCCAGTGCCCAAAGAGATAATGTGTTTTGCTATAAATTGTGAGAGCTTAAAGTTGCTTAACAGGACATTTTACTAGACTTGGTGTGACTAGTTCCTGCATATAGTTACAAATTATAATTTCTTTGGCAGTCTTTATCCCATTTATTGCCTACTCTAATTTCCATTTTGTGTATGGAAGTGATCCCAACTATTATTGCAGACTCATCATTAAAAATATATAGTATCTTCAATAGGTTAAAATTAATTTAATTTACTTATAATAAACATACATGTAGAGCTGAAAATGTCATTTACATCATGGCTTTCCCCAAAATAGAAATTATTTTAAAAGAGATGAACATTGTAAAAGCAGTATTTTGAAGTAATTTTTATGTCATTTCTTAATGGCACCAAAAACTTGTTTCTCTCCCCAAAATATTATCATACTATAACTGTTCTGGAAAAAGTGATATGATTGAATAAGCTTCATCTTTTTAAATCTTAGTTTAACACCTCTAATGTAGCAATTTGAAGTTCTGATTCTAAGTTCATTTTATTATAACTCTTAGTATTAATAGCTGCTGTAACTGAAAAAGACGTATCACACAAATACGTACTTAGAAATGAAAGAAATGAATCACTGCCCATGCTTACCAAATCATTATACTTGCTTTCTATTCCCAATAACCAATTATACACAATGGATTCAGGGGCAAATAGACCAGTAAATTTCTACCTTCCTTAATGCTATTCAGTTATCCTTGCAAACTATTCAGAATGTGCCAAATCTTTGTATCTTTAACAAACTGTTTCAAATCCCACCAAAATTCTTTTTTGAAAAAATTTCAAGGTGTTGAAAAATTCTGTTTCCTGTGTGTGTGTGTGTCTGTGTGTGTGTGTCTGTGTATGTCTGTGTGTGATAATTATAAGTTAAACTGGTTTTTCAGTGACAAAACTCTCATGAGGAAGGAAACAGTCCCAAACATCTATTTCCAAAATGCACTCTCCATTACACAAGTTTGTTTTAAAAAGCAGTTACTTTTCCCACATAGTGTTCAGAATAAACTTTATTTTTTTAATTTAAATTTTAGTGGTTAACATACAGTGCAATATTGGTCTCTGGAGTAGAATTTAGTGATTCCTCAGTTACATACAACACCCAGTGCTCATCACAAGTGCCCTCCTTAATACCCATCACCCAAGGCACCTGGGGTCCTGGGATCAAGTCCTGTGTCAGGCTCCACGCTCAGCAGGGAGTCTGCTTGAGGATTTCTCTCCCTCTCCCTCTGCTGTACTCTGTCTCTCTCTCTCTCAAAATGAATATTAAATCTTGAAAAAAAAAACTAAAGGTTTTTTTTTTAATTTTTATTTATTTGACAGAGAGCAAGAGAGGGAACACAAGCAGGGGGAGTGGGAGAGGGAGAAGCAGGCTTCCTGCAGAGCAGGGAGCCTGATGCGGGGCTCAATCCCAGGACCCTGGGATCATGACCCAAGCCGAAGACAGACGCTTAATGACTGAGCCACCCAGGCGCCCCAAAAACTAAAGATTTATTAAAAAAAATACACATCACCCATCGAGCCCATCCCCCACCCACATCCTTCAATCAACCGTCAGTTTGTTCTCTATCATTAAGAGTCTCTTATGGCTTGTTTCCCTCTCTTCTTTTTTTCTTTTCCCCCCTTCCCATATGTTCATCTCTTTTCTTTCTTAAATTCCACATATAAGCGAGGTCATATGGTATTTGTCTTTCTTTAACTGACTTACTTCACTTAGCATAATACACTCTAGCTCCATCCACATTGTCGAAAATGGCAAAATTTCATTCTTTTTGATGGCTGAGTAATATTCCATTGGAGATGCATGCATGCATGCGTCACATCTTCCTTATCCACTCATCAGTCGATGGACATTTGGGCTCCTTCCATAGTTTGGCTATTGTTGATAATGCTGCTATAAACATCAGGGTGCATGTACCCCTTCAAATCTGTATTTTTGTATCCTTTGGGTAATAAACGACTTTATACTGAAGAGATAGATTGTGTGTGTGTACATGCATGCACTTAAATACTAGGAAGTAGTCTACTGTCAGATCTAATTAGGCATCACTGCTCAGACCCCACAATGAGGCTAGGGAAGAACTCACACAAGGAATAAAAGAATCAACTCTGCCATTTTCTCATGGTTTGCTTGGACTTGCATTCAGAATAGTCTCTTAGTCCTCAGTTTCTTAGTAGAATTTCTTTCAATCTACTGGTCCATTTGGAGGCCAATAGACTAGTTAATATATAATATAGTTAACATATAATCTATAAATCCACTGGACAGGACACAAGTCAACTGAAATACATGAAAGACTAAAAGAACAAATGAGGGAGTCACCATCAAGCCCCTTTGGAATTCTCTCTTCCTCCTGGATCCCCCTTGGCCAAACAGAACTCATAATAATCTCATATGTGAACTGAATGGAGGCATCTATGTCAACTTGTATACTAAATAATAACAAAGTCTAATTTCTTCCTTATTTTATATAAAAAATAAGTAGAAATAGAAACTAAATTTTCATTCCACACCACACTCTATGGTGCCTACATCCCATTATGGAGAAATTCATGAAATATATCACAGCAAATCCATTTAAAGGAACACTTTACAATCAATAAAATAATGTGATAGAAAAATAATTCAAAATGGGGAAACACCATATACCATTAGAATGAAAAGCAGTTTACCAACAGTATTTTGCATATTGGTGGGACAGAGGAAATATGTTTGTATATTGGTGAATACAGATAAAGAAAAGTTACTAGAAGCATATATACCAAAATATTAATTTCTACATATCCCTGCATGTTTTCTTTTTTATATTTTCCAAAATGTCTGCAATCATTTTGTAATCTAAGGAAGACATTACTTTTTTACTAAAAAGTATGTCTTATCTTGTTATTTCATAACAAGATTATTATGAAATATGATGACTGTACCATGTTCATTTCATTCATTCATCAAAAGATTGATAGTCCACTCTGTACCACACACTGCTTAAGACCACAGGGAACACAATGATGAGCAGGAACACACTATGTTCCTGCCTTCACGAAGGACAGACAGACAACAATCAATAGATGAAAAACACAGCAACAGTAAGAACTATGAATAGACAGTATACAGTGCTATAAAACTCTAAAAAGGGAAACCTCACCTAGAACAGAGGGGAAAAAAAAAGATGCTGCAAGTATTGGTGGATATCCAGACCTCTTTTTTTTTTTTTAGTTTTTTTTATTATGTTAATCACCATACATTACATCATTAGTTTTTGATGTAGTGTTCCATGATTCATTGTTGCATATAACACCCAGTGCTCCATTCAGTACGTGCCCTCCTTAATACCCATCACCAGGTTAACCCATTCCCCACCCCCTCCCCTCTAGAACCCTCAGTTTGTTTCTCAGACCTCTTATTTAAAACATTTTAAATGACGGATGGCTGGGTGGCTCAGTCAGTTAAGCATCCGACTCTTGATCTCAGCTCAGGTCATGATCTCAGGGTTGTGAGACTGAGCCCCACATAGGGCTCCACACTGGGCATATTGTCTGCTTAGGATTCTCTCTCTCCCTCCCCTCTCCCTCTGCCCCTCCCCCCTGCTCGTATGTACACGCTCACGCTCTCACTCTCTCTCTCTCAAATAAATAAATAAATAGACATTTTAAATGAAAATGCTATCATTTTTCATTAAAAACCAAATTGTAATAATCTGTGGATTACATGTGGATTTCTTTTTTTTTTTTTTTAAAGATTTTATTTATTTATTTGAGACAGAGAGAATGAGAGAGAGAGAGCACATGAGAGGGGGGAGGGTCAGAGGGAGAAGCAGACCCCCTGCCGAGCAGGGAGCCCGATGCGGGACTCGATCCCGGGACTCCAGGATCATGACCTGAGCCGAAGGCAGTCGCTTAACCAACTGAGCCACCCAGGCGCCCTTACATGTGGATTTCTATTAGTCATGTCTCTAGTCCCTTCTATTAGGATGAATAATAAACAGTTGCTTGAACTTCTCAAAGTGTCAGATAATGATCAACCTGATGATGGAGTCCTTTGGCAAAATCAAATTATTTTAAAACAATTTTTTACTCCCTCTCGTGGTCTTTCCAAAAACAAACAAAAAAGGTAAAAATCAAAAGTAAACCTTTAATCTAACCATAAGAAATTATGAGAAGACAGAAATTCTAGCATAGAAATTCCAGTGAGCCAATCCCTAGAGAGATGGGTCCCCTTTACTGTGTTTCCTTGGTTACCACTAAAAATTGGTGAAAGATATTTGAGAACAGTCAGATTTAATGTGAAAGATGTGACAAGACAAGATGGAACTGACTTCAGATAGAGTTAGATGGACACTGTCAATTTCATGGTCCTGCCTTCCCAATTTATACATTTCACCAATGTGTAAATGACTTAAAAGAAAGATGCACAAAAATTTGGCTTCTATATGGCACTCTCAAAAAATGCTAGACAACTATAAATTAATACAGATGATCACCTCATCTGGTTTTCTAATATTGCTCTCCTAAAGCATTTTAGAGGGTCAGTGATTTTTCAATTCCTTAAATCATTTCTGCCAACATTGTTGCTTGCAATAAATAGCTAGAAGCCTAAATCTGCCATGTTCTTTTCCTTGATGAAAATGTAAATCTTTCCAAACATATTGATTTTATCTTTTTTTTTTTTTTTTGTAAAAACAGAGCATACTGTCTAGTATTTTGCAAGGCTCTAAGTCACACTGTATGATGGGAATTTTAAAGAGAGATGCCACCACTTTGTCCACCATCATCATCATCTCTCCCCTCTGGAGAAGTGAAATGGTCCTGGGCAATGCACCAGATCACAACTGCGATACACACCAAAGGTACTGGCCATTCTTTTAAGAAGACTTCATGATTAGAAGCCCATGTGACAGACAGCACTGTGACACTGTGGACGATTGAGCTGCTGAATTTGGGGGCAGAAATGAATGTTGATTAGTGTCTGTTGCCTCCTTGGGTAAAGAAAGATGATGCCAAGGCAATTCTTTTTCCTGCCTTTCCCAGAAAGATTAGAGAAAAGGCAGAGTGTCATAGTTAACAACTCTCTCAGCTCCATTACTGCTGGCCTAGCATCTGAGAGAGGTAAATGATTTCACTGATTAGAAAATGAATCTTGAAAATGCAAGAGCTGCACAGAATACTGGTCCAGAATTGTACAGGTATTTGAATGAATGCTGGAGAATAAATTCATTTAAAATTACCAACCACAAAAATGTACTACTAAAGATGCGCATTTTGGTCCAATGATCGTCCTTGATAATATCATTAAATACTCTTTTGTGGTACTAAATTCAGGAATAGTTAGGATATTTCAATATGCACATTATTAAAAATTAGAAATCTAAGGCACCTGGGTGGCTCAGTCGGTTAGGTGTCTGCCTTTGGCTCGGGTCATGATCCTGGAGTCCTGGTATCAAGCCCCGCATCAGGTTCCCTGCTCAGCAGGGAGTCTGCTTCTCCCTCTGCCCCTCACCCTGCTCGTGTTTTGTCTCTCTCTCTCTCGTTCTCTCTCTCTCAAATAAATAAATAAAATCTTTAAAAAGAATTAGAAATCGAGCTCAATCCATAGGGATAGATATGCCTTATTTCTACAAATGAGCCCCTTTTTGGGGGTGGAGAAAGTCATATCTTAATAGTGTAACAAAGAAGCTGTAAGAGTGAAATGTTGATAGTGATGGTCATACTGACATTTCTATAATACATTGGATGTGATAATATGAGGAATTAGTTGCTCCCTGGGTATAAGGTAGACATTTTGAGAAGTGCATTAACTTGTTCCGGCTACTAGTGTACCATTTAGTAAATTGTATCTCCAGGGCATTAAATAGCATCATAATGGTCAGGAACAAAGTTGGGAAAATGGGAAATGCATTATCTGCTGTGCTGAGTAGTTCATTCACCCCATGAAATCTGGCCGAACGATCATTTAATCCAGTATATTGAGAATGTCTAATCTGGTACGCGAAATGTATGCAGGATATACCTCTGTCTTTGGTGCACTGAGACAAAAATTCTATTTGGTAATTCTATTTGGTAAGACATTTCTACATATAACACCCAGGAAGGACATTAAATCACAAAGGCTGAACAAGAGATGGTTAGAACTCATGCATTTTGTTTCCATCCCCTCTCTATCAGTCGTTCCTTTTGTCTTCCTACTCCTTTGTGGAGGAAGCGACAAGATTACTTCCTCAGGATTCTTTCCTCACTCAGGGAGGACCTAGCCCCACAGGCTGACCCAGGTATAAACATCACTCACGGCCACGAAGAAAAGTCCTGGGCTACCGGTTACAGCTGTGCTGCTTGCCTTAATCAAAGTTATTACGTATCCACTGAGACATGCCAAACCAGACTTCTTGCATGGTTTATAGGTCAAATAATATCAAAGAAAGACAAAATATAACTCAGGTGAATAAAAAAGAAGATAAAAAGGAGTAAGATCACAAATACCAAAAAATTTATTTATATATATATGACAGGCTTGATGCTGAAGTTACACTGATGGCCAAGGCTAGAAATTCAGATAAGAAAATCGAGGCTAGCCATGGAGTTGTAGAGTCAGAATTCTAATACAAGAAGGGGCCTCAAGGAGTTTCTTTTTTTTTTTAAGATTTTATTTATTTGAGAGAGAGAACGTGAGGGGGTGGGGATAGGGAGAGGCAGAGGGAGAAGGAGACTCCCTGCTGAGCAGGGAGCCCAACGCTGGACTCAGGCCCAGGACCCCAGGATCATGACCTGAGCTGAAGGCAGATGCTTAACTGACTGAGCCACCCAGGCGCCCCAGAAGTTTCTTTTTTCAATCCCATTACTTATCAAACAAAGAAGTTGAGGCCCAGAGGGGCAAATAATTTATTCAAAGTCACATGGATCACTAGTTACAGGGATAGGACTAGAAACGCATATTAGCTCTGTCTTTTCCTCTTTAGCATTAAACAATGGCAATGAAATGCATAAATTGAGGAAATTGCTTCCTGGTCCTAAAGAAGCTGAACTGTTCTTTTGACAGAGTTTGATGACCTTAGACTCCTTCAAGGACACTATACTGTACTTAAAAAAAAAAAAAGTCCATAACACATCTCTATTTATACATAATCTTTAAAACACAATTCCAATGTATTAGTAAATTCCCTGAAATGCAAACTCAAGTGCTGTGTGAGACAATGCAGTTTTATGACTCTGTTGCCATACTGTGTATTTAGCCCAGGAAACAAACAAAACAATACTGTTCTGTGAACAGAGCCACCAGATTGTATTATTTAATACTCCTGATAGATGACAGTCATTTTTGCAAGTGGCATCTGGCCAAGATTGCAGGTCTCCAAGAGTGTCTCAACTGCGCTCAATCATTGCATCTCCCTCTATTAAAAAACTGTATTGAGATTTCTAGAACCCACAGCAATCAATCTTCTTGATTAATGAAATTTTTTTTAAGGCTTTTGTTTTCCTGGCACTGGCTCTCAAAAAAATTAGATGCTCATTTCCTCCTCCATTTGTGGTTGCTAGGAAAAAGAGATTTGGTGATAAATATTTATTATCTTCCCATTCCTGTCTCCCTTATGGTGGGGTTATTGCTTTATTCAGTTCCAGAGCTAAGGAAAATGTCTGCCATGTCATTAATAATAAACAAAGCTGTAGTGTGTGTGTAATAATGAATTAAGCTCATCCCAGCCCATCTGTGCATCACCATTCACCGGTATCTTGTCAAATAAAGGTTCTGCAGAATCCACAGGTCCTTGGTCCTCTCATTATGTAAGTAATCTGTGGAAGGAGGTGAGTTAAGTTGTAAAATATTATTATACAAAGTGAGCAACCTCTGCTCCCAAAGAAATGTCTGGCAATGAAGCAAAATTCTAGCTAGGGCTGCCCTGGGGTTGAGTGGGAAGAAAAAAAAAAAGGAAAAATCAGCAAGGCTCATTTGATAATGGAGAATCAACGGCACAGCATCCCTATGGAAATTAGGCAGCTGGAGAGGGGCAAGGATCAGTCTGAACTTGTTCACTTTTTCCATTTCTTGGCCAGTTTAGAGTGGTTTCCTCAATGTGCTGGTGAGCCTTTTCCAAACTGCTTCGTAAAAATTTCACTAACAACATTCTTACACTTTCCCTTCATTAATTGTTCCCTAGTAAACAGCACTGTATTTACTCTTTTCTACCTCTATTCTCTTCTAGAAAAAGGCTGCCACACTTCTTCGACCTGTTGCTAACATAAAGTATCCCCTCAATCCGTGCTTCTCAGACTTTAATGAGCATAAGGACTGCTGAGGAATCTTGGTAAAATGCAGATTCTGATTCAGGAGGTCTGAGCGGGACCTGAGCTTGTGCATTTCTAGCAAGCTCTCGACTGATGCCAGAGCTGCTGCCTGCAGACCTCCCTTCCAGTAGCAAGACCCTAAACAGTTCATCTCCCCCTTTAACACTTCCAAGAGTCAAGCAAAGACAATATATTAAGAAGCCCACATAAAGAAAGGCCATCTTAAAGTATGTTATATATTTTAAAATAGATGAATTTGATGTTTTCATCCAGGGTTGCCTCTCAACATGTTGTTTCTCTAAATTATAACACCCCGTGACTGGACGCACAGATAAGCCCCACCAACTAGTCAAGTAAATATCAATGTGCTCTTGTGAATGTTCCTGCTATAAAGGGATTCTTCTACTGTTTGCTGTCAGTAGCCTTCTCCTCAAATACATCATAAGCTCCCAAAACCACAAGAGACATCTACTAGTCTATCTTTACAGCCCCTCCCTTAGCATGTTGTCAAATGCAATGCAACAAATGTTACTGAATACCTACTATATGATCAGCACCTGGCTGAGCACTGGAGGAGATGTTGAAAGGAAGCAGAAAACAACACGCTCCCAAGGAGTTCAGCAGTAAGTGTGGTGTTTTCCCTGAATCACTTCAATATGGCATGGTCAGAAAGCTAGCTAAAGTCAATACTACGTAGTCAAGATCGTTGTATGGTATAAAGGCAAAGATACTCATTTCCAATTCTAATATTTTTTTAAAGATTTTTTTTAATTTATTTATTTGACAGAGAGACAGCGAGAGCAGAAACACAAGAAGGGGGAGAGGGAGAGGGAGAAGCAGGCTTCCCGCCGAGCAGGGAGCCCGATGTGGGGCTTGATCCCAGGACCCTGGGATCATGACCCAAGCTGAAGGCAGATGTTTAATGACTGAGCCACCCACGCACCCCTCCAATTCTAATATTTTAAATCCAAGTCTTCTCCGATGTGAACTCCATATAACTCTTTTCATTCTTTGGAAACTGTACATAAACTTCAAGACCCATAACTTCTTTGTGAAACCAATGCTCTGTTGTGTCTTTTATACACCACTAAGTGACAGCATTTCAACTGACCAGAGGTAAACAAATGAGAAAAATGGAAATAACAACAAAAGGTATTCTTAATTCCTGAGGAGATTTGACAGCTCTAATATGGATGAATTCTACACCACTGGAGTGGAAAGCTTTCACAAACAAACAATCAAAAGAAAGATGTTTTCTCCTACTTGGTACTTAGCAGTCCAGTCACAGCGAGGTTAAAAATATAATTTCCATATTCCTTATCTAAGGGGACTCAATCAAGCAAGACTCTTTCAACCCTCATTGGGACAGGAAGGAACAGATGTAAAAACATCTGCCCTGCTTCAAAATGATGAAAACACCACCGTGATATCAAAGACAGCACTGGGTCACTCCACAACTGTCTCCAGTCACAACATGAAAGTGTTTCGTCGACTGTCATTGTGGTGAAAATCAAGAATGGTACAAACTAACGTTTTAATTATCAACCTAAAAACCTAGTTATTGGTCTTCTCTGTTCCATCTCACAGCATTATCACTGGTATCCTTAATTGACACTGCCTTATGTGCCTTTTGGGGGACTGAAAAAATGCTTGAATACTTGACATTTTTGGTGCAGCAACAGTGACATCCAGTGGGTAGCAAGATTAACCCCGAAATTCTGTGTAAACTCAATGAATGAGGGCTAGGATAGCCCAAGAAATGTTTTTGGTTATTCATGGTCATTTGGTATGAAAACCGTACACTTTTAACTCCCTTGGGACAACACTCTACTTAGTTGTTATAGTAGTTAACAGACAAAGCAAAGTTGTACCTCATCTAACGGACCAAGACATTGCTATAGTTTCTTCCCAAGTCAATGCCACTGACTGCAGCAAAAGAAACTGTTAGCCAGAAAAGTCTTATTAAATTAATTTTACAAATAATATCCTTCCCACATTTGCTTAGATTCTCAGTTATTTAATTTAAGGTAGTTTACCACCTGAAATGCTTCCAATTACCAGAAATTTCATAAAATTTAAGTGAAGAAATGTAATTATTATGTTTTCTTTGTGTATATTTTCTTTCCATGTATTTTTATGTATATACTTATAAATATATTTATATAATATATGATATATATTTTAAATACATATATTTAAAATAAATCTGCACCTCTTGTTCACTAGATAGCTAATAGAATTATACAATACAAATACAATGTTCATGGAATTCCAGACTTTATTTTAGTAATCTGTTGCTATCACTACCACCCGCCATTGTACACGTTTCAGTTTTAAGTCATTAAGTATACTTAGATCTAACTTCTGGCAAATAGACACTACAGAAGCATAACAGTTTTGGAGAAAATAATTGCTCCTCAGGCAGGGCCCCCCGGGGCCTAGTGGAAAGAAGTTAACTACCTAGACCCTGCAAACCTTTCAGAAGAGACATTGATATTGCTGAAATCCCTCTGAAAGTAGAACTACATTTTAAGGTGTTTTGTGGAGGAAAAGAAAGAAACCAGTAAATCTGATCCATTAGCCCAAATGGGTTCCCTTTGCAAGAAAGAAAACCAGGCTACAAAACAAAAGAGAGTACTTAGCAGTTCATCTGTGTATACCCCCAAAAGTGATCCATCAAAAAAAACAAGATTAGATTCATTGTACAGAAAAACAAAATCTATACAGTTTCAAAAGCAGCAGGAAGCACAGAATTCCTGGGCTCTGCTATTAACACAAGACGTTTCATAAGACATTGGAATAGGCCCATCAAATCTTTTAGACAAACTAAATGACAGTGTATGATGTACATACCAAAAACTAAAAAAAAAAGCAAAGAAAGTCAGAACAATGCATGGAAACAAAAACATAAGAGGGTCACTCCTAAGACATTTAGCCTGTTAAGCCCACATTGTCCAACATGGCAGCCAGCAGCTACCCATGGCTACTAAGCCCATGAAACGTGACCAGTCCAAATTGAGATGTGCTGTAAATGTAAAGTACATACTGGATTTTGAAGACTTAGTATGAAAAAATAATATAAAATAAGTCCGATAATTTGTATATGATTACATGTTAAAATGATAACACATTGGATGTATTTAGTTAAATAAAATACCAAAATTATTTCACCTGTTCCTTTTGACTTCTTTAATCTGGCTATTAAAAAGATTAAAAGTACATATCTGGTTTGCATTGCATTTCTATTAGACAGTGCTTAGCAAATTTGCAAGAATGAACATGTTACTTCACATAAAAATCTCTATCATCATTTTATATACCATACAATCTTAATGTATTTATCCACTCCTCGACTGTCCTGGCCTTCTCAAATTCACATACATGATTTAATAATATTATAAGTTAACTATTACATTTTTGGCTACTATCCATTGATCTTACAGGTACAGTGTAAATAGAGAGGCATAATTCACTAGTTAAATTTGCAGATTCTGAAGCCAAACTGGCCAAATTCAAATTTCAGGTCTGTCTCTTAGTACCTGTATAACTATGGGCAAGTTATTCAAATCTTCTTGGTGTCTCATTTTCTTCAAATGTAAAATGAGACTAACAATAGGATTATTGAGGGGATAAAACAAGTTAAAATATTAAATGGGTCCCAACATTTCCCAGCTGTTAGAAAACATTATTAATTATATAGTTGATTTACGCTTCATAATCGACAGCTTAAAAGAGAACCATGAACATCTGATACCTCCAAGTATTCTCGGAACTTTAAAGAAGCATTAACTATCTATGCATTTAACATTTCATCATACTCTTCAAATATGATCACACAGTAATCTTTCCTAAGGAAATTAGTCACTTACAATATTGGCTATTTCTTCCTTTTTTTCCTTTTTAAGAAAACCTGTAATGTATTTCTGTAATCATGTTTTCTCTCCCCACTATCCAGAATTCAAAGCCCAGTCATTTGGACTCTTCATTCTTCTATCTGGAACTAGAGAGCAGTTTTCTTCTATTCTTTCCCTTCCATTCCTAAAATCTCTCCTTCCTAATCACATCTGCCAGTTTTCAGACCTTGTACAAGTTCCATCTCTCCCACAAGGCCTTCTCCATCATGTCAGCCTTCATTAGTCTCCTCCTTAAACTCTCACATTACTGCCCATTAATTCATTCAACTAATGTTTACTGCCCATCTACATCAGAGAGTCAGGCTCTGGGAACACCAAGATAAATGCAACACACATGTATTCCTATCCTCATGGAAATTACAGTCTGAATGGGAAGACAGATACCAAATAAGTCCTCATAAGAGAGATGACTGTCCTAAGATATTAGCCAGGGAGCTAGGAGACTAATTTATTCACATGCCCATGTTTGCTTCCCTAACCAGACTGCAAACCACCATATTTTTATTTCCTTAAAAACACTTCCAGCATCCAGTACAGTATTAACCACATAATAGGAGTATAAATACTGGATGAACAAAAATATAAATAAGATTTTTTTATTATTCAGACCCTATTTCTTTCATTCACATGACCTACCACGTGACTCCCTAAGGTTCAACTTTTGACCTTTATTATTGTATAGGATGGAGGATAGATCACTTTACTCAGATGACCCAAGCTACATGCCAGCACCCAAACCCACCAACTGTATTATTTACATCTGTTAGCCAAAGTGTTGTGCAAATATAAGATACTGGTATTTCTGGTCCATTCTTGAAACATCTTCACCTCTTCAGAATCCAGCAACTTTCCCCCCAAGGTCCTTTTCTTATATAACTTTTTAAAAATAAGCTGTAACAAAACCCAAACCCAGCAAAAGGAAGAAAATAATAAAGATTAGACCAGAAATAAATGATAGAAAAACTAAACACACACACACACAAACAATAAAACAGTTCAATGAAACCAAGAGCTGGTTCTTTGAAAAGATCAACAAAATTGATAAACCTCTAGCAAGACGCCTTAAGAAAAAAAAGGATCTAGGACCCAAATAAACAAAATTACTAATGAAAGAGGAGAAATAACAGCCAACACCACAGAAATACAAACAATTGTAACAGAATATTATGAAAACCTATGCCAACAAATTGGACAACTTAGAAAAAATGGATAAATTCCTAGAAACATATAACCTCCCAAAACTGAAGCAGGAAGAAATAGAAAATTTGAACGGACCAATCACCAGCAATGGAACTGAATCAGTAATAAAAAAAAAAACCCGAAAAAAACAAAAGTCCAGGACCACATGGCTTCACAGGCAAATTCTACCAAACATTTAAAGGAGGGTTAATACTTGTTCTTCTCAAACTATTCCAAAAATTACGAGAGGAAGGAAAACTTCCAAATTCATTTTATGAGGCCAGTATCACCTGATCCCAAAACCAAATAAAGACACCACAAAAAAAGAGAACTATAGGCCAATATCTCTCATGAATATAGATGCAGAAATCCTCAACAAAATATTAGCAAACCAAATCTAACAAAAATACTTAAAAAATTATACACCACAATCAAGTGGGATTTATTCCTGGGTTGCAAGGGTGGTTTAATATTCATAAAACAATCAACATATGTCACATCAATAAGAGAAAGGATGAAAACCATATAGTCATTTCAATAGATACAGAAAAAGCATTTGACAAAGTACAACATCCATTCATGATAAAAAAAAAAACCCTAAACAAAGTAGGTCTAGAGGGACCATATCTCAATGTAATCAAGGCCTTATATGAAAACCCCACAGCCAACATCATACTCAACAGCGAAAAACTGAGAGCTTTTCCCCTAAAATCAGGAACAAGAGAAGGATGTCCACTCTCATCCCTTCTATTCAGCATAGTACTGGAAGTCCTAGCCACCACAATCAGACAAAATAAAGAAATAAAAGGCATCCAAATTGGTAAGGAAGAAGTGAAACTCTCACTATTTGCAGATGACATGATACTATACGTAGAACACCTGAAAGACTCCACCAAAAAACTACTAGAACTGATAAATGAATTCAGCAGTCACAGGATACAAAATCAATGTACAGAAATCTGTTGCATTCTTACATACTAATAAAGCAGCAGCAGAAAGTGAAATTAAGATAACAATCCCATTTACAATTGCACAAAAACAATAAAACACCTAGGGATAAACTTAACCAAAGAGGTGAAAGACCTATACTCTGAAAACCACAGAACACCAATGAAAGAAGTTCAAGATGAGGAAAAGAAATGGAAAGACATTCCATGCTCATAGGATGGAAGGACAAATATTGCTAAAACATCTATACTACCCAAAACAATCTACACATTTAATGCAATCCCTACCAAAATACCAACAGCATTTTTCACAGAACTAGAACAACAATCCTAAAATTTGTGTGGAACCAGAAAAGACCTTGAATAGTCAAAGCAATCTTGAACAAGAAAAACAAAACTGAAATCACAATTCTAGATTTCAAGTTATGTTACAAAGTGGTAGTAATTAAAACAATCTGGTACTGACATAAAAAGAGACACATAGAAGGGTGCCTGGGTGGTTCAGTGGCTCAGCGGGGACTCTGCTTGAGATATGCTTCCTCTCCTTCTGCCCCTCCCTTTCTCTCTCTCTCAAATAAATAAATAAATAAATAAATCTTTAAAAAAATAGACACATAAGGGGCACCTGGGTGGCTCAGTCATTAAGCATCTGCCTTCAGCTCAGGTCATGATCCCGGGGTCCTGGGATCGAGCCCCGCATTAGGCTCACTGCTCCACGGGAAGCCTGCATCTCCCTCTCCCACTCCCCCTGTTTGTGTTCCCTCTCTCGCTGTATCTCCCTCTGTCAAATAAATAAATAAAATCTTTAAAAAAATAGACACATAAATCAATGGAATAGAACAAAAAACCCAGAAATAAACCCACAATTATATGGCCAATTAATCTCTGACAAAGGAATGAATAACCAATGGGAAAAAGTCTCTTCAACAAATGGTGTTGAAGGACACCTGGGTGGCTCAGTCGGTTAAGCGTCTGCTTTTGGCTTAGGTCATGATCCCGGAGTCCTGGGATCAAGTCCCCCATCGGTCTCCTTGCTCAGCAGGGAGCCTGCTTCTCCCTCTGCCTGCCACTCCCCCTGCTTGTGCTCTCATTCTCTCTCTCTCTGACAAATAAATTAAATCTTTAAAAAAAATGGTGCTGGTAAAACTGGAGAGCCACATGCAAAAGAATGAAACTGGATGATTTTCTTTCACCATAACAAAAATAAATTCAAAATGGATTAAAGACCTGGGCACCTGGGTGGCTCAGTTGGTTAAGCAACTGCCTTCGGCTCAGATCATGATCTTGGAGGCCCTGGATCGAGTCCCACATCGGGCTCCCTGCTCGGCAGGGAGTCTGCTTCTCCCTCTGGCCCTCCCCCCTCTCATGTGCTCTCTCTCACTCTCTCTCTCTCAAATAAATAAATAAAATCTTTTTAAAAAATGGATTAAAGACCTAAATGTGAGACATAAAGCCATAAAAATCCTTGAAGAGAGCATAGGCAGTAATCTCCCTGACATTGGCCACAGCAACATTTTTCCAGATATGTCTCCTGAGGCAAGGGAAATAAAAGGAAAAATAAACTATTTGGACTACATCAAAATAAAAATTTGCTGCACAGCAAATGAAACAATCAACAAAACTAAAAGGCAACCTATTGAATGGGAGAAGATATTTGCAAATGACATATTGGATCAAGGGTTAGTATCCAATATATATAAAGAACTGATATAACTCAATACCCAAAAGCAAATAATCCAATTAAAAATGGACAGAAGAGATGAATACACATTTCTCACAAGAAGACATACCGATGGTCAACAGACATGAAAAGATGCTCAGTATCACTCAACATCAGGGAAATGCAAATCCAAACTACAATGAGCTATCACCTCATACCTGTCAGAATGGCTAAAATCCACAACACAAGAAACAAGTGTTGGCAAGTCTGTAAAGAAAAAGGAACCCTCTTGCACTGTTGGTGGGAATGAAAATTGGTGCGACCATTGTGGAAAACAGTATGGAATTTACTCAAAAAATTAAAAATATAACTACTCTATGATCCAGCAATTGTACTACTGGGTATTTACTCCCAAAAACTACAAAAACACTAATTGAAAGAGATACATGCACTCCTATATTTATTGTCGCATTATTTACAATAGCCAAATTATGGAAGCAGCCCACATGTCCATCAATAGATGAATGGATAAAGTAATATAATTGGAATATAATAATGGAATATTATTCAGCCATAAAAAAGAAAGAAATCTTGCCATTTGCAATGATGTGGATAGAGCCAGAGAGTATAATGCTAAGTGATATAAGTCAGTCATAGAAAGACAAACACCATATGATCTCACTCATATGTGGAATTTAAGAAACAAACAGGCAAAGGGGGAAAAAAAGAGAGACAAACCAAGAAACAGACTCTTAACTCTAGAGAACAAACTGATGGTTATCAGACGGGAGGTGGGGGGGATGGGGGAAACCAGTGATGGGGATTAAGGGATGTACTTGTTGTGATGAGCACCAGGTGTTTTATAGAAGTGCTGAATCGCTATATTGTACACCTGAAACTAATACTACACTATATGTTAACTATACTAGAATTAAAATGTAAAACTTAATTAAAAAATTAAAAAACAAATACATAGCTATGGGAGGAATTACCGGGAAGCAAAGCAAAACAAAAAAAAAGAAAGAAAGAAAAAAAGAAAAGAAAGTAAAAGGAAAGAAACAAGATCACCACATGTTCTAAACGCAGGGATAATCATTGTTACACTTTGTGGCACAGCCTGCCAGATCTATCTAAAATAGAGATTTTACCCCCAAATAGGATTGTACTATACACTTTAGCTCTGTAAGCAGTTCTTATGGTTAGCACTGTATCTTAAATATGCCATTAATTTTTTTATTATTATTATGTTCAGTTAACCACTGATTAAATATGCCATTAATTTTTAAGTCAGAAAAGTCAACTCCTTATGCTCCCAGTCCTGTATCATTAAGTAGTCTGCATGTACTTCCGTTGTCATAACCTCATGTCATAAAGAAGGAACACGAATGAAGATAGCTTGAGAAGAGTGGTGTCTGGCCTGTTTGCCATAACTGGGGAAGTCAAATTTTAGGTTAAAAAAAAAAATGACTTACCTGTTGGGTTAAACTGAGGAGTGGGAAGAAGAACCTTTATTTACTGTTACCTACTTCTGCCTTTGTTCTAAAGCCTGGGAATCAGCTATTTCATAGCTATGTGTTATCTGTATCAAGAGATTCTTTAGAAGTATTATCTAAATATGGTTTTGTGATGCTGTCATTTGTTTTTATAAATATATGTATTATATCATGTCTTCATTTTACCTGACACCTATCAAAAGGGGGATTATTTGTTAATTCTAAACACTGATTGGATTAGTTTCCTCAGGCTATCGTAACAAAGTACCCCAAGCTGGGTGTCTTAACACGACAGGAAATTATTGTCTCACAGCTCCAGAGGCTAGACGTCTGAAATCAAGGTGTCAAGAGGACCATGCTCTTTTGAAGGCTCTACAGAGGGATCTGTTCCATGCCTTTCTCTTTGCTTCCAGTGTCACCAGCAATCCTTGGCACTGGCTGATTTGAGTTGCATAACTCCAATCCCTGCCTCTATTATCACTTGCTATTCTCCCTCTGTGTCTTCACATTCTCTTCCTCAAAGACACCTGTGATATTGGCTGAAGGGCCCTAATTATATCTGCAACAACCTTATTTCCAGATAAGGTCACATTCTGAGGAACTGGGGATTAGGACTTCAACACATGTTTTTGAGGGACACAATTCAACCCATAATACTTTCGATGAAGGAATTTTGTTTTTAATTTTTATTTTACAACCTACACTTGTTAGATAAATTACATCCTTAGTTTTTTATGTCTTGCTTTTCAAACATCAAAATAGTAAATCACTTGAATAGGTCTAAACGTCTCAGAACACCATTCCAGAAGTGTTGCTACAACAGCATGATTCATCATCTTTACATAATACATTGGAAAATTATCGTCTATACAGAATGAGTTTGAAAACTAAAAGCCCCATGTATTTGAACCATTTTTCAATGCTGTGTCAGGAACAGATACAGCTCTTGTGTCACTTGGGAGAGTGAACATTTCATAATGCAACTCCTTGTGAATTTGAAATAGATTTTTAAAACATTTTTCCTTCTTTTAGCAGGACTAGATTTTGTTGTTCAAGCCCACACTAAAGCATATAAGAAATAAAACATATTTTTTTCTTTTATTTTATGCTCTACTCAGAAACAGTTTCTTGCAAAGAAAAAATGGGAAACCACAACCCTTAAGTAATCAAGATGAGCTCTTGAAGACCAAAAAGCTACTAAAGTCTGAAAAGCAGCAAGATCCACCACACTCTGAACAACTTCTAAGTGTATTTGAGCAATCTTTCGAAAAAGTACCTTTACATGTACAGCTGATGATCCTTCTCTGAAAAAGTGACACCCCTATTAAAGAGATACCATTTGAAAAATATAAAAAGCCAGAATTAAAAAAAACTGTCATATTGTTTCAAAAGGAAGGTCACCATTCCCTTTTCCCAAAAGATAAAGTTTTCTCATGATGGCCTTGGTGATCTGTAAGTGATAATACCAAGTGGTTGAGAAATTCAATCCTAGGGCAGGTCTAACTGGCAAGACTTCATCTTATTGGATTATTTCAATGGGAGATATAATCACTGAGATGTAAATATTCTGCAATAATAACATATCCATTAGCCACTGCCACAATAACGCTGCATAACAAACAGCGACACAAATCTCAGTGGCATTCAACAATAAGCATTTATTTCTTACTCATGCGTCTATAGGGCAGTTGGGTCTTACTGATACAGGCTGGGTTCAGCTGTGATTCAAGGCTATGAGTTAGGTCCAGGTCTGCTCCACATGCCCCTCTTCCTTCTTGGACAAGAAGCTCCAAAGCATCTTCTTCTTATGGTGAAAGGCAGGAGGTCAAAGGAAGCAAAGTTAATTATAGAAGCATATTTCAAATCTTTGCTTGCATCATATCCACCAACATCCCATTCATTTACACAAGTCACATGGTGAAACCCAAAGTCAAAGAGCAGGAAAGAAGTCTTTGTCTTCCATGAGGCCATGGCAAAGATAGTGAAGAACAGAGACCAATGATTCAATCTACCACAAATAGCATATAAATTTTATAGTACTGAACAAGATATACCCTTTTTGGAACACACAGCAAATAAAGACCAATCCCTTGAAAGCACTTTGTCCACCAGAAAACCATGAGATCATGATAGCCTAAGCCATCCTTAATGATTACTTTGTTTAGGCTATGGGTGTTAGAACAACAAACAATTCAATAAAGATTACCATGATGGTAGAGGGGGCGGAGCAAGATGGTGGAGGAGTAGGAGACCCGGATTTTGTCTGGTTTCAGGAATTCAGCTGGATAGGGATCAAACCATTCTGAACACCTATGAACTCAACAGGAGATCGAAGAAAAGAATAGCAACAACACTCTGAACAGAAAAGCGACCACTTTCTGGAAGGTAGGACGTGCGGAGAAGTGAATCCGAGGCGATATTCGGGAGGATAGACAGCGGGGGAAGGGGCCTCCGTCGGCCGCTTCTGGCAAGTGATAGAGCAGTGGAGCACAAAATCGGAACTTTTAGAAGTCGGCTCCGCTGAGGGACGTCATGTGGAACCCTCGTGTGGTCTCAGGACCCTCAGGGTCATGATCAGAATCATGATTTTAAAGATACTAGCTGGGCTTGAAAAAAGCATGGAAGTTATTAGAGAAACCCTTTCTGGAGAAATAAAAGAACTAAAATCTAACAAAGTCGAAATCAAAAGGGCTATTAATGAGGTGCAATCCAAAATGGAGGCTCTAACTGCTAGGATAAATGAGGCAGAAGAGAGAATTAGTGATACAGAAGACCAAATGATGGAAAATAAAGAAGCTGAGAAAAAGATAAACAATTACTGGATCACAAGGGCAGAATTCGAGAGATAAGCGATATCATAAGACAAAACAACATTAGAATAATTGGGATCCCAGAAGAAGAAGAAAGAGAGAGGGGGGCAGAAGGTATATTGGAGCAAATTATAGCAGAGAACTTCCCTAATTTGGGGAAGGAAACAGGCATCAAAATCCAGGAGGCACAGAGAACCCCTCTCAAAATCAATACAAATAGGTCAACACCCCGACATCTAATAGTAAAACTTATGAGTCTCAGAGACAAATAGAAAATCCTGAAAGCAGCTCGGGAGAAGAGATATGTAACCTAAAATGGTAGGAACATTAGATTGGCAACAGACCTATCCACAGAGACCCGGCAGGCCAGAAAGGACTGGCATGATATATTCAGAGCACTAAACGAGAAAAATATGCAGCCAAGAATACTATATCCAGCTAGGCTGTCATTGAAAATTGAAGGAGAGATAAAAAGCTTCCAGGACAAACAAAAACTAAAGGAATTTGCAAACACGAAACCAGCCCTACAAGAAATATTGAAAGGGGTCCTCTAAGCAAAGACAGAGCCTAAAAGCAACATAGACCAGAAAGGAACACAGACAATATACAGTAACAGTCACCTTACAGGCAATACAATGGCACTAAATTCCTATCTTTCAATAGTTACCCTGAATGTAAATGGGCTAAATGCCCCAATCAAAAGACACAGGCTATCAGATTGGATTAAAAAATAAGACCCATCGATTTGCTGTCTGCAACAGACTCATTTTAGACCCAAAGACACCGCCAGATTGAAAGGAGGGAGTGGAAAACCATTTACCATGCTAACGGACACCAAAAGAAAGCTGGGGTGGCAATCCTTATAGCAGACAAATTAGATTTTAAACCAAAGACTGTAATAAGAGATGAGGAAGGACACTATATCCTACTTAAAGGGTCTATCCAACAAGAAGATCTAACAATTGTAAATATCTATTCCCCTAACATGGGAGCAGCCAATTATATAAAGCAATTAATAACAAAAGCAAAGAAACACATCGACAACAATATAATAATAGTAGGGGACTTTAACACCCCCCTCACTGAAATGGACAGATCATCTAAGCAAAAGATCAACAAGGAAATAAAGACTTTAAATGACACACTGGACCAAATGGACTTCACAGACACATTCAGAACATTCCATCCCAAAGCAACGGAATACACATTCTTCTCTAGTGCCCATGGAACATTCTCCAGAAGAGATCACATCCTAGGTCACAAATCAGGTCTTAACTGGTACCAAAAGACTGGGATCATTCCCTGCCTATTTTCAGACCACAATGCTTTGAAACAGGAACTCAATCACAAGAGGAAAGTCGGAAAGAACTCAAAAACATGGAGGCTAAAGAGCATCCTACTAAAGAATGAATGGGTCAACCAGGAAATTAAAGAAGAATTAAAAAAATTCATGAAAACCAATGAAAATGAAAACACAACTGTTCAAAATCTTTGGGATGCAGCAAAGGCAGTCCTAAGAGGAAAGTATACAGCAATACAAGACTTTCTCAAGAAACAAGAAAGATCTCAAATACACAACCTAACTCTACACCTAAAGGAGCTGGAGAAAAAATAGCAAATAAAGCCTAAACCCGGCAGGAGAAGAGAAATAATAAAGATCAGAGCAGAAATCAATGAAATAGAAACCAAAAGAACAGTAGAACAGATCACCGAAACTAGGAACTGGTTCTTTGAAAGAATTAACAAGATTGATAAACCCCTGGCCAGACTTCTCAAAAAGAAAAGAGAAATGACCCAAATCAACAAAACCATGAATGAAAGAGGAGAGATCACAACCAACACCAAAGAAATACAAACAATTATAAGAATGTATTATGAGCAACTATATGCCAGCAAATTAGATAACCTGGAAGAAATGGATGCATTCCTAGAGATGTATCAACTACCAAAACTGAACCAGGAAGAAATAGAAAACCTGAACAGACCTATAACCACTAAGGAAATGGAAGCAGTCATCAAAAATCTCCCAACAAACAAAAGCCCAGGGCCAGATGGCTTCCCAGGGGAATTCTACCAAACATTTAAAGAAGAATTAATACCTATTCTTCTGAAACTGTTCCAAAAAATAGAAATGGAAGGAAAACTTCCAAACTCGTTTTATGAGGCCACCATTACCTTGATCCCAAAACCAGACAAAGACCGCATCAAAAAGGAGAATTACAGACCAATATCCTTGATGAACATGGATGCAAAAATTCTCACCAAAATACTAGCCAATAGGATCCAACAGTACATTAAAAGGATTATTCACACGACCAAGTGGGATTGATCCCTGGGCTGCAAGGTTGGTTCAACATCCACAAATCAATCAACATGATACAATACATTAACAAAAGAAAGAACAAGAATCATATGATCCTCTCAATAGATGCAGAAAAAGCATTTGACAAAGTACAGCATCCTTTCTTGATCAAAACTCTTCAGAGTATAGGGATAGAGGGTACATACCTCAATATCATAAAAGCCATCTATGAAAATCCCACAGCGAATATTATTCTCAATGGGGAAAAACTGAGAGCTTTCCCGCTAAGGTCAGGATGCAGCAGGGATGTCCACTATCACCACTGCTATTCAACATAGTATTAGAAGTCCTAGCCTCAGCAATCAGGCAACAAAAAGAAATAAAAGGCATCCGAATCAGCAAGGAAGAAGTCAAACTCTCACTCTTTGCAGATGATATGATACTTTATGTGGAAAACCCAAAAGACTCCACCCCAAAACTGCTAGAACTCATACAGGAATTCAGTAAAGTGGCAGGATATAAAATCAATGCACAGAAATCAGTGGCATTCCTGTACACCAACAAGAAGACAGAAGAAAGAGAAATTAAGGAGTCCATCCCATTTACAATTGCACCCAAAACCATAAGATACCTAGGAATGAATCTAACCAAAGAGGCAAAGGATCTGTACTCAGAAAACTATAAAATACTCATGAAACAAATTGAGGAAGACACAAAGAAATGGAAAACTGTTCCATGCTCATGGATTGGAAGAATAAATATTGTGAAGATGTCAATGCTCCCTAGAGCAATCTACATATTCAATGCAATCCCCATCAAAATACCATCCACTTTTTTCAAAGAAATGGAACAAATAATCCTAAAATTTGTATGGAACCAGAAAAGACCCCGAATAGTCACAGGAATGTTGAAAAAGAAAAGCAAAGCTGGTGGCATCACAATTCCGGACTTCCAGCTCTATTACAAAGCTGTCATCATCAAGACAGTATGGTACTGGCACAAAAACAGACACATAGATCAGTGGAACAGAATAGAGAGCCCAGAAATGGACCCTTAACTCTATGGTCAAATAATCTTTGACAAAGCAGGAAAAAACATGCAATGGAAAAAAGACAGTCTTTTCAATAAATGGTGCTGGGAAAATTGGACAGCCACATGCAGAAGAATGAAACTCGACCATCTCTAACACCATTCACAAAGATAAACTCAAAGTGGATGAAAGACCTCAATGTGAGACAGGAATCCATCAAAATCCTAGAGGAGAACATAGGCAGTAACCTCTTTGACATCGCCCACAGCAACTTCTTTCAAGATACATCTCCAAAAGCTAGTGAAACAAAAGCAAAAATGAACTTTTGGGACTTCATCAAAATAAAAAGCTTCAGTACAGCAAAGGAAACAGTCAACAAAACAAAGAGGCAACCCACAGAATGGGAGAAGATATTTGCAAATGACACTACAGATAAAGGGCTGGTATCCAAGATTTATAAAGAACTTCTCAAATTCAACACCCAAAAAACAAATAATCAAGTCAAAAAGTGGGCAGAAGATATGAAAAGACACTTCTCTGAAGAATACATACAAATGGCTAACAGACCCATGAAAAAATGTTCATCATCATTAGCCATCAGGGAAATCCAAATCAAAACCACATTGAGATACCACCTTACACCAGTTAGAATGGCAAAAATGGACAGGGAAAGAAACAACAAATGTTGGAGAGGTTGTAGAGAAAGGGGAACCCTCTTACACTGTTGGTGGGAATGCAAGTTGGTACAGCCACTTTGGAAAACAGTGTGGAGGTTCCTCAAAAATTTAAAAATAGAGCTACCCTATGACCCAGCAATTGCACTACTGGGTATTTACCCCAAAGACACAGATGTAGTGAAAAGAAGGGCCATATGCACCCCAATGTTCATAGCAGCAATATCCGCAATAGCCAAACTGTGGAAAGAGCCGAGATGCCCTTCAACAGATGAATGGATAAAGAAGATGTGGTCCATATATAAAATGGAATATTACTCAGCCATCAGAAAGGATGAATACCCAATTTTTACATCAACATGGATGGGACTGGAGGAGATTATGCTAAGTGAAATAAGTCAAGCAGAGAAAGTCAATTATCATATGGTTTCACTTATTTGTGGAACATAAGGAATAGCATGGAGGACATTAGGAGAAGGAAGGGAAAAATGGGGGGGGGGGACTTGGAGGAAGAGATGAACCATGAGAGACTATGGACTCTGAGAAACAAACAGGGTTTTAGAGGGGAGGGGGGATTGGTTAGCCCGGTGATGGGTATTAAAGAGGGCATGTACTGCATGGAGCACTGGGTGTTATACGAAAACAATGGATCATGGATCATCACATCAAAAACCAATGATGGGGGCGCCTGGGTGGCTCAGTCGTTAAGCGTCTGCCTTCGGCTCAGGTCATGATCCCGGAGTCCTGGGATCGAGCCCCACATCGGGCTCCCTGCTCAGCGGAGAGTCTGCTTCTCCTTCTCCCTCTGTCTACCACTCTGCCTACTTGTGCTCTCTCTCTGTCAAAAAAAAAAAAAAAAAAAAAAAAAAAAAAAAAA
>NW_022589758.1:10690232-10884094 GCF_004348235.1 Phoca vitulina | reverse complement strand
AATGATGTATTGTATGGTGACTAACATAACATAATAAAATTAAAAAAAAAAACTAATGATGTAATGTATGGTAATTAACATAACAATAAAAAATTTTTTAAAAAGATTACCATGATGGTATAATTTTATCTCTATTATTTTGCCTTGTATTTTTATTTACATGTTTATAAATCCTACTGTTCCAAAAAGTATTTAATGATCTCTCTAAAGTTATCTGACTCACACTCTTACTATCCCTATTATCTATCAGTATCCCTATTTAACTATTTGAAAGATCTTAATAGTTCATTTGTTCAAAAATTATTTTTTTTAAAAATTAATCATTTACATTTGTCACTAATTATTATAGCATCTTACTCTTGCAATACCAAATACACATTTAAGTTTCAACTGATAACATAATTTAAAGATATCAATATATCTGTTATGAGTTGAATTGTGCCCCGGAAAAAAATGTTAAGGTCCCAACCTCCGTGATCTGTGAATGTGTGCTTATTTAGAAATAGGGTCTTTACAGATGATTGAGTTAAGATGAGGTCATTAGAGTAGGCCTGAATCCAATATAACTGCTATTTTAATAAAAAAGGGAAATTCTGGACACAGGGACAGGCACTTACAGGGAGAAGACAATGGGAAGACATAGGAAAAAAGGCCATCTAAAGCCTAAGGCTTCCAGAAGTTAGGAGAGAAGCATAAAACCAATTCTCCCTCATAGCCCTCAGAAGGAACCACCCCATCAACCCGTTGATTTCAGACTTCTAGTCTCCAAAACTGTAAAACAATAAATCTCTGTTGTTTAAGCCACCCAATGCAGGGTACTTTTCAAGACAGCCTGAAGAAACTAATACAATCCTATAGAAGGAGATTCTGTACTCTAAATCAAACAGAACACTAGATATTAATATTTAATCCAAATGATATCCTTTTTTTATTTTACTGAGGCTATGTTCATTATTTTTAACGGTAACCTATACAATCAGATGATCAGTGATCTCACACAAGTCTCTGAATGCAAGAAATGACCATGAAGTAAGTATTTGGCTATCTGGACTTCTAAAGGCCAAAGACAAAGCCAATTTGGGACAAGTGATGGAACAGAAACTAAAAGCTACTATATCCCTATTTATCGTAATCTTATATGTACACATTTTTACCTCGTTATTGTGTACAGTCTGCCTCCCCGCTACTCCTATTAGAATGTAAGCACCATGAGGGTGGAGATTTTTTTGTTTGCTTTGCTCATCGCTTTATCTTCAATACTAGAACTTATGCCTGGCAATGATAGATATTTAATCATTATTGCTTAAAGAATGAAATAAATCTCCAAGCAAGAGTCTAATAATTAAAGCTCCTATTAATCATGCTACAGCTCTTTTTTCTCATCTCTTCACTTCTTCCCTTGGATGACCAGAGATATACACAGGCTGGGTATTCCCCCCCTGCTCCGGGAAACCCTATAACAAGAATGCATGCTCATTTGCCAATTCCCCAGTCATCAACTGCAAAAGTAGGTCCGCCGTAAGGAAAGCCCCCAGAGAGTCAATTATTTCAATACTGTTCTCAGCCTGCAATATTCCTGGGAGAGAAATTCACTCAGATGGACAGCAAGAAAGAAGTGCCAGGCAGAGTTGGCAATGCATAGGCCTTGAAGTCAGACTAAGCTTGGTTAGATGCTCATGTTTCAATTTCTCTCTCATTTGCAGGTTCCTCCTGTAAAATGGGAAGAGCAATGCTTCCTCCACAGCATGCTGTCCTGTGAACTGGGGTGTATCAAATGACCCTAGCGTTGTGCAGGGTAAGGTGAAGGATTCAGGCACAAGTCTAAGGAGTGATGGGATCGCAGCCAGTCAAAGAGAGGTCAGGGCCATCAAGATGAAATAGAGGCCATCAGTGAGTTCCCAAAAGCTTACTGTAGGATGTCTGGGTTTACGTAAAGCTGTTGTAAGCAAAACCATCATAGTCTTCAGAGTGAGAGCTATTTGCCTCAAAGGTCAAAGGGGAGTAGTTGTTTTTTTCTCCAGTTTCTACAGACTGCGTACAGATTGCTCTGTTGAATGGTGGCATTAGCTGAAGCAGCATTTAGCAGTTCAACACACGGTTGAGTAAAGCCTAGGGGAGAATTAGATGATAACATTTCAAGGGGAAATTGCCAATGGACAAAAATAGCAAGGAGGCAGGGCAGCCTAGGGTTTGGCAGCGGAATTCTTAAAAAGGCAAAGCCACACGGTCCTGTTCTTTTCAGCAAGTATTCTCCTGAGAGCCAGCTCTTTACTTCCAATCAGTGCTGTAACAGCTGAAGGCTTTGGCCTTTGAAAGCTACAGCAATTGCTCAGAGACAAGCTGAAATAACTAACATTTAATTCTGCATTTGCCATTTCTTCCACTCAGACGCTATGGGGCAAATCCTGCCCATTGCTACAACCAAGGAACATGCAAAGCTACATTTGCAGATGTGGAGTTTACCACCATAAGAGGTTCCAGGAGGAAAAGGTCTGTAGACTACAGCTCCCACTTTTGCCACCATGGAAATGAATCCTATAAACAGACAATAATTTAGAAGATGATTACCCAATCTGAGAATGATCCAAGTCTTCCCACTGCTTACTTTTGGCACTTTAATAATTTTGCAACTCAACACCCAAAAAATGAATAATCCAATTTAAAAATGGGCAGAAGACATGAATACACATTTTTCCGAAGAAGACATACAGATGGCCAACAGACATATGAAAAGATGCTCAGCATCACTGATCATTAGGAAAATGCAAACTATAAACCACAATGAAGTATCACCTCACACCTGTCAGAATGGCTAAAATCCACAACACATGAAACCACAGGTGTTGGTGAGGATATGGAGAAAGGGGAACCCTCTTGCACTGTTGGTGGGAATGCAAGCTGGTGCAGTCACCCTGGAGAACAGTAAGGAGGGTCCTCAAAATGTTAAAAATAGAGCTACCCTACGACCCAGGAATTGCACTACTAGGTATTTACCCAAAGGATACACAAACTGGCATGACACCCAGCAGGTACTAACCACATTCACAAGTACCCTTCTGTCCCTCTTCCCAAACCTATCATCTATGATAGATGCCAACTCTAATCTTCTTCTCCACATCTATCCCCCAACGCTAGGGTCATTTGATACACCCCAGTTCACAGGACAGCATGCTGTGGAGGAAGCATTGCTCTTCCCATTTTACAGGAGGAACCTGCAAATGAGAGAGAAATTGAAACGTGAGCATCTAACCAAGCTTAGTCTGACTTCAAGGCCTATGCGTTGCCAACTCTAATCTTCTTCTCCACATCTATCCCTTCCAATGAATGCTCTTATTGCCGGAACATCTAGAAGGGCCTACCATGAGGGCCACTACTCTCTCATCGCCAATCTTTCAGAAACTCACCTGGCTTATATACCATCTCTTAAGAACTGGTTCTCTGCTTTCTGAAATACCACCAAGTAACGTAAGAAACTAATTTGCATTAAGGTGAAAACAGTAAAATCCTAGAAGCAAGCAAAAAGGGTGTTAGTTCATATGTTAGTTCAATGGCAGTTCATATGCTTAGTAGGCGAGAGTTTCTTTGAACATGGGGAAAAGAAAACTGAGAACACAGATTATTTAAACCTACCAAGACTTAAAGAATTATGTATAATAATGTCCTAGAAATGAAGAATAGAGTTCCTTAGTAAATTCACCAATACTCTCTACTCCAACAGAACATACATACCGAAGTTGGACTTTCTGCTTCCAGTAATGGTATACAAGGTTATTCAGATCAAAGCATCTTTTGCAAATGGGGGAGGGGGGCTGGATAAAATTGCCTTAATCACCTTAAAAGCATTAAATTGCTCCAAGACTGACTAAATTTTGGATGGAAGGCTGTCCAGAGAGAGAAAGATATTACTGGAGCATCAAAGCCACTTGCGCCCACAGGGTATTTGTCTATACCACGTTACACATTTGGTCCAGAGGGGAAAGAAATCAAGGCCTAGGGTCAGCCAGGCATGGGCAGTCTCACAGGAGAGTCTCCACATATTGAGCTGTGATCATAACGGTTACACGACCAGCTCCAAAATCAACCACTGGTTCCCAAGACCATGAGGCTAGAGAGAAGCCCCACCTTGGCAGAGGAAAAACTGAATAGGAAAATAATTGGTGACACATTTTGCCACCGAAAAGCCCTCAAGTGGATTTGTACCCGGGTCGGCCAAAGAACCTGGTTTGAGATCGTCTCTGGTTGGGAATGTGTCCGAGCAGCCAGCAGAATGAAACCCAGAGCATCCCTAGAGGAGGACACATTCCTCCTAGGCTTCAAAGAACCTCACAAATCAGAGGCCCATAAGCACTCAAGGATGACAAGGGACACAGGAAACAAAACAACATTAATCAGAAAAAGCATAAAAATAGACAGCAGAAACAGATGTGCACAGACTTCAGATACTGTAATTATCAAAAAGAGATATCAAAATAGCAATGTTTAAAGAAATACATAACAAACTTGAAAATATCTGCAAGGACAGGATGTTAAAAGTGACAGAGTAGGTTAAAAAAAAAACTTTTAAAAATAAAAAACTCGATTCTGAAATTAAAAACTCAATGGACATATTTGGCAGCACATTGAACAGAGCAGAAGCGGAAAAATGTGACCTGAAAGATAATGTCAAAAGAAATGAAAGAGAATAAAACCCAAAGAGAAAAGAATGAAAAGGAAAGAAAAGAGAGTGAGAGATATGGAAGACACAGTGAGATGGTCTAAAATATATTTGATCCAAATCAAAGAGGGGAGAGAATGGAGCAGAGGCAATATTTCAAGAAATACTGGCTGATAATTTTCCAACACTAATGACAGACTTGAGGGCCCAGGGAATTTCAAACAGGACAAATGAAAAGAAGTCCACATCTAAATAAATTGGAGTGGAAAGGTAGAAAATCAAAGGCAAAGAGAACCAGAAGAAAAGGATGGCAGTTATCCTTTAAAAGATAGTAGTTATGGGGCACCCAGGTGGCTCAGTCGGTTAAGCATCCGACTCTTGGTTTTGGCTGAGGTCAGGATTTCAGGGTCATGAGATTGAGCCTCATATCAGGGTCTGTGCTGGGCATGGAGCCTGCTTAAATTCTCCCTCTCTCTCTCCCCCTCTGTCCCTCCCCCACTTCCCTCTCTCTCCCTCTCTCTCTCTCTGTCTCTCTCTCACACACAAGAAAGAAAGAAAGAAAGAAAGAAAGAAAGAAAGAAAGAAAGAAAGAAAGAAAGAACGAGCAGTCAGATCAAGAGTTGTCTTCGACAACTGAAGCCAGACCCAGTGGAATGATATTTTCATTGTGATAAAAGAAAATAATTGCTCATCTACAACTGCATACATCAGAAAGGTATCTTTCAAGAATGACGGTGAGGGGCGCCTGGGTGGCTCAGTCATTAAGCATCTGCCTTCAGCTCGGGTCATGATCCCAGGGTCCTAGGATCGAGCCCTCCATCGGGCTCCCTGCTCCGCGGGAAGCCTGCTTCTCCCTCTCCCGCTTCCCCTGCTTGTGTTCCCTCTCTTGCTGTGTCTCTCTCTGTCAAATAAATAAAATCTTAAAAAAAAAAGAATGACAGTGAGATAATAACCTTTTCAGACAAACAAAAACTGATAAAGTATATCACCACAGTCTTCCTCCAAAGGAGACTTGAAAGGAAATATTTTAAGGAAAAGGAAAATGATTCCAAATGGAAGGTGTATACTGAAAGAATGAAGATCAAAACAGAATGGTAAATATGAGGTCCAATATAACTGAACACTGATTACATAAAACATTATCGACAAGGTCAAGTGACACCTGGACAAAAGAAACAGAACCAAGGTTTGTGAGTTTTAAATGCTTATATTACAAAAGAGGCAGGAATGAAAATTAGTGAACTAAGCACCCATGTCAATGTTAGGGGAAAAAAGCAAAATATAACCCCCCCCAAAAAAAGGATGAAGGAAATAATAAAGGGAAGAAATTAATGAAATAGAAAACAAATATGTAATAGAAAGGAGCAGTAAATCCAAAAGTTGATTTTTCAAAAGCCTAAGAAAACTGATAAACCCCTAGGGAGGCTGATTAAGTAAATAGAGAAAAGATGCAAATATCCAAAGTTCTGTATGAAAAATGATCATGACTCCAGATCCTGCAGACATTAAAAAAAGATAATAAAGTGACATTAAGAACATTTGAAATTTAAACATATAGGTAAATTCCTAGAAAAAGGTAATATCAGGGACACCTGTCTGGCTTAGCCAGTAGAGCATGCGACACTTAATCTCACGGTTGTGATTTCAAGGCCCACATCGGGCATGGAGCCTACTTAAAAGAAATGTAATATCAACATTAACTTAAGAGAAAATCTGAAAAGTCCCATAATCATTAAAGAACCTGAATCTGCAGTCAAAACCTTCTTACAAAAAAAAAAAAAAAAAAAAAAAAACCTTCAGGCCTAGTTCCCTTTGTTGGTGAGTTCTACAAAATACTCAGTAAAGAAATATCCCAATCTTACACAAATTCTTCCAGAGAACAGAGAATGAAGGAACACTGCTCCACCTTATTTTATGAGACTAGGATATTCTAACAAAGAAACTATGAGAAAAAAAAACTCAGGCAATTTCATTCGGGAACTCAGGCAAATCTCCCAAACAAAATATACTAAACTGAATCCAACATAATATGAAATCCAACATGACCAAAGTGAATTTACACTTGGGATGCCAGAAAAGCTTATTATTAGAAAAGCAACTGATTTAATTTGCCATTATTACTAGATTGCCTTTTACTGAGCACCCTAGTTGGCATATTAAGGCAAGAAAAATAAAGTAATAAAGATTAGAGAGAAAAAAACTGTTATTATTTGCAAGTGACATGATTAGGCCAAAAGCAAATGCAAAATTATCTATACTATTAAGATAATAAGGTAATTTAGCAACGTTGCTGGATATGAAAATCAATATGCCAAAAATACATGACATAGGAATTAACCTGAGTTTCTATATAACAGCATCGAGCAGTTTACTCAGATTTTTAAAAGATACTATTTATGATAACATCAAAAATATCAAATTCCTTAGAATAAATCTATCAAAAGATGTTTAAGAGTCCTACGGTGAAAACTGTAAAATGTCACTCAAAGATTTTAAAGAACTTTATAAATAGAGAGATACCATGTTTGTGGTTTGGAATCTTAACATTTTGAAAACACTAATTTACTTGAATTTGATCTATATACTTAATACAATCCCAATGAAAATCCCAAAAGATATTTTTGGTCGAATTTGACAGGCTGATTCTAAAATGTATATGGGAATGCTAAAGGCAAAGACAAGCTTAGACACACCTGAACAAGAACAAGGTGGAAGGACCTCACCTAGCGGATATCAAAATATATTATAAAGTTGTAGTAATCAAGACAAAAAGAGCAATGCAACAACTGTAGAAAAAGAAGCCACACATACACGCGCACTTGATATATGTGTTCGACCACTGCACAGCAGTGTAGAAAGAAAAGCCTTTTCAATCAGTGGGACTGGGACACGTGGTTATCTAATGGCAAAACACTGAATTGGGACTTAGAACTCGCATATGCCCCCCCAAATTTCAATTCCAGGTGGATTAAAAACGTAAAAGTGAAAGGTGAAGATTTTAGAAAATAATATAGAAAAATATCTTCATGATCTCAGAGTAGAAAAAATTTCTGATGAAAAAAGCACTGACCATAATAAATTGGACTACATCAAAATGAAAAACTTTAGTGCTTGAAAGAATGTCATCACAAAAGAGAAGATAACCCAGAGAATGGAAGAAAATATTTGCAAATCATATATCTGATGAAGAGACTTTATAACCTGTTATATAAAGAACTCTTAGTACACAATAAGAAGACAACCCAAGTTTTTAAATGGGCATAGATTCTGAATAGATATTTCTCAAAAAAAGACACACAAATGGCCAATAAGTCCATGAAAAGATGCTCAACATCATTAGTCATTAGGGAATGCAAATCAAAACCACAATGAGGTACCACATCACCCTCACTAGGATAGCAAAAATATATATATATATATATATATATATCCACATACCTACCTACCTACCTACCTACCTACCTATACATATCTATAGATAGATAGATGGAAAGTAACAAATTTTGGCAAGGATGGAGAGAAACTGGAACCCTTATATGTTCCTGTTGGGGATGTAAAATGGTGTAGCCTTTGTGGAAAACAGTTTGGCAGTTCCTGAAAAAGTTAAATATAACATTACCATAAGACCCAGCAATTCATCTCCTAGATGTATACCCAAGAGAATTAAAAACATAGGTCCACATAAAAACTTTTACATGAATGTTCATGGCAGCACTATTCATAACAGCCAAAAAGTAGAAAGAATCCAAATGTCTATCAACTGATAAATAGATAAGGAAAATGGCATATACTGAAAACTCTAAGATACTGATGAAAGAAATTAAAGCAGACACAAATAAATAGAAAGACATCCAGTGTTCATGGACTGGAAAAATTAATATTGTGTAAATGTCCCTACCATCCAAAGCAATCTACAGATCCAATGCAATCTCTATCAAAATTCCAATGGCATTTTTTACAGAAACAGAAAAACCAATTCTAAAATTCACATGGAGCCACCAAAGACTGTAACTGGCCAAAGCAAATTAGAGCAAGAACACAGCTGGAGGCATCACACTTCCTGGTTTCAAAACATATTACAAAGTTATAAAAACATAACTATGACAGACCAATGGAACAGAAGAGAGAGACTAGAAATAAGCCCACACAAATAAACCCACCTGATCTTTGACAAGGGTTCCAAGAATACACAATGTGGAAACGATAAATAAATGATGTTGGGAAAACTAGATATCCACATGCAAAAGAACAAAACTGGACCCTTATCTTACACCATACACAAAAATCAACTCAAAATAGATTAAAGATTTAAACATAAGACCTGAAACAGTAAGACTCCTAGAAGAAAACATAGTGAAAGAGCTACTTGACATCGGCCTTGGCAATGATTTCTTGGGTATGACCCAAAAGCTCAGGCAACAAAAGCAAAACTAGACAAGCAAGATTATATCAAACTGGGCACCTGGGTGGCTCAGTCAGTTGGGCGACTGCCCTCGGCTCAGGTCGTGGTCCCGGGGTCCTGGGATCGAGTCCCGAGTCGGGCTCCCTGCTCAGCAGGGGGCCTGCTTCTCCCTCTCCCTGCCACTCCCCCTGCTTGTGCTCTCTCTGTCGCTGACAGATAAATAAATAAAATCTTTAAAAAAAAAAAAGATGACATCAAACTAAAAAGCTTCTGCACAGCAAAAGAAAGAATCAACACAATGAAAAGGCAACAACGGAATGGGAGAAAATATCTGCAAACCATATGTATGTTAAAGGACTAATACCTGAAATAGATAAGGAATTCCTATAATTCAACAGCAAAAAACCTGAATAAACATTTCTCCAAAGAAGACATACAAATGGCCAAAAAGTATATGAAGAGGCACTCAGCATCACTAATAATCAAAGAAATGCAAATCAAAACCACAGTGACATATCACCTCATACCTATCAGGATGGCAATTATAAAAAAAAAAAGGTATTTGTGAGGATTTAGAAAAATGAGAACCCTTGTACACAGCTGGCAGAAATGTAAATTGCTACAGTCACAATGGAAAACAGTATGGGGCTTCCTCAAAAAAAAAAAAAAAATAGAACTATCATATGATCCAGCAAGCCCACTTCTGGGCATATATCCAAAGGAAATGAAATCAGGATCTTGAAGAGATACCTGCACTCCCATGTTCACTGCAGCCTTATTCACATCAGCTGAGGTATGGAAACAACCTAAATGTCCATCAACGGATGAATGGATAAAGAAAACGGTATATACATGCTATGAAATATTATTCAGTCTTTAAGAAGGAAATCCTGCCATCTGCAACACCAGGGATGAGCCTGAAGGACATTATGCCAAGTGAAGTAAGCCAGATACAGAAAAACAAATACTACATGATACCACTTATATGAGGAATCTAAAATAATCAAACTCAGGGCGCCTAGGTGGATCAGTCAGTTAAGTGTCTGCCTTCAGCTCAGGTCCTGGGGTCCTGGGATCAAGCCCCGCATGGGGCTCCACACTCAGCAGGGAGTCTGCTTCTCCCTCTCCCTCTGCCTTTCCCCCCACCCTGCTTGTGCTCTCTCTCTCTCTCAAATAAACCAAATCTTTAAAAAATAAAATAATCAAACTCAGAAGCAGAGAATAGAACCTGCCAGGTTGCCAGGTTGAGGGGAATGGGAAACAGGAAGGAATTAGTCAAAGAATGCAAAGTTTCAGTTATATAAGATGATTAAGTCCTAGAGAGCTACTATACAGCATACAGTCCATTGTTAACTACATTGTATTGTATACCTAAAAATTTTCTAAGAAGGCAGATCTTATGTTAAGTGTTGTTATCGCAAATAATAATAATAATAAATTAAAAGGGGGGAGAAAACTTTTGGAGGTGATGGATATGTTTACGGCATAGATTATAGTGATAGTTCACGGGTGAATACTTACCTCCAAATTCATTAAGTTGTATACATTAAATATGTACAGCTTGGGGCGCCTGGGTGGCTCAGGCAGTTAAGTGTCCGACTCTTGATCTCAGCTCAGGTCCTGATTTCAGGGTGATGAGTTTGAGCCCCGCACTGAGCTCCATGCTGGGTGTGGAACCTACTTAAAAAAAATACGTACAGCTCTCTGTATGTCAATCATATCCCAAAAAAGTGGTTTAAAAAAAAGAAAATGTGATCTATCCATATGATGGAATGTTATCCAGATATAAAAAGAATAGAAATACTGATACAAGCTATGATATGGATGAACCTTGAAAGCACTATTTGAACTGAAAGAAGCCAGACACTAAGGCTACATAGCATGTAATTCCACTTAGATAAAATGTCCAGAATAGACAAATTCATACAGACAAAAAGTAGATTAGTGGCTGCTCAGGGCTGAGGGTTGCGGAAGAGTAGGGAGGAATAAAGAGTGAATGCTAATGGGTATGGGGTTTGTTTTGGTGGGAGTGAGAATGTTCTAAAATCCGATTGTGTTCATGATTGCATAAACCTGTGGGTATATTTTTAAAACACCGAACTGTACACTTTGAAGAAGTGAATTTTAGGATATGTGACTTATATCTTAAGTTGTGTGAGAGAGACAGGAAGAAAGGAAGAAAGGAAGGTGGGAAAGAAGAAAGAAAGAAAGAGAGGGAAAGAGGAAGAAAGGAAGGAAACAAAAAGAACAAAAGGCAGCCAAAGAGAAAAATGAAACCCAGAAGAAACAGAGAATGCAGAGAACAGAAGAAAATCTCACAAAATGTCATTAAGCCTCAGAAAGCTAAGAAAAGATATTACAGCCATAAAATAAGAAGAGAATGGCATTTCAACAAGAAAAGGTTCTTGGAAATTAAAGTTTTATATCTAAAATTTTAAAAGTGAAATGACGTAGATAATAAAGTAAGGGAAACTTCCCCAGAAAATAGAACTTACAGAGGCATGGAAAATAGGAGGGGGACAAACCAAGAAACCTAAGAGGATCAATCCAAAAGATCCAATATCCAATCAATGGTGATTCTAGAAAGAGAACAAAACTGGGGGCAGGGGCTGATTATCGAAATACTAATATAAGAAATCATCCCAGAATTGAGGCACAGGGGCCTATAAAATAAAAGAAGCCTTCAAGAATTCAGCCCAATGAATTAAAAGAAGATATATACTAAGGCTCATCGTATTAAAATTCAAAATGGGGAAAAGACAAGGTTTTAAAATCATGTAGATCAAAATACTGTAAAACTTACCAACAAGGGATTCTAGAAGGCAATGAAGCAAAGTCTTCACAACTGGGAGGAAAAAAGATTTCCAAAATCAGATTTTAAAACCAATCAAATTACAAATTAAGTGTGACATTAGTAGTAGATCCCTTGAGACACAGACTTCCCAGGCATCCTTTTTAGGAAGTTATGGGGGAAAAATACGTTCTAGCACAAAAAAGGGAGTAAGCTTAGAAAATACCATGAGACCCATGAAACAAGAGATTCACAATGTGGAGACAGCTAGACATGTCAGGAAGCCTCAAACGCACCAACCAGCAGCGGAGAGGTGTCTCTGGAGGTGAGGCTCCACGAGAAAAAAAGTCAATTGTTTAGTCTTGCCTTTGGAACACAGTTTTGACCAGTATATAAAGATCTGATGGAGCAGGCAAAAAAAAATGTTTAAAGGTAATAAAAATAGGTCAGTTATTCACTTCAAGAAAAACAGTAAGTCATACAAGAAAAGAAAGGTAATCACAGATATAATTCCGCTCAGTGGTAAACGATATTTATTTAGTTCTAATACTGTAAACACTGACTCCTGAGTCATCCACACATAGTAATAAAAGTGTAGTGGAAAAATGAGGGAAGGTCAAACGTATGCAGCATGCACTATGTGGATGAATAATATAACAAAATTCTCATTTACCACTGCAGGAAGTCAACACTGTTATAAAATTAATAAATCAAAAAAATACCTTTTTATTTAGAAATACAGAGGAACAGCAGAAACAGCTCATATGAAGAAAAGGAGGCACACTTATCAGTTTCCTACAGCTCCTGTTAACAAACGACCACAAACTTGCTGGCTTAAAACAACAGAAATCTGCTCGCTCATAGTTCTAGAGGCCAGAAGTCTGAAATTAGCATCACCATGCTAAAATCAAGCCGTCAGTAGGATCCCACTCCCACCAGGATCCCACTCCCGCAGGATCCCACTCCTGCCAGATCCCACTCCTGCCAGGGGCTCTAAGGGAGAGTCACTTCCTTGCTTCTTTCAGCCCACTACAAAGTCCAGTGTCAAATTCCACCCCACTCCTGGTGACACTGTCTCATTGCTCACTTGGCCAAGAACAACTCAGCCAGTTTTCTTACAATCTGTCCATGAATCTTCTACACTGTGCCCATGGACCATCTTTCCTGACTTCTAGATGAGCAGCCTCCAAATATTCTTGACAGTGCATCTCTACTGGAAAATAAAACGAGCAAGCTCCTCCAAGACATGATGTTTATTTATAAATTACAGGTGCCAGTGTATCAGTATATTATTATATACATACAAAAACAGAAACTGTTACGAGTGAAAACTAAAGATAAATAGAATTAATACCATTCTCTTCCGACACCCAAATGAATCACCTTGTCAATTCTCTGAGGTACACACATCTCACTACCCAAAACACTCCTGTTGTGCATTCTCAATCCCCAAAACCCCAAGGAGTTTGGTTTTTTTTCTAATTTTTTTTAATTTTTTTAATTTAATTTAATTTTATTATGTTATGTTAGTCACCATACAGGACATCATTATTTTTGATGTAGTGTTCCATGATTCACTGTTTTTGTATAACACTCAGTGCTCCATGCGATACGTGCCCTCCTTAATACCCATCACCAGGCTAACCCATCCCCCCACCCCCCTCCCCTCTAAAACCCTCAGTTTGTTTCTCAGAGTCCATAGTCTCTCATGGTTCATCTCCCCCTCCGATTTCCCCCCTTCATTTTTCCCTTCCTTCTCCTAATGTCCTCCATGCTATTCCTTATGTTCCACATATAAGTGAAACCATATGGTAACTGACTTTCTCTGCTTGACTTATTTCACTTAGCATAGTCCAAGGAGGAGTTATAAGGCCTGTTGGTTAAGATGGGAAAGCTGAAATGAGTCCTAGGCTTCCCACTCTAACTTCATCCACAGCAAGTCAGCTTGGATCTCTGTGATAAATGTCGGGGTTTTGCAAATGATTTCAGTGGGAAAAAGTATCCTCTGCAAAAAAATAAAATAAAATAAAATTACAAAAAAAAAATAATAGGTCTGAAATCTACTCCTCTGGAGTGCTGTCTTTTGGTGTGAGCCTCTGAGCGGCCTTTCACGCAGGTGGCACATGACATCACTCGGCCCCAGCTGTTGCTTATTAACTCAGCCTCTCTGCGACAGACACAGCCTTTTACAACTTGACTTTTTTAAGGAGACAGCCCATTTTGCAAATCAACGGAACACATTACACACAGTTAGACTGCCGCATTCCACAAATATAAATTTGACAAAGAAATCCTATGTCTTCACAGCCTCCTCCAAACACGGATCATTCGGAAGTTCTGAAGGACACCAGGCTTGGCGGCAAAGCCTGTTTTGTCACGCTAAAGGAAATGCCCGCCCAGCCAACTGCACCTCCAGTGGGTTAAAGTGCAAGAAACCCAGAAGCCTCTAACCTTCACCAAAGCCTCGAAACCATCTCCAACATGAGCAGACTTTGTAAATGTGGTTTTTGCCGGCTCATAATGCCTAATTAGGCCTCGACCACGAGGCTAAGAGGTGGAGAAGAAAAGCCAGGACGCTTGCAGGCTGCCACTTGAGTTCACAGCAAAATGACAGGCGACATGCGTGATCCAAAGGGAAGAATCTGACAGTCATGCTTCAGTCTTTCAGCCACATTTTTTTTTTTTACATGGAGAGGTTATAGCATCAATAATGTCATCTTCTAATAGAAAGGACAACTACATATAATGCATAATTGCCAGTCTAAATGACTTGTTATTTTGACTGCCTATTTTAAAATGTCTGTAATTGCTTCCAATGAGACTTGGAATAAACGATAAGTCAGCACAGGCGATAACTAGTGGAGACATAGCGTGGCTTTAGAAAACCCAGTACAAATTATTTTGTCATGTGTCAATTTCCACCAATTCTCGATTATGATCACAAGGCATTGGTCCTGCTTTTTTGGGGGTGTTTCTTCCAACTCTGTTCCACTTAAGCAACAGAAAGAGTATCACATGCAGGTGTATAAAAGACAAGACAGTCTATTTTCAAGGGCAATGAACAGAAGCTGGCGGAGCCTGATAAATTCATGTTACAGAATTGTAGCTGGTGCCAAATCCTGGCCCTTTCTGTAAAACAAAACAAAGTGAGGTAAAAGCACACCTCACGGAGAGTTATTGCCATCTCTCCAAATGAATTTTTCCCCCCTCTCGTATGCTTGTTTGCCAAGTCTTAAAATAACAAATCACTTCTTTATAACAAAATTGTCTCCCTGGAATAATAGGCTTCAGTGTGAGTTCTGATAGAGCAATAGCTCCTCTAAATGACAGCAAAGGCTTGCAGCAGGGATGCGAGGCACATCTATTTCAGGGTTTCCCATTAAAGAGAAATGCAGTTTGGTAAGAAATGAAGTCATTTCCTGACTCATTGGGATGCCATGTTTAAACCATGGTTTTCTGCCTGAGGATACAGAGGTGGGAAAGATGTGGCAGAGCCTAAAAGAGATGAGTCATCCCTGAAGGATTCAGGAAACCAACTTTTTAAGGTCCTTCGCACTGTATTACAACATATTAGGTAGGGAAAGAGGGTTAGTGACAGCCTTTGCCCATTCTTTCCATGGTAAGAAGAAGGTCCTCCATCTTACACACTTTGTTAAAGCCAGTTCCATAAGTGATCCGTTTAACTATGATTACATCTTGTACGAGTGAATGCAACAGGAACAGATCAATGTTTAGGCATTTTAAACACTGGGAGATGGGCGATGGATTCAAAGCCCGTTCATTTTGTATGTTTCTAAAAATAAGTGAGTCAAGGGGCGCCTGGGTGGCTCAGATGGTTAAGCGTCTGCCTTCGGCTCAGGTCGTGATCTCAGGGTCCTGGGATCGAGTCCCGCATCGGGCTCCCTGCTCCTTGGGAGCCTGCTTCTCCCTCTGCCTCTCTCTGTCTCTCATGAATAAATAAATAAAATCTTTAAAAAATAAATAAATAAATAAATAAATAAAAATAAGTGAGTCAAAGTACCGAAAAAACATTTTTTGAAGGATGATACATAACAATTAAGCAAAAATTCTATGGATTTCTTACATTAAAAAAATTTAATATACAGTCTCACGGCACACACTTGAGCGCCCAACTCTTGGTTTCAGCTCAGGTCGTGATCTCAGGGTCATGAATCAAGCCCTGTGTCGGGTTCCACGCTCAGCGTGGAGTCAGCTTGAGACTTTCTCTCCCTCTCCCTCTACCCCTCCCCACCCCCCCAAATAAATAAATAAAATCTTTTTTAAAAATTAAAAAAATAAAAAAATAAAAATATGCAGTCTCACTAGTGATCAAAGATAAATTTTATGACTTAAAATAACCATGAGATACCATTTTCCTATCAAATTAGCAACAGTTGACAAAATAAAGGGGGATGGATATTACTCAGAACTGGTGAGGGACTACAAATCAGCTCAACTTTCTGAAAGATGACTGGGCAACACCTATCAAAATCTTTTAAAAATATTCACACTCCTTAACCCCATATTCTTCTAGGAGTCTTTTTTTTTCTTTGTCTTTTTTTTATTAAGATAAAATTGAAGGGCACCTGGGTGGCTCAGTCAGTTAAGCAGCTGCCTTCAGCTCAGGTCATGATCTCAGGGTCCTGGGATCGAGCCCCGCATCAGGCTCCCCACTCGGTGGGGAGTCTGCTTCTCCCTCTCCCTCTGCTGCTCCCCCTGCTTGTACTCTCTCGCTCGCACTCTCTCTCTCTCAAATAAATAAAATCTTTAGAAAAAAAGATATCATCGAGATACAACATTGTCTAAGGTGCACAACATGTTCGTGTGATAAACACTCACAGACCGTGAACTGACCACCACTATAGTGTTCACTAACATCTCCGTCAAGTCACATAATTACCATTTCTTTTTTGTGCTGAGAACGTTTAAGATCTATTCCCTTAGCAACTTTCAAGTACATAATACAGTATTGTCAACTACAATCATCAGGCTGTACAACAGGTCCCCAAAACTTACTCAACTCATAACTGGAAGTTTGTACCCTTGGACCAATATCTCCCCATCTCTCCCACCACCACCACCCCCAGCCCCAGGTACCCAGGGTAGAATACTCTGTTTCTAGGCGTTTGACTTTTTTAGATTCCACCTATAAGTGAGATCATACAGTCGATAAGTTGTCTGCTGGTTGACCCTGATTCCAAGCCCCTGGAAGACTACAGCCAATGAGAAGAGGACTGTGATGGGTGCAGGGTGCAGACTCTCCAGTGGATTAATAGTCGCCCTGGCAGAAACACTTTTACCAGTATTGCCACAGATGCCAAAACCCCACTGGATGGATGCTTCTTGAGTTTTAGCTGATTTCTTACAAAATATTAAATACTGGATGAAGATGAGAGGAGGGGTATCAGAGAAAGATATATAGAAACAGAGAGCACAGGGCGCCTGGGTGGCTCAGTTGGTTAAGCGACTGCCTTCGGCTCAGGTCATGATCCTGGAGTCCCGGGATCGAGTCCCATATCAGGCTCCCTGCTCAGCAGGGAGTCTGCTTCTCCCTCTGACCCTCCTCCCTCTCATGCTCTCTGTCTCTCATTCTCTCTCTCGCAAATAAATAAAATCTTAAAAAAAAAAAAAAGAAACAGAGAGCACAGCCAGAAAAAGAAGCAAATTGGAAAAAGAAGATCCAAGATATGTAGAAAAGAAAGAAGGGGGAAAGGAATAGAAAACTATGATTTCCTCAAAACTACTGGATTACAGCAAATTATTTTACTAATTTAAAAAAATGAACATTTCAAAACACAACTCTAGAAAGTTGTATCCCCTAAGAATGACTAAGATTTATTAACTGCCTTCCATATACATAGCTTTCTGTGCATCGGACACTGGTCAATGAGCCAATACACATGTGAGATATTTACATTAACTCATTTAATCCATAGCACTCCTTTACGAGATAGGTATGCCTATTGCTATCTTTCATAGAAGAGGAGAAGTGAGGTCCAGAGAGGTTTTTAACTTGTGGAAGCACTCACAGCTCCGAAGAGGAACAGTAGGGGCTCGGCTCCAGGGTTTTCTGGCTATAGCACGGCCTCTATCCACTCCAGCCATAAAGGTCCCTCCTCGTGAAGCCCTAGAGCTCTTACCATCAGCCACACACACTTAACACAGAACATGTACAGTTTTGCATGTTTGTGGCATTTTCATCTTAGCACAACATGTCTTCCCAACGAGACTCTGAAACACTGAAGGCAGGAACTGTGAATAATACTTCTCTATAATCCTCATGCTACTTAGCACTATTCTTCACTCATTAAATATTTAATTGGACCTTCGTCAAAGAGATAACTTTCAAACTACCTATTCTGATAATCTTGCAATCAAATAAACTCTACCAACATCTGTGCTAAGAAGCAGTCACCTTTTGAGATTGCTGGAAATTTAAGTTTAGAAAAAAGACGTTAATGCTTTTTTATCTCATTCTATTCCTTTTGACGGATGAAACCAAAAATAATCACTTTGCATCTCCAAAGTGCTCCACCCCCGTGAAAGCAGGGCGAGAGTGAGCCATCACTAGGACACAAATGTGTTCTGCTTGAAGCAATCAAATAAATCAAGCAACCCCCAAAATATAGTTAAAGCAAAGTGACTCAGACACAGTTCATGTTTTTAGTCACTTAGAATCCAAAGTTACTCTGAAACACGAATAGTTCTTAAAGCGTTACTCATTTTGCTTTCTCTGATAAAACTAAAATAATCCAATACAATTATCTGAATAGTTATAATTTAAAGATTTAAAATACACGCTCAAAACCTAACATTCCAAATTAGTGCCACTCTTTAGGACAAACTCTAACTAATAATAATGATCTGGTATAAAAGTATCCTGGAGAAACTAATTTCCCACCATTTTCTCTTTATTAAGCTAATCTAAAACAAAAAAAGCCTTCTTCCATAGGGCTGTCCTGGAGAGAGCATAGATAGCACCATAGAAATCATGTACCTAAAAAGTCATTACTTGGAATTGAAAGCTGTTTTCCTATCTCTCCTAGAAAAGCATGTATTCCCATGCTGGAAAATTAAATATGTTTCCAGACCTTTATTTAGAAATAATGGAGTTTCACCAAATTGATAAACTAAAACAACTTCTCAGTGACCCCATCAGCAGCTCAAGGATGACAAATAGGTTTAGTCATACATGCCAACTCCTACTGGTTGGTAGAGACCTGGATACTGTGTTGAGAAGGATACTGAGGTCATATCCAAGGGAAAATATGTTTGGATTAATTAGCAATTAGCAATCAGCAATGCATATGTACCAGTACCAAAATCTGGGCTACCTGCCATAATTTATGAAAAGTAAAACACACACCCTCGATCTGCAATAAGGGATGTGGACCAAGGATTTCAAAGGTGCTGCTGGATTGTTTGGTTCATTTTAAATCTTTTTTTAAGGTTTTATTTATTTATTTGAGATAGAGAGAGAATGAGAGAGAGCACAAGCAGCAGAGGGAGAGGGAGAAGCAGACGCCCCACTGACCAGGGAGCCCGATGCGGGGCTCGAGCCCAGGACCCTGGGACCATGACCTGAACTGAAGGCAGACGCTTAACTGACTGAGCCACCCAGGCATCCCTGTTTGGTTCATTTTAAAAGAGAGAATTCATTGCTAAGTAGTGCCCAGATCTATGGTGCTCTCATCAAAAAACAGTAAAGGAACAGGAGAGGGGCTGAACATTTACTGACAGTCTACTGCGTCAGCAGTCTACTTACCTCAACCACCCACTCCCATGGCCACATCCAAGATTTTTGTCATTATCAGTAACAGCACCCCTCAATTATCTTAATTTCAATCATTCTATCCCACAAACACCACTTTCTGTCTTTCGGGCTTATTGCTGCTACCCCACTGATAAGACACTCACCTCCCCGTCTCACTTTCCCACTCATCCATCAGAAACTCCCTGATCAGTTAGCACTCCATTGCATGCGTTGTCAACCTCATTGCTCTTTTCTCTCTTCCTCATAATTGCCTAGCAAAACCCCACACTTTGTTAAACCCAGATCTCTACTGACTCCAGACCTGCATCCATGCAACCTAATGTCGCTAGAGAAATTAATTCACAACTATAGTGACTGGTCTCACTCTAAACTCATGATGACCTCAAGCAGGTCCTTAGTAAGACTGACCTCCCCACTGTATTTCCTTCATCCGTTCACTCTCCCACTGGACATCATTTTCATACCTTCTTTCTCTTCAAATCTCAGTGTCTCTTCCTACTACTTACTCTCAGCTGATGGCCCTGCTTCCTGCTTCCTGCTGCATGCAAAACAGAAACAATCAAAAGAGAATTCAAGCTGGTGCAGCCACTCTGGAAAACAGTATGGAGGTTTCTCAAAAAGTTGAAAGTAGAGCTACCATACAACCCAGCAATTGCACCACTGGGTATTTACCCCAAAGATACAAATGTAGGGATCCGAAGGGGTATGTGCACCCCGATGTTTATAGCAGCAATGTCCACAATAGCCAAACTATGGAAAGAGCCAAGATGTCCATTGACAGATGAATGGATAAAGAAGATGTGGTATATATATATACAATGGAATATTATGAAGCCATCAAAAGGAATGAAATCTTGCCATTTGCAACGATGTGGATGGAACTGGAGGGTATTATGCTGAGCGAAATAAGTAAATCAGAGAAAGACATGTATCATATGACCTCACTGATATGAGGAATTCTTAATCTCAGAAAACAAACTGAGGGTTGCTGGAATGGTGGGGGGTGGGAGGGATGGGGTGGCTGGGTGATAGACATTGGGGAGGGTATGTGCTATGGTGAGTGCTGTGAATTGTGTAAGACTGATGAATCACAGACCTATACCTCTGAAACAAATAATACATTATATGTTAAAAAAAAAAAAAAAAAGGAGAAGATAGCAGGAAGGGAAAAATGAAGGGCGGAAAATCGGAGGGGGAGAAGAACCAGGAGAGACTATGGACTCTGAGAAACAAACTGAGGGTTCTAGAGGGGAGGGGGGTGGGGGGATGGGTTAGCCTGGTGATGGGTATTAAAGAGGGCACGTATTGCATGGAGCTCTGGGTGTGATACGCAAACAATGAATCATGGAACGCTACATCAAGAACTAATGATGTAATGTATGGTGATTAACATAACATAATTAAAAAAAAAGTGAGAGAGTTCTCACAGGCTCTCACTATGCCTTCTACTCACCTTCCTGCATCTGTTTTTGTATGTTCTACCCTCTCTTCTGATACAGTGGATGGGCTGTCCTTGCTCTGACCAAAAGCCGTCTTCCACTTACAGACTAGATCCCATCCTTCTTGCTTAATCAAGAACATCTCTCCAGCAATTCTCCCCCTCACCCCGCAACATAATCCATTTTTCCCTTTCTACTGATCATTCCCACCAATATTCAAACTTTCTGTAAATAGATCTATCTTTAAAATAAAATTAAAAAAAAAACTTATCATGACCCCGCATACCCCTCCAGGTACTACCCCATTTTTTTACTCAATTTTATAGCCAAAATCTTTGGGAAAACTCTTCCTGCTTCTATTTCTCTTCCCAGTATTTCTTGAATCTACTACAACCAGGCTTTGCTCCCCACACCCATGCTGCCCCACATATACTACTTGAAAGAAGTCTTCCATGGCTAAACTCCATGACCAATTCTCAGAATTCATCTCTCTTAACCTATCAATGGCATTTGACAGAATTGATCACTCCCTCCTTAAAAAACAATCTTCACTGGCTTCCAGAACCCCATACACTCCTGGTTTTCTTCCTACCTCACTAATGACAATTTCTCAATATCTTTCGCTGGTATCTTCTCATCTCCCCAACCTCTAAATATTGCAGTGTTCCACGACCTCATCTCTTCTCTATCTAAACCCACTCTTATAATGATCTCATTTTCCTATCTTTATGTTAATGCCTTCCAAATATGATCTACATCCCCGACCTTTCCTGAACTTCAGACTGGCATGTTCAACTGCTAACTCAGTAACTCCACTGAAATATCTAATATGCATCTCAAACTTTCCATGTCCAAAATTAAACTCCTGATATTCCCACCAAAACTCACTCATCCCATAGTCTTCCCTATCCCAGTAAATAACAGCTCTTTCAATCCAATTGCTCATACCAAAAAACCTGGAGTCATCCTTGAATTCTCTCCTTTCTAGCCCCTCATACCCAATCCATCAGCAATACCTCTTGGCTCTGCCTCTAAATCTGACCACTCTGTATCTGACCACTTCTCACTACTTCAAGGTCCAAGCCACCATTATCTCTTGCCTAGTCTCCTTGATACTGCCTTTGCCCCACTACAGTCTGTTCTCAACCCAGCAGCTGGAATGATCCTTTTTAAAGAGTAAATCAAGATCCTACAATGCCCTGCCTATAGACACCTCTCAGACTTCAGCTCCCATTATATTCCCCACTCACTCCACTTCAAACACATTAGCCTCCTTATTGTTCTTGGAACACAATATTCATCCTTCCACCTCAGGGCCTTTGCACTTGCTATTCTCTCTTCCTAGAATGCTCTTTATCCACATGTCCATTGTTTGCTTCTTCACCTCCATATTCTCAATGAAGTCTTTCCTGACCACCCTATTTAAATTCTAATTGTGGCATGCCCTACCACCCTGCATTGTTTTATTTTTCTCCATAGCAGTTCTCACCATCTATTTCACATACTGCATTTCATATATGCATTTGCTTGTCTGCCTACCCCAACCAGAATGAAAATTTTATGAGAACACATCAGCCTGTTCACTGATATTTACCCTGGAACCGACAATAAATATTTGTTGAATTAATGAAGGAATGGATGTTATCTCATTTTATCTTCAGTTAAATCCTATAAGACAAGAATGAAGGGGGGGAAATCGGAGGGGGAGAAGAACCATGAGAGACGATGGACTCTGAAAAACAAACTGAGGGTTCTAGAGGGGAGGGGGGTGGGAGGATGGGTTAGCCTGGTGATGGGTATTGAGGAGGGCACGTTCTGCATGGAGCACTGGGTGTTATGCACAAACAATGAATCATGGAACACTATATCTAAAACTAATGATGTAATGTATGGGGATTAACATAACAATAAAAAAATTTAAAAAAATAAATAAATCCTATAAGACAGATCTTATTATTCCTACTTTACTGATGCAAAGTGAAGCTCAAATGGATTAAATAATTAATCCAGTAGCATACACCTGGTTAACCCAGGAGTCAAGATCTGACCCCCAAGCCTACTTTCCAAGCCTGTCCTTTTTTTCATGACACTGAATTGATTTCTTTTCAGAAGTAAATACTTATCCACATGGCAAATGCTTAAAATAAAATAAAAAGTCCCTGAGTCCCAATCATTACACCAAATAAACATAAAGGATTCTGGGAAGATAACACCAGTGATGGTATATTTTCTGACTCTGCTCAAATATCCCCCATAAAACTATCTACAGAAAGCTGGCAAAACCAAAAACCCATGGACAACACCTATTAACAAACTAGGTAGCAAGATATTCCCAAACAACAATGTCAGAAGGTAAGGACAATGCTTTGACATCCAGAGGACCTATGCGGTATCAGTGTCAGCACAGGATGCACAGATAACGTATCAGTAATGATGATGATGGTGATGATGATGTGTTGTGTTTGGAGGATGATAGGAAACCAATTCATTATCTCGAAGACTGTTAAGTGAAGGAAAAGAATCAAATATTTATCCTGCCTTTCTTGTATGAACTGTAGCACTTGTTAACCAAATGATAGGTGAAGGGAACTATCTTATATAAAAGTATTCCAATCAATAAATGAAAAAGAAATTAGTGAATGATAACATCACCATTTTGCAACCACTAATCCAGGCACTGAGCATCAAAGGGTGCTAACACCACAAAAATAGAGACATCCAGATGTTATGTGCCTGCTGATGAAAGATGACAACACCTATAGAAAGAAGAAAGAAAGAAAGAAAGAAAGAAAGAAAGAAAGAAAGAAAGAAAGAAAGAAAGAAAGAAAGAAAGAAAGAAAAGGAAAGGAAAAAAAGAAAAGTAAAGAAAATCAGGAACAAACGAACTGACCCTGCATCTGAACAAATCTTTAGACTGGGAGTTTTCAACCTGAATACTAATGACATTTAGAGCTGGATACTCTTCACTGTGGGAATCTGTCTGTTTTATGCATTGTAGGATATGCCAGTCACATCACCTACTCCATTATAAAAATTAAAAATGTCTCTAAACACTTCCAAACGTTCCCAGGCAGTGCGGACAAAATCACAACCGCCCCCCCCCCCATTGAAAGCCACTGCTCTAGATGGAACTACCATTCCACAGGTTAAAACAAGAGGACAGAGGAACATGTTAAACTAAACTGTATGGATGCAATCAGTAAAATACAGACTATAGAAAATGTCACAGATCAAATGACCAGATTCTTCAATGAAAAAATGTCCAGGGAATAAGACAGAGATGGGGGGGGCAACCTTTAGATCAAAATAGACTTATTAGGTATATCCTTTAAAAACAGGTAAAACTGAACTATAGGGTTCAAGGATACACAGTTGAGTGAAGAAACTAAGAAAACAGCAGGTCCTAATTACTGTCAAAGTCCAATAGGGAGAGAGGTAGGTGGCTGAGGTCAGGATGGGTCTTTTGAATGGCATTAGGGCTTCTTAGGTGACAGGCAAGCTTCTACTTCTTGATTTGGACGTCACTTAAAAGGGTGCTGACCTTATAATAATTCATTAAGTTTTATATTTGTTTTGTCCAGTTTTGTGTGTCTGCGTCTTCACAGTAAGAACGCATATATAAATGAGTACAAACATAATAAACAGAAGAATATTCCTTCCTTTCTACTTCACTGGGGTTGAAGTTCTGTGGGAACTGTCACTGAGAGAACTTTGAATTTATTAAGTTCAGGTCGATGTTTATGTTCCCTTCACCCAGAGGTGTAAATCCTAATCATTGCTTCAAAAATGACTCTGAAAATTATAGCAGGACTTATCACAACCCAACACAAACCATATGTGTGATGTCCATGTCTTGGCCTACTGTCTAAGTAGAGTCTTGCATCAAATGAGCAAATACCTACGAGGGATTTGTGATCCAGGCAATCTGCCAGGCACTGTGAGGAAAGTGAAATACAAAGCGAGTAGTATTAGCAAATGTGAACAAAGCTCACAAGAACTGCACGGGCTGAGTAGAGATCTGTGGAACGATGACTTTTAGAAGGATGTGCAGACCCAATAGACAGACGCTCCACAGGTGTATCTCCTTTCTTGCAAAAGATATACTCCTGAAGAATTCTGTGATTAAATTTTTATGAATTTAATTATATTTTCTCATTGACTCACATTATAATCAGAGAGTGGCTTTATCTACATTTTGGATTAATCTTCAACTGGCGATGGCTCCCAACAGTTTAAGTTTCCCTGCTTCTCTGTCAAGTAGTTAATAGTTTATAAACAAACATTTAAAGGCACTATTTAAAGGAACCCTTGAGTGAATCCTTTTGAACAACAAAGGATTCTTTGGTAACATTAATAAATAATCATTAGATTGATGGTTCAATCAAGCTTTCTTAAAGTAAGGCATATCTATTCACAAGACTCCAATGTCCTCTGATAGAATTTCATTGAAATTTTATTGCTCTACCTCACGTTCAGAATCTATTTTTTTGTGTTTGAGGACAACATCTTGCATTACAGATATTACCACTTTTTCCAATAGCATTTAGAAGAGCATTTTGTCCAGAGACTCATGGGAAATGCTACTAAATGTTGCTCATATTACTGAGTTCTGCGATAAAACAGGACCGTGGCTTTCATGTCTCAGTTAAAAATAACACAATAGGGGCGCCTGGGTGGCTCAGTCGTTAAGCGTCTGCCTTCAGCTCAGGTCTTGATCTCAGGGTCCTGGGATCGAGCCCCACATCGGGCTCCCTGCTCCGCGGGGGGCCTGCTTCTCCCTCTCCCACTCCCCCTGCTTGTGTTCCCTCTCTCGCTGTGTCTCTCTCTGTCAAATAAATAAATAAAATCTTTAAAAAAAATAAACAACACAATAAAAACAAAATGCAACTAAATCCCAGAGAAAGGTAATTTGAAGTGACTGGCCCACTGGCTGGATTCTATGGGACAGAAGATGCTTAAGCTGCTCACTTTAGAACTCTCTCTTTAAGAGTGGGCTGCCTAGAAATCTCAAGTAGGTCACTGGAAAGTCCGAAGTGAGGATGGAGCTCATTGGTCGCACCACTCCCACCCCAGTCACTACATCCCTCCCCTGCTCCCCCACATGCCAGTTGGTCACAACTCCTTCTCACCACTTTGTTACACCTGTCAACACTTCATTCGTAATCAGCCCTCCTGATAATTTCTCCTGGACGAGCCAAAGAAAGACATTGTTCTCAGTGCCAACAGTATAAAAGCCCATCACACTTCACATTGGTCAGGTCACACTAGGCTCTGGAAAATGGTAAGAGATTCCCAGGCTGCTACGGAATGGCAAAACTCTAGGTCCACTGATGCTTTTCCAGTTGGCTTACGTAAAGTTGCTGTCACATGTCATCCTGACTGGGATTTGTGGACTGGTTTTTAATATAATAGCTCACCCTGCTGGTTACACATACCCAAAGGGATGTGATTTATGAGGAGTTTCAGTCTGAGTAGCTTTGTTATTTCTGACTGAAGACCCCATTTATTTTAGAGTAAATGGGTAAGGGTTGGTTCACTTTTTTCATCTTTGGTGACAAGAATATAACTTATAATTGGTTTACTTACAAAATATGCTAGAATAAAAAATGGAATGCAGCACAGAAGAATAAATCAAGGATCAGTTTTATTGTAGAAAGGAAAAATGGTGCTCTTGCCAAATCAATTACTCTTCATGACTTATAGAACTACTTTCCAAGGACTAGACATTGCCTTCCAAACTATGCTTAAGAAGCTTCATTCATACGACATTTATCTGAATGTAGTGATATGGCCTCATAGTTATAGTTCTGGAGTACCTATGGAATTCTGCAGCTTTTGACAAGCATTTCACTATATTCATTATGCTAGGCAAAATTCTAAGATGAACCACAGTGACCCACATCATTTTAAAATCCCCTCCCCTTGGGGCGCCTGGGTGGCTCAGTCGTTAAGCGTCTGCCTTCGGCTCAGGTCATGGTCCCAGGGTCCTGGGATCGAGCCCTGCATCAGGCTCCCTGCTCAGCAGGAAGCCTGCTTCTCCCTCTCCCACTCCCCCTGCTTGTGTTCCCTCTCTCACTGTCTCTCTCTCTCTGTCAAATAAATAAATCTTTAAAAAAAATAAAAATAAAATAAAATCCCCTCCCCTTGAATGTAGGCAGGACCTATGACTTGCATCTAACCAGCAGAATATGGCAAAGGTGGGGGGTTTTACATATGTAATTTACATTCCTAATCAGTTGACTTTATATTAATCAAAAGGGAAATTATCCTGGGTGGGCCTGACCTAATCGGATGATCTGTTTATAAAAAGAGTCCTGAGATCAGAGACTTGAAGCAGCGGAGACTTTCTGTTGCTGACTTTGAAGAAGCAAGTTTTCATGAATTCTACAGCCTCAAGAAAAAGAATTCTGTTCCCAAATCATGCTTAGAAGTGGATCCCTCCCTAGTGGAGTCTCCAGATGAGAACTTAACCTGGCTGACACCTTGATTTCAGGTTTATGAGACCCAAAACAGAAAATTCAGCTAATCTGTGCCCAGACTTCTGACCTACAGAAATTTTAAGGTAATAAATGGCTTTTGTTTTAAGCCTCTACATTTGTGATAATTTGTTATGCAGTAATAGTAAAGTAACACAGTCATGAACAATCAACAATGGAATGGAAGTCTTCTACTAAGTGGATCCCTAACCCACAGAGTCAGTGAGCAGAGAAACACAGAAATTAGACCAACACAGATTAGAACAAGGGATTCCACTCTCACCCACCCCTCCCTCTTCATGTCTATGAGCAAAGGATCTAGAAGGGAGACCTAATATATGTTTCAGAAAGGTTTTCCCTGCCCCAGCCTTGTCAGTCGACTACAGACCATCATTCTGCATCTACCTTTTCCTTGCAAAAAGCCCACATGTATAGCCCCTAAGTGCAAAGAATTAGAAGAACCAAATATGTCTCAGAAGAAATAAGAAAATCCTCATCTCAGTAGGAAACTATGAGTGCCAAACTAAAATGCATGCCAATGTCAAAAATCAACCTCCAGGGGTGCCTGGGTGGCTCAGTCGAGTTGAGAGTTGAGAGTTGTTCTCAAGGAGACAGGCAGATAAATTCAACTTGACAGATGATCTCATCTACCCCCGGCTTTCAGGGAACTCAATGTCTAAATCACCCAGGACAAATAATTGTCTAGTCTCTTATCAAATATTTTCAGGAGTAAAAACCCCACAGCCTCCCTGTAGCAACCCGTTCCAATGTTTGTCCTCCTCATGGACAAAATGTTAAGTTGAATCATTTGAAATTGCCAATATTTGACTGAGTTTGGCCTTCAAAAATGGCAATTTCATGTAGTTCAACCTAATATTATTCCCTTCAACAAAATTGTGTCCTACTTTCAGAAGCCACTGTGTTGTGTTGACTCTTCAGTCAGCACCCAAACAGTGGTTCTCGGTGACAGTGACACCCAGCAATCTGCTGGCTGGCTGGCACGTCTCCCCTCTCCGCCACCACTCCCCAGCCACAACCTTCATACCCAATCGTCGTTGGTTCTTTCTCTAGAAAAATTACTTGCTTTTTCTCCAAGTCAATGATTACTACTACTTTTTTTCTCATCTTCAGCTCTAATTCCCTTTATCCTATGGGAAGGAGCTGAAATAAAGTTGCTACACAGCTAGACATACAGGATCTTAATACTCAAGCAGACATGGGAGAAAAATCCGGAAGCTCTAGCTCTCTTGGATCTTATTTTCGTATAGAGTGTGGCTTATTCATTCCAGGCCTTATATAATATACCTCCATGAAAATAACCTGACCTTCAATTGCTGCTGCACACTCAAAAAGGGGAGACGCACAGTTATTAAATGGCTATGCTGTGCCAGGCGCCTGTTACAACAAGCTTTCACTTGTAGGATTCATCTCTAAAACAAAGGTGTAAGGAAGGTATTCTTGCTCCATTTCACAGATGCTAAAACTGAGGAAGCGTGACAAGGTTAGATAATCTTCAGGGCCAGTGTTCATGAACCAAGATTTGCACCTTCACCTGTCAAACAGCAGTGCTCCCAGTGTCACCATTTCTCTAAGCAGACTGAAATAAAGCTCTGTGGAGACTGAGAATTTCAAAATGCACTGAGAAGTGCATGACATTGTACCTGCCCTGTTAGCTCTATGCTTTACCATAGCACCGCATCCACTGAGCAAAGAAAACCCACACAATTATTTCATGGTATATTTCATCTCTTTTAAGACATCAGCATCCTCTCTTTTCCTCATGTCAGGATTTTAAAAAAAAAAAAAAAAGCCAATAAAACCGCCTGTGAGCTTTTTTTCACAAGAGTCTTGCTACATCCGTTTTCAGCTGAAAACATTATCCATTGCTTCTCATTCAGCCGTTTCATAAAAAATCATAAATTCACTGATTATAGATGAAATCATATTTATTCTTGTCTTCTAAAAACACTGCTTAATGTACTTAAAATTCCCAGCATGGTGGATGTGCCAAAACCAGGGATGGGGGTGGGAAGGCGGCGAGAGCATTTCTGAGCAGGTGAAGGGGTGAGCTGTGGCCACCTTGTGGATAATTGCTGAAGGGAGCACTGACGGAGGGCTAGCAACTCCAGTACTTCTGACTACAAAAGTGACAAAGGCAGCATGTCCCTCCCTTCGGTCCCTGGCATCTGCAAACTTGTTTATTTTTTTTAGATTTTATTTATTTGCCAGAGAGAGAGAGCACAAGCAAGAGGAGTGGCAGGCAGAGGGAGAAGGAGGCTCCCCGCTGAGCAGGGAGCCCGATGTGGGACTCGATCCCAGGACCCTGGGATCATGACCTGAGCCTAAGGCAGCCGCTCAACCAACTGAGCCACCCAGGCGCCCCAAACTTGCTTATTTTTAATTTATCTCTGAGTACAGTAAATGGGCATTCACTGAACAGAGCCATGCTCTCCATAATGGGAGATTTTTAAGGTTTCATAATTTCAGGTGTTAGAAGCAATGGTCATTTAAAGGGGCAGTTCAAGTCCAGTTACATTTTCTTCTCGTGGCTGCTAAGGACTTAAATTCTGCCCGCCACTGGCTGCCACTTTTCTTTTTTCTAGAAGAGCTGTGTGATATTCACCTGTGATCTGAAATAAGAATGTGTTGTGTACAGGTGCGCCTGGATGACTCAGTCGGTGGAGCGGCCAACTCTTGGTTTCGGCTCAGGGCATGATCTCGCAGTCATGAGAGACCACGTTGGGCTCTGCGCTCAGTCCGCTTCAGATTCTCTCTCTCCTGCTTCCTCCTGCTCACTCTCTCTCTCTCAATCTCAAATAAATACATAAATAAAATCTTTTTTTTAAAGATTTTATTTATTTACTTGACAGAGAGAGACATAGCAAGAGAGGGAACACAAGCAGGGGGGAGTTGGAGAGGGAGAAGCAGGCCTCCCGCCGAGCAGGGAGCCCGATGCGGGGCTCGATCCCAGGACCCCGGGATCATGACCTGAGCCGAAGGCAGACGCTTAACGACTGAGCCACCCAGAATCCTAGTCTCCAGAATCCTAATACGCCAAGTGATCAAAAGGCAATAATTCCATGCAAAGAAATAACAAAAGCTTGGGAGGAAAGCTGGAGAGCTATGGCTATGTCCAGACCCACCCACCACTACCCCCCCTCCTCCCCATGCCCCACACCCCTTAAGCCAGCTCTGCAGAATCCTGGGCATCGGGACTTGAAGATCACTGGACCAGTGATTCCTAAAACCCCTTTGTGCCCTCAAGTGTCTATCAGGCTAAACAGCCAAAGTTTTAAAAAGGCAAACATTTTTCGATGACACTTTATACACATACTTGTACTCTATCAGCCAGACCGGGCAGATTTTCCACACTGAGCAATTAGAGTACAATTTAATTTTCTGTCTCTACATTAAGCTATGTGGCCCTGGCTCAGAATACAAGAGAAGGTCCTTTGAAGAGCACTAGACGAATCACTCTGCCAAAGGGCCCAGAATACTTGTGGCCCAGACAGGATCACTGACTGGTTCCTCTGTAGCCCCCTCATGGGCCTCATGGTGGCCCCTGCAGGACATGTGTATCGGGCACTCAAGAAGCCTGATTCATCAGTGTTGCTCTCCTCTTACAACCGTATATGAGCTGATGCTTCCTTTAAACCCAACGCATTCGCTACCCCACTGGCAACTGCTGCCTTCATTAATGGCTATCTTTCCATCTGAATGATAAAAAATGTGTTTCCACATGCCCTTTAGCCCTGAAACCTAATTACTGAGTGACCTAAGGTATGGAGAATTATATTCTTTTGATGAGCTATGAGGCCCCGAAGGAGGACTTAATGTGAGGATTAAATCAACAGAGACTTGATGAAAATTAACAAAATTTTTTCATTTAGAAAGCTATCTACCATTGAAGCATATTTAAAATACCTTTCAAAGAATTACAATGAATTTGTTTAATAATTAATTTAAACAATTTTCATTATGCCTTGACTCTGGTCCAGGCACTGGGTTGGGTGCCGAGGTTACCCTGAATAGTAAGGCACTGTGCCTATCCTCAAATCAACGGGTCCCTCACTGCCACTCATGTAAAGAACCAAGTGAGACATAGCATGATATATACCATATATGCCACAACTGAGGGGAGTAGGGTACAGTGGGGTCACACAGGACAGAGCGACCTTGGGCTGGAAAGCTTGGAAGGAGTGGCTCCTGAACTGGTTCGGAAAGGCAAAGGGTGCCTCTCTTCTGCTCACTGTGGCAGAAACCACTGGTGTTCCTCTTCCCTTGGGGCACATGGCCCCATGACATTTTTAAGCCTCCCTTGCAGCTTGCAGTTAGATGTTGCCATAGGACTGAGTCCTGAGTGTAAGCAGAAGTGATGTGTACCACTTCCAAATGTGGTCCATAAAACTCCTCTCATACTCACCCTTCATGCTCTTTCCCCCCAGAGGAGGAGGGTGGATCCACAAGGTGGGAGAAGCCAAGATTCCCAAGGGTATGGAACAGCGCTCCCTCCAGGCCTTAACACTGTTAAAGGGGGTGGTGGGGAGATTCTCAGAATTCCAGGAACCAAGAAATACTGGCCCTGCAAAACTGTGCCACTCCTGACTTTATTCCTGAGGCAGTGGGAAACTTCTGAATAATTTCATGCAAAGAAATAACATGATTGTACTTGTTTTTAAGAAAGATCACTCTGGTGGCAATATGGAGCAGAGACAGAGTGGTGGGTCAAGACTGGAAGCAGAGAAAACAGTACAGAGATTGGTATCACAGTAAAAGCAAGGAAAGATGTATATCCACTAGGAGTGCAGAGATGCTACAGGGCAAAGACTCAAGTGATACCATTAGAAGTAAAGACCCATTCGAACATGATTGGGTGAGGGGGCAGGAGCATCAGGGGCCAAATACAACTTTTGGATTCCTGGCTTTTGTGAGGTTCGATTCGCAAGGAAAGAAAACACAGGAGGCGAAAGTTTCAGTAGACAGTTTAGTGAGCATTTTGGATATGCTGACTCTGCTATCTAGAGATATCTAGGAGATAGCTGGATATATAGGTCTAGAGAGAGATCAGAACCGATGCTTAGAATTGAGAATCACTTGATTACCACCACTGGTTATCTGATGAGGCCACCCAAGGAGAATATGTAAAGCAAGAAGGTTAAAACCAGAGAATATTTAAGAGAGGATGAAGAAGGAAAAGCTCGAGGAAAATTGAGAAGGAATGGTCTGGGGGGGGGTCAGGGAAGAACAGAGAGAGTAACAACACAGAAGCCAATGAAAGAGAATTTAACAAGGTTAAAAATAGTGTTCAATAGGTTAACTGCAGTGAAATAAAGTAAGAACTAACTGATTGATGACTGTATCAGTCAGGGTCTAACCAGGAAAGGAGAGGCCTCTCCATGCAGACTGCCATAACAAAATAGCACAGACTGGGGGGCTTAAACAACAGAAATTTATTTTCTCACAGTTCTGGAAGCTAGAAGTCCAAGATAAGGGTGCATGCATGGCCAGGTTCTGGTAAAAGCTCTCTTCCTGGCTTGTAGGTGGCTGCCTTCTTGCTGTGTCCTCACATGGCAGAAAGAGAGAGAGAGAGCAGGCTCTCTGGTGTCTCTTCTTATGAAGGTACTAATCTCACCATTAGGACCCTGCCCTCATGTCCTCATCCAAACCTAATTGCTTCCTAAAGGCCCTATCATCAAATACCATCACAGTAGGGTTAGGGTTTCAACAAATGAATGCGGGAGGGGCACGATTTAGTCCATAGCGCTGGATATTTCAACCAGAGGGAATCTAATACAGCAAAGGGGTCACAGGTGAGAGAAAAACTGAGAAGCCAAATAGGGAATGATGAGCCATCCCAGAAATCAGCAGCAGCAAGAAGCCACCATCATCCCTAGGGCTGTAGGATAATGATTAACAGTGGTGTTGCCTTAGTCCAAATCTGGGGCCACCGCAGCTGAAGTTGGAGCACTGTGGGATGCCACAAAGGGAGGATCTCTGTAACGGAGCTGGAGCCCAAGAGAAGACACAGTCAGCACCAGAGATGACAACTGAAGGAGAGGGAGAGAAAGGGGAAAAACAGTCTGGCTTCCCTCCTCCCCCCAGCCTCCGATTCCTGCTAGTGCAGCCCAAAGCTACACCTGCCCAGAAGCCAGAGAGTGTAGGCAGTTGTTCCCTACCAAACAGGGCTGAGCAGGAGAAAACAAAGAATAAGATCTGACAGCAAATGAGCAAATGAGCTAGTCTGACTTCATCAGGAAGTTTCAGTAGGCTAGTGTGGGATCTTGCCAAGGGAGTTGAATATGGGGAGGTAGAGACAGTGATCACAGACAATTTTTGAATCAGTACAGTATAGAAGGAGGGACAGATATATAGGATAATTGGCAGGAAAAAATATGTGAGATCTAAGGAGAATGTTCTGAGGATGGAAGAAACCAAGTGCTGACAGAATATAGTCAACGGGGCGGGGGGTGGGGGGAATGAAGGAAACACAACGCAGAGAAAGAGCATTTGACAATAAGAAGACAGAAGTAGATCTAGGGAGAAGAGGGGACATTCTTGGACATATTCACTCATTCCATAAACGTTTCCTGGGCATCCACTATGTGCCCGGCACTGTTCTAAGTGCTTGTGATGTACCAGCGAATAAAGCGAATAAAAACCCCTACCCTCACTGAGTCTGAATTGCAGGAAGAACAGGCGGAAGAATGTATGACCCAGCAGGGTAAGTGGGGAAAAATTACGAGTGGTCATATCTCGAATTAGACACAGGAGGATATGTTAAATGCCACAACAATCCTAAAATTTCAGCAGCTAGACACAGTGAATGTTAAACCCCCTCCACAGTATCCAGGGTAGGTGTCCCTGGCCAGACAGCCCTCCTCCAGTGACTCAGGGACCCAGGCTTCTTCTATTTTGTGGCTTTGCCCTCTTCTAGATCCTCAGGAATCCTCTCCATTCCACTGGAAGAGAATGGAGGATGGAGCTTGGAAGGGCTTTATGAACTAAGCCTGGAAGTGAAATACATCACTTCTGCCCACATTGCATTAGCTCAAATTCAGACATCTGGCCACACCAGACCAAGTGACGTTGGAAAATGTGTTTCTAGTAGGAAAAGAGAATGGTTTGCTGAAGAAAGAACCAGTCTCTGCCACAAACCTCTTGGCCTTGATTTTCTCAAGGATAGAGGAGGGAAGGGTGAATTGAATGGCAGTTTGCTAAAAATGTGCTCAGAGATTGAGAGCAGATTCAAACAGAGTGGATAACAGTTGGAACAACTCTGAGAGGAGAACAGACTAGTGAAAGGATTGACAAAAAATGTTGAGGCACTGACCACAAGTGAAAGTCTTAAATTTCTGTTGGCAACAATCAAATGTGATGTCTTTGAGCCTCAAACTAGAAACCTCTAAATCACACAGCACCAAATACCTAGCACAAAGCCTGACATACAGTAGGTGCTCAGTGCTTCATGACTGAATGGATGGATATGGGAAAAGATGGGCACATGCAGAAAACTTTAACCAGAGAGCCGCTGAAGTTGACATGAAATCCACAGGGCTCTCATCAGTCCCTAAGAAAATCTGCATTTGGGAGTATCTAAGCATGTGAAAAACCAGGCTGTAGCATCCCGACCCTCTTAGTATTTCCCGTCCCTAACACCTTAACTTAAAGGTGCTACTGATGGCAACATTCCTGCTTACAGAATGAGTCTAGAAATGGCTTCTCTCTCTCTCTTTTTTTAAAGATTTTATTTATTTGACAGAGAGAGACACAGCGAGAGAGGGAACGCAAGCAGGGGGAGTGGGAGAGGGAGAAGCAGGCTTCCTGTTGAGCAGGGAGCCCGATGCGGGGCTCGATCCGAGGACACTGGGATCATGACCTGAGCCAAAGGCAGATGCTCAACGACTGAGCCACCCAGTTGTCCCTAGAAATGGCTTCTCTTAAAAACCTCCCTATGAGGATGCTCACTCTAGACAGAGGAGTGCCTTAACTTTTCAGCTACTGTCAGATACTCCCTAAATGCAGGGAATTCTGAAGCCCCCCGGCCTTACTTTACCTATTTCTCTTGCTTCCCCAGGTTCGCCAGGGGAATCCTCCAAGGAAAGCATTCTTGGGAGACTTCAAATCAGGACTGTGTTATAAGCTCAAAGTACTTTGAGCACATGATAACAACTCAAGGCAGTTAGAGAAGAGTTCCGAAAAGCAGGTCAATAGTTAACAAGAATAAACAGACTATCTGTTACACTAGCAGCCAACACTTCCTGCCTGGAGCATTGGGATCTCGGTTTAACATTGTAAGAAGTGACCCCCCCAAAACACAACATAACTTCACCTTGTAGGTGGATCACACAAAACAAACAAACTGGAGACATTAGGATTGGAGGAGAGAGTATTATAGGAGGAAAAGCATTTAAAATGGTGTTGCTATAATTTTTTGAAACATAATTTAGAGGCTCTTTCAGTCAAGTACATCTACACCTCAGTCCCTCTCCACCTCCTTTCCCGCATGGTGTTGTCTTGGCTGTCAATTATTGGGAGGGAAGGCTGTCCCTTAAAAGGCTTTTAAATGATATTAGAAATGACTGGAATTGTACCTAAAAGCTCTTGAAAAAAAAACAAGAAAAAAGAATTCATCTGCTTGTGTTGCAGAAAACACAAGGTCCTGTCCTGTTTATTTGTTTATGTGTGTGTGAAAGCCAGAAGCAAAGACTGAGTACAGGTCATTAGGGTAAGGGAGAAACGAATCGCCAGCATTGTTTCCAATCTACATTGAGGGCCTTCTCTGACCTTTGGTAAGGCAAAAATTCAGGGAACTATGTGGGTGTACCTCTCTTTAGAGTCTCAATGTGTCACTGAAATGTTGCATGTAACCCTATTCCCCCAAATGCATGAGGAGCACCGTGCAATTTAAAATAGCTGCTTCATGAAAGAAAAAATTCATCCACTCAAAATTTTCCGAGTAATCGCCCCCCCCCAATTTATGTGTTATTCCTACTTTCCATCCATGTGGGAATGGTGGTATTTGCAATCGTCGACGCACCATCACTGCTGGTGATGGTGTTTGTAGTTAACCGCACCATCACCGCGAGTGATGCTCACACGACTCTACTGTTTCTTATGACCAACATCTTTGAGAGGGCCGGCAGGGTTTGAAATGATGCAGACTCTCTCAAGGTTACTTGTGGACTAGCCCTTCCCTCTTGTCCACCCAGCAAGCTCTTCATCTTATGAGACATCAAATGTGGCCTTCATGACCTCTGACAGATTATCTCAGGAAGGGTTGGGCAGATGCTCGTCTATACTTGAACATGGACTCATGAGCATTTATTGTATGGTAGCAAGCACTCATTTGGTTGTTTGGTTTTCCCACTGGACTCCTTGGGGAGTGATTTTGTCTTATTCTCCTTTGAATCCCCACAGCTAGCCCTTGAATGTGGGCAGAGAGAGCCCCTGCACCGACAAAAAAGGCTCATCTGACCTGCCGTCCGGGGTGAGTGGGTCCCCATCTCTCGCCCGGTGCCAGAGTCAGCTATGCTGGCCTGCCGCTGCAGAGGGAAGGTGAGCTGTGAAACAAGTTGCATACCTGTGATGACAGGAGGAAGGCAAGGCCTATTTCAATATCACCTTGAACATTATATTGGGAAGAGCTGGGCAGTGTAGACCACACTAGTGCATCACAGCTGCTAAGACGCGCAGAAGCTGCCCACAGAGATAATGTCTCATCGCCCAAGGAATATGATGTGCTCCCCAAAGTGACCTTTGGAGCCATGGAGAACACAAAGAATATGATGCAGTTACTATACAAGCATCTAGACAGATATTCATCCATTAGTTCCTTTATTCATTCAACAAGTATTAAGCATACTGTACTAGATTTATGGTAAGTGCTAAAGACATAAGATTAAATAAAAGAAACCAAGTCTCAGGGTGCCTGGCTGGCTCAGTCTGTACAGCATGCAACGCTTGATCTTGGGGTCATGAGGTCAAGCCCCATGCTGGGGAGTTTAAGTAGAGTTTACTTAAAACTCTAAAAAAAAAAAAAAAAAAAAAAAGGAACCAAGTCGCTCCCTTCATGCTGCTGATATTCAAACAGGTGGCAGCCATGCCGAAATTTGCACTTGTCTTATATAACCAGGACCGGGACATTTTAGGGCTGGTGACACTGGGGTTTAGCTGTTGAAACACGCTTGTTACATGGATCCTCTCTTCTTCACACCACTAGTCATTCTAATAACTTTCATTTCAAAATTTGCTTTATTATCAATAATTAAGCTATATGTCAAGATTACAAAATCCAAATCCTGGAGAATAAAAGAGTAGATTCAAAAGCTGCTCCCTCAGTCCCAGACACTTGCAAACATCATCTAACTCACTTCTCACAGCAATGCTAGACGAGGACACTGAACACCGTGTCACCTTTGCACAGAGGACAGTGAGACTCAAAAGGGCAAGTTTGCTTTCCTCCAACTCCTAGGAATCTAAGATTCAAACTCCAGGCCATCTGGTACCAACATCCTTGCTTCTTCCCCTACACCTTCCTAAAATGGCTTTGAAACATCCATTTGAATGCCCCTTTTAGTCAAGGAAACACCACTCAGTACTCCTAATGTACACCTATTTGCTCCAACCTCCTATTTAGGTACAGTAGTTTTATGACTACACCTTATAATCTCCTTCTAGCTCTGCAATCATTGAGAGTATTAAATGAATTGAGCATCTGCCCTCAACATTATTATTCTGGACCAAAGTCATGCCTAGGAGTTCACCTTTCAACATTCATTTCATCAAGATGAGTAATTACCCAGGCGGGCAGTAATTAGGTAATTAGTAAAACTAGTTAATACAAATAGCATATTAATATAACCAAATAAATGCTAGTATAATTTTTATAATTATTATGGCATATAGGTCTACCCGGGTTTTTTTAGTAAAAGACACATAATTTCTGGGCTATGTATTGCACAATTTCAACTTTCATATAGGAATGCCTTTTGACATCCGTGACCCTGCAGAGTAAAAAGGAGATTGAGACAATTATCTCGGGTACTGAAGCAAAAGGCAGCTTGCACTAAAATTATCTGCCTAGTCTTTGCTGGATTTTTCTATAAGTGGTTACTACATTTTTTTTTTAAAAAAAAGAGCCATCCTATGGCCTTGCACCTAAGCATCCATCCATGCTTAGGAACTGAAAATATAATATTCTAACAACGATCTCATCAGGACAAACAGCTATGTACACATGCAGAGTATTCTCGGACTCTGTAATATAATCCTAGGCTTAATATTTACTGCCTCCCCCAAAAAAGACTTATCTTTATCAACACCACCCCCCACACCCAAAAAAACCTACAGCAACTATAATGAATAAACACATTCATGAGAAAAAAACAATCATATCTTGATATGGTATACACACATACGATACTAATCTACATTTGTATTTTGGGTGGTAGATATTATTAAGATACAATTGACCATATCCTGTGCTGATTTCACACAAAGTGCTTACCAATCTTAGGATAGTCTTGTAATAGATACTGATCCACACCCAGGATACGTAACAATTTATGAATACAACGCAGGAAAAATTTTCATCTCCTCTAAGTATGAACTGCCAACTGGTTTATATGCATTTATAAAGCCTGTAAGCCAACTATGACTAGCTATTGCCCCACATATTAGAGCATGAGCAGCATGAAAAGTAATTTGCAAACCCTCAAATGGGATCTGGTTTGCAGTTCTCTTATTTGAGCTAAGCTCTTAGGACCATTAGACTTTATTAGTGTCCATGAATATAAAATAAGACCCCGGACATCCAGCCCTTCCTATAAGGGCAGAAACCCAGGATCAGTCAATATTTTTACATGCTGACATACGAGTGAAGGCATATATGTGAAAACAGATTTACTAACTTCCACGGTGTCACTCCTTCCTATTAGCCAAGGTTTTGTGTTTAGTTACAAGTGTAATTTTTGCAATTTTTCTAAAGGCAACTGACCCGTTCAATGTAATCCAGTCTCACTCAGACTCTTACTCAAACCTCATTACTATACAAAGCAACCAGAAATGTGCTTGGCTGCCCAAGCCCATGAAGTTCCATTTTTCCATGGTTTTTCTGTTTCCAAGAAGAGTGATCATTTCTGAAACGATAAGCTATTTGTTTGAATTTCCAGTCTGTAAATTGTGAAGAAGGTCTGTGGGTGTGAAACAAGAGAAGATAAATTGCAAATTGGAGCTAAAGAGAAAATAAATACAAGAATTTAGTTGAATCTAATTGTTTTCCACATATCATGGTAACAGCTATTATCCTTCCTTCTGAATTTATGTCATCTGTGCATTTATCTATATTCCTATTTGTCTGTCATCTATCTGTCTTCCACCTGCCTGTTAGTGTCTATTTATTTGGCATGGCAAGTTGTGCTGTCTTTGTCTGCAGAGAAGAAAGGAAGGGGGGAAATGATGAAAAATCTTGGTGTAGCATGAATAGCAACGAGGTAAGGGCTGATGCCTGATGTGCGGATGAATCCTGTAAATGAAGTGGCCCTTGAATTAAATTAATTTAAAATCTGGCAAATATTACCCGGCATGTTTGTCAATGTGCTGTATAATTATTAATTTGTTCATTGAGGCAACTGTATAAATAAATAGAAAGCAGAATGTCATGATTAAGCAAGCATTGAAAATCCAGGGTCAAGGAGCCCGGCAATACGGGGATCTCAATAGCTTTCCTGGGTCCTGCTTTTACATCTCCTCGTAAACCCATACGTCGATAACAGCAAATTAATTGGCCCACATTTAGACGCCAACAGGGCTTTTGTATTCTCAGTGCACATTTTTGTCTTCTCAGAGTGAGATGTTAGTAACAGGGGGTTTTAATATTACCCCTACGGGAGCGCCATAAAATCTTAACAATTTCCTTCACTAGAGTATTTTCATTAGCGCTAAATGCTGTGCAATTTACATTTGAAATCAGGTGTAGGGGTGAGCAGAATGTGACAAGACACATGTTGCAGTGGTGCTTTTTGTTGTTGTTGTTCTAAGTTTCTGTATTTACTGCCATGGAATCTCAGAAGAAAAGCATGCAAGTCCAAAAGGAAATATTTATCGATTTCTCCTTGCCCTTACTTTTAGGAGATGAAAACTCAATCTTATTCAAATACTCAAAGGACACATTTAAAACGGGCCTCTTTCACCAAGAGGACACTTAGGAAAATAATAATAATGCACCTAAGGTGGAATTGAACTAAAAATCACCTGACAGCTGTGAGCAGATCTTCCAGGAAGGGGCAAATATCCTGTAAGGGAAAGGACTAGAAGTTAACACAAACACTAAGCTTCTAAGCTGATGTCTATGCAGCTCAAATGCCTGACTCTGACTAATTCAGATCTAAATTAATGAAAAATGCACCTACTGTTATTTTTATTGGAAATCTAGACTGCGAGTGGATTTCAAATGGAGAATGTACAGGTAAATAAGCTCAACTCTGGCTAATGTCATTTAAAATCCACAAATATTCCATGCCCTCTCTTGGAAAGAATAGCAATTAATGTATATGTTGCATCTGGGCCCTGTTTATACCATTCTTTTGCACACTAACCACTTGTTAGAATAAGATCTTCTAATCTGATTGATGTTTGAGTTCTTGAATGTCTTAGTTGAGCCTAAGTCCTGAGGAAAACAAAGCCAGGTGAGTAGCTGTGATAGCTAGCACTTAGGAAGAGCTACTTGGTGTCACCGAGGGTTCTAGGTGATCTGCATAAATTCATCCCATCTAACTTTCCCACCAGCTCTAAGATGTTGGTGCTATTCTCTCCATTTGACAAGGTGTTGAAACTGAAACATAAATATATCTGTAAAAATTCAGGAACAACATCTTATTGCATTCACTAACATCTCTCACCAAGACAAGGTCTCAAGTGCTATGGCATTGGAAGAGCAAATAAAAGCCTCATTGATGACAGTGGAAATTAGCCAGCATTTGAACTTTAAGTACGGCAGGCTCAGGAAGGTGTCTGGATGAATCAAAGACAAGGCTAGCCTCAAAATTTGACCGAGTGAGTGTGAAATTTATGTTTACCATTTAGAAGTGTGAGTTAGCCAGGCTACTCCTTGGTCTACTACTATGTTAACAGATTAATGAGGGTGCATTTTTTATAGCCTCATGTTCCCAAACATGTTCCCAAAAGAGGGCAAGGACAAGATAATAGACTAAGAGCAGGTGAGTTTTCTAGTCCACTGGTTCTTATTTTACTGCACATCAGAATCACCTTCTAAAAATCCCAAACCCCAGACCACACCTCAGTCCAACTAAATCAGAATCTCTGGAGTCGGCCTCAGGCATCAATAAAGTCTTATTTAAATCACTAAGCATAAACATTAAGCTTAGCATAAGCACCAGTGAATACAAAAGAAATACACAATTTCTAATAAGATTTAACTATTAACAAATCCCATATCAAATCCCATAATAAATCCCTTAAAACATATATTTAAGTACTGTGGTGTGAGAAAGAGTCAGAAAATTCCAGTCAGCTCTGCTACTCTTATCATCTCTGACCTTGGGTAAATTCCAGAACTTTCTTAAAGCTCACTTTCCTCTCCGTAAAATAAAATCATACTTATTTATCTTAACTCACAGAGAAAACAGTGTCAATACTTTTCAAACTTTACAACCTTCCTTTAAAAAAAAAAAAAAGCTTCTTCATTCTTTCAGACCTTCCAAGTGTAACCAGTCTTAATCTAAATATAATTCCTTCCCCAGGCCTTAGTTGAACAACTCGGCCTGAACCTTTTTTGGACTTTGCACTTCCAGGCACCAGGAGCCAGTTAGCATTAAAACTGTATCCAGGATTATTTCCACAGCTGTCAGCTCATCTCTTTCACAATCCCTGATGGTTTATTGGCTCTGCTTAAACCATAGGAGAACAAAATAACCTCATTTGGACTTCTGATCAACTAGCTCATCTTTACTGTCTTCGTTCTGCCTTGGTTCCTTCCCATAGCATGACTTCCACCAGCTCACTACAGAAAAACTTCCAAGGTTATTCTTTATCAATCACAAAATGGTAGAGGGAGGAAATCCTGAGCTTAACAGTTACATTAAATAAACAAAAAACCCTACATTCAAACTCCAGGTTCACCACTTAAGAGTATAAGCAATGTGGGCGCCTGGGTGGCTCAGTTGGTTAAGCGACTGCCTTCGGCTCAGGTCATGATCCTGGAGTCCCGGGATCGAGTCCCGCATCGGGCTCCCTGCTCAGCAGGGGGTCTGCTTCTCCCTTTGACCCTCTTCCCTCTCGTGCTCTCTGTCTCTCATTCTCTCTCTCAAATAAATAAATAAAATCTTTAAAAAAAAAAAGAGTATAAGCAATGTACTTAATTCCCTTGGCTTCCTCATCTTGGATATAAATGCACCTATCTCTTAAAATTGTCAGAAAGAGCCAAAGAGAATCATGTTTCTGAAATCAGGGATGTATCGTTTCTAATTTTAAAACAATGATAAATGGATGCCTGGCTGGCTCAGTCAGTTAAGCATCTGCCTTCAGCTCAGGTCACTAACCCAGGGTCCTGGGATCGAGTCCCACATTGCGCTCCTTGCTCAGCAGGGAGCCTGCTTCTCCCTCTACCTAAAGTTCCATCTGCTTGTGTTCTCTCTCTCTCTCTCTCTCTCAAATAAATAAATAAAATCTTAAAAAACATAATAAAACAGTGATAAGATCTATCCAGTACAATCTTCTCCAAGGAGTCTTGCCAGAGGTTTTTTGCTATGATCCAAAAGTAGCCAGAATATAAATTTTAATGATACATTTTACTAAACCCAATAAAAACTGAAGTGAAAATACAGTTGCTTCTTTATATTTGTCTCCCCTGTTATCTTAACACAAGATCAAATACACTCAGGAACGATAGAACCCAAAGATCCCTGGGGCGCCTGGGTGGCTCAGTCTGTTAGGTATCATTATCTCAGGGTCCTGGGATCAAGCCCTGCGTTGGGCTCTCTGCTAGGCAGGGAGTCTGCTTCTCCTTCTCATTCTCCCTCTGTGCTCACTCTCTCTCAAATAAATAAATAAAATCTTAAAAAAAAAAAAAAGAACCCAAGATCTCCAGTTTGTATAGCTTTTTGCTGTTTTCAAATCCAAGAGCATGTGGAATGTTCCTCTGGAATTGCCAAGTTTTCTGCTATCCTCTGGAGTTTGTTAGAACCTACTGGTTTTTAGTTTTGTCAGGGATTTATGAGCAGTATACACAGAATCAGCTCCAGACCAAAACTGCCTCTCTTGGTATTTAAGTCATAAATGTCAGGCCCCACCTCCTCCCCACATTAATTCAGTGGTTTAAAAAGGTGTTGCTGAGAGCGGTGTGGGGAACTTGTTATAAAGATAGCTGGCCAGGCTCTACCTAATGCCACCCCCCAGAATCTGACTGAGTGCAAGGTGAGTCCAAAAACTCTGTGTTCTCACCAGTACCCTCATGTGGTTCTGACCTAAGAGTCACAGCGTTTAGAAACTACCAAGTGATATCCTTTCCAACAGCAGTAGTCAGACTGACAAGCCCACAGAAGAGTGTCATTAGAGGACCCATAAGTGTGACTTCTGAGAGTCCAAATTGGAATTTACTCATCTTCACCACAAATGTGGATTTCACACTCTATTTAATCCCAGCCTACCATTCTGTGAATAGGTCTTTCCCTCTGAAGGAATCATGCAGTCCCTAAAGCCAAGGCAGACAAATGGGGCCCTTTAAAAGCTGTTAACCCAGCGGTTTTCAACCTTGGCTGCACTTTTGAACCAGCTGGGAATTCCTTTTAAAGTCCAGATGCCCACACCTCACCCCAGACCACTGGTCCTCAAACTTCAGCTCCGTCAAGAACCATCTGGGGGACTTATGACAACTCAGGGCCTCACCACCAGAGTTTCTGGAGCAGTAGGTCTAGGGCAGAGCCCGGGAAGTTGCATTTCTAACAAGTTGCCAAGTGATGTTCATGCTGCCAGTCCAGGGACTACATTTTGAGAATCCCTCCCCCAAACAAATTAAAGCAGAATTTCTGTGGTTGGAAGCCCAGCACTAGTAATTTGTAAAGTTCCCCAGGTAATTCCACTGTGTAGCCGAAGGGAGGAAACACTGATCTAGACCCAGGTCAAATGACATTGTCCTCAGGCTAAGCGGGGGCAGTGGTACCAGTAAGGGACTCCATGCAGTGGGTACTGATACCCCAGCTCTCAAAAACAAACAAAGCCTCAATTTGAAGCATTTGGGGATTTCCATGGTGGGAAGACTTCCGGCACAGCTGAAAACAAGCTTCCAAATGGACTGGACATCACTGAATGGCAAATTGGGAAGAAAGGCAGCTAACTGGCCCTCCCAAACTGGGACAAACTGGCTCCGGCACCCCCCCTGCCTCGTGGTGCCGGCAGTGGCCTCAGAGACAGTGGCGGCCATCAATGTCCTCACCAAACTGGTTCTATGGTGCAGCTTTGGTTGAGGTCCTAGCAGACCAGCAGCCCTTGTTGTGGTTTCTCAAGCTGGTTCTCCATCCTTCTCAGTCATTCTGGGAGCTATGAAATAGTCTTTCTAATCAACTACTTTGATCAGCCCAAGAATGTTTCTGTTCCTCACAGCTGAGAACTCTGGACTTCTAAAGGTCACACCTGGAGGTTAAGGACCAAAGACCCAGAGTCTAAACTCCTACAGTCCCAGGAAGGATTTTGCTTGAGGGTATTTGCATCTTTTTTTTTTTTTTAAGTTTTATTTACTTAGGTAATCTCTACACCCAACATGGAGCTTGAACTCACAACCCGGAGACCAAGAGTTGGACGCTCTACCAACTGAGCCAGCCAGGCACCCCAACATATTTGCATCTTAAGAGGGATGAAACTCGGGGTGCCTGGGTGGCTCAGTTGGTTGGGCAACCGACCCTTGACTTCAGCTCAGGTCTTGATCTCAGAGTCGTGAGTTCAAGCCCCACGTTGGGCTCTGCACTGGGTGTGGAGCCTACTTAAAAAGGGGGGGAGGGATGAAACTCTTAAACCAGTGCTTCTCAAAATTTAATGAGAATCACGTGGGAATCTTGTTAAAATGCAGATTCTGCTTCAGTTGGACTGAGGGGAGGCAGAAATTACACATGTCTTGCAAGCTCCCTGTGGTTGCTTCTGGTCCGAGAAGACACCGTGGAGTAAGTCCTTAAACCACAGAGCTAAAATGCCAAGGGTGGGACCTTGGGCCTGGATTCCTCTGGGTGCCCCTGATTTCAAGCCACATAAGGACCTGCCTCCCCTCCTTATTCTGATCATGCTCCAGCTAACCTATTTGTCATGGCTGACACAAGCTGGTCCCAGCTACTCTGACAGTCTACCTCTGAATACCCGAGATGCCATGGTCAGTGTCACCTGACCACCTCTCTTGGTACACAACCCATACATTTAAATTTGCCTATTTACTCACTACACAAATATTTGCTGTTTATCTCATAAGTGTAATACTCTCAGCTAAGTTTAGATCATTCTAGACTCCCCGTCTGTGTGTTTTAAATAAGCTGAATTGGGAGCGTTCCAACCCAAATGAGAACTGGATTTAGCACATGTAACAAGAAGTTAAAGGTCAAGGGGATCTGTGTGGGCAAGGAAAAGTTCCAAGCCTGTCAGCAGTTCGGCTGTGGGAAAATTCGACTTGATAATCTGTCAACTTGAGCTGTCAATCAAAGCTCATTATTACTCTTATTCCACCCATCTGACACTAGATCAATAGGATAGGTACTTTCTGATGTCAGATCAATGGTATGACTAAGTTTGGAGGTGACAGCTAAACAATTGCCTCCATCCTAGTATGTGAATGTTATTACCAGGAACATCAACTCAAAGGAAAATGAGAAACCACTTCCTGCACAGTGTTGTGAAAGAAATGTTCAAATCCCCAGCAACTCTTGGTGCTCCCACCAACTAAGCTAGAAAAGGTAAAGTGTGTGTTTATTTCTAAGACTTATAAAGTACCCATTTTGCAGCTAGGCTTATGGGGAAGATACATTCCCGGAGCCATAAGCTAACAATTGAGCCCCCGGGGCTGATAGGATAAGAGATTTCTTGTCATGCCCTAGAATTTGAAGGAAATTCACATGAACTGTGATAACATCTTTTTTTTTTTTTTCTCTCTTTTCCAACTGTAGCAGTTTCCCTCCTGAAACAGCTTCTCTCCCAGGGGTCCAGGAATGAATTTTAACCAGGACGGGGAAGAGTCAAAGAAAGGAACCCAATGCCAGTTTCCTCCTTCCTCCTCCCAGCTCCCAGCTCCCACCACCCACCTAACCTTCACTTGCTTATTCAAAGGCAAGTATTAACATCCCCCATGTGCTAATAAGCACTTTGTTAAGCTCTGGGAATAGAAGGGTTAAAAATTCTCAGAGTATTACAGGACACACGGTAGAGACTCAAACCTAGTGTGGAAGAAGCTGGTACTATCTCCTTAGGAGATGATATCTAGACTAATGCCTGAAGGGTAAGTGAGATGTAGCTGGGCCAAGAGAGTGGGAAAAGTACTTCGGGCAGTGGAAAACAGCCTGGGCAAGGTCTCTGGGCTTAGAGAAAATGCAGCATCTTGAAATAAGACCCATGATATAAGCGTGGAGTGAACACAGGGGAGAGCGGAACTTGCCAAGGTGCGTGAGGAAGGCAGGGCTGTGAAATCTTGCAGGCGCACTCCCCCCCTCCAATGATTGAAGACCCTTGTCTAAACACGTGCCGAGAGACATGATTCTAAGGGACAGAGAAATGAGATCACCAAGAGTCATCATGTACCACAGGACAGGGTGGCCTCCCCTCCACTCCATACAGCCCTGAGCACGCTGTGAGGGAGGCGAGCACCAACTGGAATCTGCTTCTATGTCCCACTCCTGTTCTCAGACGCTGTCTCACAACCACTGTGCCCCAGAGCCTGCTGCTCCGAATGTCCCATCCCACCCCCACCCCAAATCACAGTGAAGCTCAGATGGGAGAGCACGACCAACCCCAAAGACATTAGTGCTTTCATGGGGATGACTGCCCACCTTAAGGTAAAAGTGACAATGAGTAGGCAAAGGTAAATAAAGAGGACAAGAAAGAAAGGAATAGTGTGAGATATACCCTGATATGATCATTCCTATTCGTGGACTAGCCTAGTATTCCATCAAATATTATTGTATGTGAGTGTGTATGTATATGCACGTACACCTATAAATACGTGTGTGAGTGTGTCTGTGCGTATCCATGCAAGAGCACATTTGAGTGTGTATGTGCTCACATACACATTTATAAATGTTTAAATGGCTCCTGATCACTGAGCACATACATGGCTGCAAATACTCTGCTCTGAGAGGATAATTTCACTTCATTTTCACGAGAACCCTAAGATGTACATTCCCTATATTATACCCACTCTTCAGATGGGGAAACAAAAGCTTGGAGAGGCTCACAATCACACAGCTATTAAGCAAATCCGATCTCATCGTCCATCTCTTCCAAAAAGCATTTTCTTTTCCTTAGTAGTCCCACCCATTTTCCAGCCAACTGGTTTTACTTTCAACATCATCATTAATGACAGCTCTGGCCTGTTAGACCCCTTAAGGAAAAGAAAAAGTTGTGTGTACCCTCAGATGGATCATAAATGCCGAGGCCAGCACTCACTGGGGTGTGTTAACGTTCACAAGGTGGGTGGTGGTCTGACCTTTGAGCAAATACCTTTACCTGGGGCCCAGCGAGGCCTATGCTCCTGCCACATGGTCGTGGAGTGGATTCACATCGAAGGACACGTCAGAAACTAGGCCCTGCCACCATGTTGCAATCACAGAACATTCTGCAAAGCACAGGCTGAGATTCCAAACCAATTGAAAGGGTGCATAATAACAGACATGAAATGTTCTGATTGGGAGCGGAGGGGAGAGTTAATCAGCACGCCTGTTCCAGCCACACAATCCCAGTAGCTGAAAGATGGATACTAAAGAGCTTGTCTCCCTTTATTTATATGACTTTACATGTATACTTACCAAGAAACAGTTTCACTTACCTTTTAAACAGCCAGAGTGCCACTTTATCATTAAGCAGAGATGCCAGGGAAGAAACGAGTACGTATTATTTAAAATGCAAACAGAGTGTAAAGGACAACTGCCAAGAAACAGCTCAGCCCAGATGCCTCACAGCTACCGCTGTCTGCAGCGACAAAATGCCTGCAGGAGAGAACCTTCATCCAGGCCTGTGGTTCTCCAACGTTGGCATGCATCACAATCATGTGGAGGGCTTGTGGAAGCACAGAATGCTGGGCCCACCCCCAGAGTTCCTCACCCAGCAGGTCTGCGGTACGGCCTAAGAACTTGCATTTCTGACAAGGCCTGGGCTGCTGATGATCCGGGGACCACACTTTGAGAACCACCGGGGCAGGCCTTCAGTCCGGCCCATTAGCACTGCTGACAGTTAAATCTAAAACATGACTAGAACTATTCTGGACGAGAAGATCCCTTGACCTAAAGAGAGATGTTCAGGTCGTAATGAAGGCTACAGATCCCTCGGATAAAAAGTAAGTTGCTTCCTGCTGGAGGCCCAACATCCTGCAGTACCCCGGGCTTTGGTCCCTCCACAAGGGTAAAGAAACCCTTCACGCTAGATAAAGGCTGCTGATTACGGCAGACCACCAAGGTGGCCTCATGGAATTACAGCTGTCACAGAGAAATCCCTAAAGCAATCAAGATGATTTTTCTAAAGAGCACAGAGGAACCCCAGCAGGACAGAGACGTGGCCTCTCTTCTTCCCCCAATGAAAGAGTAATTCTGTCAGAGAGGCTAAGGTGCCCAGAAGGTGTCTGATAATGAACTCTCTCTCCTCACTACCTCTTTCAAACAAAGCTTGTCCCAACGAACCTGGCCTGAGTGCCAAGAAGAGGTTTGGTCCCTGGCAAATGACAAAAGAGCAAAACCCAGGGAAATCGGGCTTCTACGGCCACCCTGTTCCACCAGCCACCCCTGTGGTGAATCATACTCCTCTCTCGTTTTGCCCTGTTGTCTGTGAATTAGCCAGCCCTGGGCTCAAATCAGTTGCGAAGATGCCAGCCTTGGAAGAGTACGTCTTACGACATCATCCTTCTGCAGAATCCCAAAGGGAGAGGCCACCATACAAGGCCTTCGCAACTGGAAGGTGGGAGGGCTGCAGACAACTGCACATCGCCCCGGACATCCAGGCTAAGTATGACACCCCTTCGGTTTCACGGAGCCCTGTGAATCCTTCCTACACTGAGTGTCTATCCTGTCAGGATCTGTGATTGAGAGCTGCTTAACCAGGTGAGAAGATTTCAGGAAGCTAATATGTCCCATCTAATCAAGGCTAAGTGTTCCCTCTTTGCCCAAGCCCTCTTACTTGCACGAGTACCACATGGTAATGGGGAAATAATTTTTTTCAAGGTTGTTTGAGATGCAGGCCCTTAAATAAGTGATCCAGTGCTCAGTTTCATCTAACGGAGAGGTTACTCAGCAAGCCTCAAGATTCAGGCCCTCATCCCAACCATTTCCAGTTCAACCTCACCCTTCAGAAACCCACTACTACAAAATTAGCTAGAGCAGAGTTATAAATGGAGGGATTATTTCTTCACACACACCTGGAAACTCACTTTCCACCATCGTGAAGACCTGTAGCAACGAGCTTTAGTTACTTAGCACAACCATCTGTTAGTTATTCTATTAGTACCTCTCGAACTTTTTCCTTCGATTTTGTGGCTTTTCCTCTCTTTGGTCCACATACACTGTTGATTTACAAAAACGTACCTCTACCACTTAGCACCTGGAAACAGATTTTGAGCAAAATCTCTTGCATGTGATGCCCCTAGGGCAGTGGCTCTTCAAGTATGGTCCCAGGACCCACAAATCAGCACCTGGAAACTTGTTAGACCTGCAGATTCTCAAGCCCCATGCACCCAGAAACTGTGGGGGTGGGGCCCAGCCATCTGCATTGTAACAAGCTTTCCAGGTAATTCTGATGTGGGCTGGAGTGGGAGAAACACTGTTAGTAGAGAATGTGGACATAAGGAGGAAGCAACGAGAAACCTCACCAATTCAGGGTAAGGACTTCTCTTGAGCCACGAGCATATTTTTCTTTAAACTTTTATTTTGCCACATAAAAAATAACCCAGATACTGCATATACGTTGTTACTTCCTTATTATAGTGGTGTGCTCCTACCAGCTCATGAAAGCTCATTGTTAAACATCCAGGCAGTTTACAAGCCAGTTGTTCCACCAGTGGTATCTTGCGCTCAGCCATGGTGAGAGTATTTACACCATGAAAATCAGCAAACACTACACATCAGAGCTTTTATGCAGAGAAGCAGTTTACCAGCACACCACTGGCTGATTTTTCAAAAGGACTGCCACAGTCTGCGTTGGGACATAAAGTAGTGACAGATAAAAAATCACAAGGCAGGGGTACCTGGGTGGCTCAGATGGTTAAGCATCCAACTCTTGGTTTTGGCTCAGGTCATGATCTCAGGATTGTGAGATCGAGCCCCACACCAGGCTCTGTGCTCAGCAGGGAGTCTGCTTGTCCCTTTCCCTCTCCCTCCCCCTTGGGCCCTCCGCCCCCACTCGTGCACATGCATGCTCGCTCTCTCTCTCTCTCTCTCTCTCTCTCTCTCAAATAAATAAAATCTTAAAATAAATCACAAGGTAAAGAGGCAGGATTTGGAGCTGACAAAAGTGTAGGAGGGAATATGCAGAGAGGCACAGACCAGTCCCAGGGAAAGGCCAGAAAGCCAGCAGTCGAGATAGAATTGGATACTCTGAACAGCATTCCCAGCTGGAGGTGAGGCAGGCAGATTATAGAGTGAAACAGAGCAAGTTTAATATAATAAAATCTTATATCTGGAATGTGAAAATAGACCTTTTTGGGGCACCTGGTTGGCTCAGTCGGTTAAGCATCTGACTCTTAGTTTCGGCTCAGGTCCTGATCTCATGGGTCATGAGATCGAGCCCTGTGTCGGGCTCCCCGCTCAGCGGGAGTCTGCTTGGATATTCTCTCCCTCTGCCCCTCCCCAGCTTGTGCTTGCTCTCTCTCTCTCAAATAAATAAATAAATCTTAAAAAAAAAAAGAAAATAGACTTTTCAGTCATCTTGAGTTGTGGTGATGTATTGATTCATTCATTTATTCAGTGAATATTTATTGAATGTTTACTGTATACCAGGCACTGTGCTAGGCTCTGATGGTACAGAAGTGAATAACACAAAGTCTCTGCCATCACAGAGTTTGCAGCTTACAGACAACAACAACATCAAGCTAGGTACACACAGTTTAGTATTCCAATGATGATAAGGAGTCATTTGATATAAGTGCTCATAAGTGGCTATTTGATATAAGATGCTCAGGGTGAGCTGCACTGACAAGGTGACATTTGAGCAGAGACCCAAAGGAAGTGAAAAGCAAGTCATACTGGGGGGACACTTCTCCCTGGGTCCCATGCATTTTTGCACAATTTGGGAGCAAAGGCACTGATTGACTGCCTTTGTTCTGGATAGCTTTTCAAGGATGTTCATATAGCACACCTCCATGGAAGGCAGAGATAATTTCTCTCTCCAAAGTTATCACAGAAGCACTTACTCTCCAGTAAAATAAAGATAATGCCTCCTATGGAGGGAAGGACAGCCGTGCTTACTGCTCATTTTCAGTGATGCCAGTTTCCTAATCTCAGGGTTCCTCTCCTATAAAAAACCCACTGCATAGGCTGGTGTCGCCCAGCCCTCTCCTTGTGGGAATTGGGACTCAGGGAAGCAGCACAACAAAATGCTGATACTCGGGCTACAGATATTGCTGTGAGAAACAAAGTCCTTTGTCTCTGACCCAGAAGTGTCAGGTCTTCTGCCAGCGTCCATGGAACTGAGGCAGGCTAACTTGATAGCCTGCAAGCAATGTAAAACGTCAAGCCCTTCAGCGTTCATGACAGCTATGAGAATGCATGAGGAAAGGGTGATCTAAGCAGGGCAAACAGCAAGTGCAAATGCCCTGAGGTGAATGATGGTCTCTGCCCTGGCCCTGCCCTGGCCCTTCATAGCTATATAAATCAACTCTGTCTTACTCAACTCATTCTGCCAAACTCGAACTTTTGGGATGCTACCACTTCTTGCAGCAAGGTCTGTGACTGCCAATACAGGAAGAAAGGGGGAGCGTCTCCCATGCCACACCCCACTCCTGGTTCCGAAGGAGGTCAAATCAAATCTAGGAACACATAAAATGTATTTAACTTATGGGTTGAGAAAAACAGTCCTAGAAAGAATTGTAATGCCCAGATCAGACACTCTAGAGAGCAAAGAAGAGAAGAGAGACAGTGAACACCACCACCAGGTAGCAGCCAGGAACCTAGAGTTCAATGAGAGAAGAATGGAAAACTCAAAAAACGAGAGTAGAAGCACATCCTCAGTTAGGAAGGGCTCAGTCTCAATCTCTCTTTCATGGGTAAAGCCTGACAAATCACAGCAAAGGTAGCCAGGATCACAATGGAGAAAAAAAATTAGGACAACCTCATGTATACAAAGAGTACGGGAGTTGAAGAAAACAGCATCTGGCATACAGATTCTAAGAGTCACATCTGAATGCATTTTAAAATTTTTTTCAGAACACATCTCCAATTTGATCATGAGAGTCACTGGAGAGACAGAATTCTATACACAGATATTTGCATTATGAATCACTCCTTAGAAATGACTCATTTCCTTAAAATTAAATAAGTCAGCACCTCATGAGGAGAAGCACCTCTAAAAATCCCTGTCATCTTTGAGAAAAATTTGAATTTAACTTTAGTTTTTCAGTGTAAAAAAAAAAAAAAGACTTGGGGCTCCTGGGTGGCTCAGTCAGTTAAGCGCCCAACTCTTGATTTTGGTTCAGGTCATGACCTCAGGGTCATGGTATCGAGTCCCGTGTAGGGCTCTGTGCTCAGGGCAGAGTCTGCTTGTCCCTCTCCCTCCCCTTCAACCCCTCCCCCAGCCTGCACACTCACTCTCACTCTCTCGCGCTCTCTCTCTAAAAAATAAATAATCCTTGAAAAACAAAAGACCATACTCAGCTAAGTCTCAGAAAGTTTCAAATGTATCAAAACTTTCCTATGTATCATGATTCAATTTGCCAGCTACTCTGAAGTTGATAAATCTTAAATGATAAAAGCAGATTGGCACTGTGATTTCTGTTTAAAATACTTGAATTTCTCTCCATTCGCAAAAAAATTTATTTCTCTCCTCTGTAACTTTTACAAATTCACCACTTCAATGAGTAATATGAGTATGTGAATTGCTTAGATAGTCAGTGCAATGGACTGAATGTTCGTGGTCCCCCAAAACTCATATGCTAAAACCTACCCCCCAATATAATAGCCTTAGGAGGTGGGGCCTTTGGAAGGTGATTAGGTCATAAGGGTGGAGCCCTCATGAATGAGATTAGGCCCTTATAAAAGAGACCCCAGAGAGCTCTCTCATGCTTTCTGCCCTGTGAGGACACAGCAAGACAAAGGCCATCTATTAACCAGGAAGCGGGCCCTCACCAGACACGGGGTCTGCCGGTGCCTCAATCTTGGACTTCCCAGCTTCCAGAACTGTGAGAAATAAACATTGTTTAAGCCACCAGTAGGTGGTATTTTTGTTATAGCAGCCCCAACAGACTAAGACAGTCATAAATACACATAAAAGGTTTCAAGTACAATCGGATCCTGAGATCATTAAATCCATTTCCCTGCTTCCATAAAGGACTGCAGCAAAACTGGCTAAATCACTATTTGCCATGATTTCAAGACCTTCAGTGAACATCTTGCCATCTCTTGTGATAGTCTCCTTTTAAAAATTCCTATGAAGGATTTAGTTACATTGGTGATTACTGCTATGCTGTTGGAAATGGGAAAAATTGGAAACAACCTAAATGTCCCCCAATAGAGGTACCTAAGGCCACATGCATACAGCAGGACAGCTTCCTGCCACTCAAGTGACACTGTAGAATATTAATGACATGAAAAGATTGTTACAATATTTTGTTAAAAGTAAGGGAGTTATGGAACAGCCTATATAGGGAGATTCCATTTTTGTTCAAAATAGTATATGCATATATAGTCCCTATGAGTGTGCAAAATGTGCATTAAGCACCTATTACACACCAGGTACAGTGTTAGGCTCTGAGAATAGCAGTAGTGCAAAGACAACCATCCATAACTCTTATCCCTGTACAGCATACAGTCTAGCCGGGAAGACAGCCATTAGATAAATAAGTATACAAGCCATTACTTCAATGCAATTATGAAAACTGTGACAAAAAACAGGATGTTGTACCTTCCATCTAAGAAAACCCCAGCTCCAGACATTCTGCTCATCCTCCTCTCTGTTTCAGTTTTATGAAGCCCCTCTGGGTGATAAGGTTTTAGGATATATTCTGCTTCCTAATTCCTCCCATGAATGTATTTTTCTAATAAGACCAACAAAAGAGGGGCACCTGGGTGGCTCAGTCGGTTAAGCATCCAACTTCAGCTCAGGTCATGATCCCAGGGGTCCTCAGATCGAGCCCAAATTGGGCTCCACGGGGAGCCTGCTTCTCCCTCTCCCTCTGCCCCTCCCCCTGCTTGTGCACTCGCTCTCTCTGTGTCAAATAAATAAATAAAATATTTTTTTAAAAAACAACAAAAGAAGAAATTTTAGAATTCCTGGGGAATCGTTTCTCATTAAGCATGCCATCCCACCAAGAATAACCTTGCATTGACAGGAAATCCTCACTCCTCCTCTCCTTTTCGCCAAGCTAATAATGTGAATTGTTTTAACCTTTCCTTATAGGTTTTATTTTCCAAGCCTTAAATCATCTTTATTGTCCTTTTATGAACTGCCTCCAAGTTTTACGTGATTAATGCCTGCTCATTAGATGCTGAACAAACTTGTAGATGGATGCACTCCAGTAACTTTCAAGGCTTTGGTTTTGCCAAAGAAGGGCTGCAGCCAGTACACAATATATATCATCTGCATCTATTATAAACATACCTCTTAAAGTTGGGTCCTCCATAAAAGCATTCAATCTTCCTATTTCTTTCTAATTAAGATCTTCTTCCTATCTTCAAAGGCCTGGATTGCATCCACAAACCCTAAATAATGTGTTTCATTTCTTTAAAAATAGCATTTCCCTGAAGCAGCATTACAGAGACATTTCAACGTGGAGGGGTTTTTTTCTGTCCAAGCCTGTCAACAGATTTGCTACTGCTCTGGCCATCAGACACAACGCACCAGGTCCAAGCAATTTTACCAGCACAGCATTTTTATTTTATCCCTGGAAGGCAAGTGAAGATGCTGCTTTAAGGATCCCAAATGGCCTGGATGATTTTTTGAGTATCTAATATTTCTCGGGTTCTTAATATGTATGTAATGTTTCTCTCGTACAACTAAGCAAGAAGATGTGGTTCTTATGTTGCAAAGATTGGCACCTAAATGGAAAGACAGTACAAACAGGTGAGTTTAAATGGGAAGATTTAGTGAGCTCTTTAACACACATTAAAAGGCCTGCGTCCCTGGAAAAATACACGCCAGTGCCTAACAACACCACACAACCTTAGCAGAGCATTAAGATTAAGCTCTACTCAGCTGTGCGAAGTTTCCATAGACTAGATGATTTTTATGTGACATTTTTATTACTGTTGCAAATAGCACACAGGGCCTCGCCAAATATGCAGACAACCACTCGGCTGAAGCTGTTTCCAAACCACCACAGCTAAAATTAAGCCTGACCTCTTTACCACCACCAAGAACTTGAATAGCTAGGAAATAGGATAACTTTGAATCTCACTGAAGTCGCTGATAAAATTGAGCTGGAATCAGAACTAAATAATTTAACTTCTATTCATACTGCTACAAACTAGAATTCCAACCCATTTGTAGAACAGAAATTTCTGTACAAAGTTTTACCTTTTGGGGCAAAATTCAAGTGCCTTAATGGTAGCGGAGAGAGTGGATCGAATTTCAGATTATACAATGAAAGGGGGTGGAAACTGTCATTTTATTTATTTGGATCCATAGTTTTGGCTTTGTCTACTACGATTGCCTAAGTAGATTCAGCTGCAGGCAGAAACGTAAAGAAAAAATATATATGTATTATTCTAGCTATTCCGTATATTAATTTGACTCCAAAAAAGCCTATGCACCTTCATTCTGATGCTCCTCATCCTGTCTGATACTACCTTTCCAAGGCTCTATCCCAGGCATGATGTAATGAAGAAAGGACCTTAACCTCCAACAGGTTCATTCTCACTTGACACCTGATCTTTAGAGAAGTTCCATCTTTGGCATTTCTATCACTAGGCCATGTGCCAACTGTCCAGAGCAGATGTTGGCTACACTTATTTCTTTGGAAAGAAAAGTTGGTTAAAGAAGAGTGCTTGTTCCTTCCTCTCCCTTCCTTGCCTTTATCATGTACTGCATGTGTTACTTCCACAAATATAAATTAATTCCTCCAAACAACTGATGCACGTTTGAGCACAGCTCAGTATTGCCAGTTTTAGGTCACTGTTTATCTGGCTTCAGCCATCTGTGATCACACACACACACACACACACACACAGGCCCCCAGAGGCTTACCTGCGGGCATCATTTTCAGAGTGCTTTGAATCGTCTGTTCTATATATTATGCGTACCTTGGTACCGATCAACAACAGACAACTTGACAACATGCACGTGTCTGCCTATAAATCTGGAATGGAGCCATGTGGTCTTGCTCTTGCCAGATTGTAAATTTGGCAAGAATTAAAGTTTGAACTCTGCCATAATCTCTTACAGAGAAGCAACATTTCAGAGGATACTCTTCTACCCACCATGACTGCAGATATGTTGGAAACCCATCCTTTTTTAAGTTTTTATTTAAATTCCAGTTAGTTAACATACAGTGTGATATCAGTTTCAGGCATACAATATATTGATTGGACACTTCCATACATCACCCGGTGCTCATCAGGACAAGTGCCCTCCTTAATCCCCATCACCTGTTTCACCCATCCCCCCCCCACCTCCCCTCTGGTAACCAGCAGTTTGTTCTCTAGAGTTAAGAGTTTGTTTCTTCAGACACATAGATCAATGGAACAGAATAGGGAGCCCAGAAATGGACCCTCAACTCTATGGTCAACTAATCTTCAACAAAGCAGGAAAGAATGTCCAATGGAAAAAAGACAGTCTCTTCAACAAAGGATGTTGGGGAAATTGGACAGCCACATGCAGAAGAATGAAACTGGACCATTTCCTTACACCACACACAAAAATAGACTCAAAATGGATGAAAGACCTAAATGTGAGACAGGAATCCATCAAAACCCTAGAGGAGAACACAGGCAGCAACCTCTTCGACCTCAGCTGCAGCAACTTCTTCCTAGAAACATCGCCAAAGGCAAGGGAAGCAAGGGCAAAAATGAACTATTGGGACTTCATCAAGATAAAAAGCTTCTGCACAGCAAAGGAAACAGTCAACAAAACCAAAAGACAACCAACAGAATGGGAGAAGATATTTGCAAATGACATATCAGATAAAGGGCTAATATTCAAAATCTATAAAGAACTTATCAAACTCAACACCCAAAGAACAAATAATCCAATCAAGAAATGGGCAGAAGACATGAACAGACATTTCTGCAAAGTAGACATACAAATGGCCACCAGACACATGAAAAAGTGCTCAACATCACTCAGCATCAGGGAAATCCAAATCAAAACCTTAATGAGATACCACCTCACACCAGTCAGAATGGCTAAAATTAACAAGTCAGGAAACGACAGATGTTGGCGAGGATGCAGAGAAAGGGGAACCCTCCTACACTGTTGGTGGGAATGCAAGCTGGTGCAGCCACTCTGGAAAATAGTATGGAGCTTCCTCAAAAAGCTGAAAATAGAGCTACCCTATGACCCAGCAATTGCACTACTGGGTATTTACCCCAAAGATACAAATGTAGTGATCCGAAGGGGTACGTGCACCCCAATGTTTATAGCAGCAATGTCCACAATAGCCAAACTATGGAAAGAGCCTAGATGTCCATCAACAGATGAATGGATAAAGAAGATGTGGTATATATATACAATGGAATATTATGAAGCCATCAAAAAAAAAAAACCCTGAAATCTTGCCATTTTCAACGATGTGGATGGAACTAGAGGGTATTATGCTAAGTGAAATAAGTCAATCAGAGAAAGAAAAGTATCATATGATCTCACTGATATGAGGAATTCTTAATCTCAGAAAACAAACTGAGGGTTGCTGGAATGGTGGGGGGTGGGAGGGATGGGGTGGCTGGGTGATAGACATTGGGGAGGGTATGTGCTATGGTGAGTGCTGTGAATTGTGTAAGACTGATGAATCACAGACTGGTACCTCTGAAACAAATAATACATTATATTTAAAAAAAAAAAAAAGAAGACAGTAGGAAGGGAAAAATGAAGGGGGAAATCGGAGGGGTAGACAAACCTTGAGAGACTATGGACTCTGAGAAACAAACTGAGGGTTCTAGAGGGGAGGGGGGTGGGGGGATGGGTTAGCCCAGTGATGGGTATTAAAGAGGGCACATATTGAATGGAGTACTGGGTGTTATATGCAAACAATGAATCATGGAACACTACATCAAAAACTAATGATGTAATGAATGGTGACTAACATAACATAATAAAATAAAATTTTTTAAAAAAGAGTTTGTTTCTTGGTTTTCCTCTCTCTTTTTTTTCCCCTATGATGGTTTGTTTTGTTTCTTAAATTCTACATATGAGTGAAATCATATGGTATTTGTCTTCCTCCGACTGACTTATTTCACTTAGCATCATACTTCCTAGCTCCATCCACGAAACCCATCCTTTTTATGTGTGCTTCTCACACTTCACCTAAAGTATCCAACTAGTAATTCATTTATTTGTTTATTCATGCATCTATTCTATACCCATTTACAGGGAATCATTCTTAGCAAAGTACCAGGAAACCAAATGTAGGACAAACTCCAATTTAGGCAAGTCACGAGCTAAGCTAGGTGATGGGGAGATGAAAAGCACTTAAATTGCTAATTATGCTGGGATGAGTACAATGAAAGATATGTGCATGGGGCCTAATGGGAGCATAAAGGAGAAGTAACTAACTCAGGCCACGTAGAGGAGTGGCTCTGGGAAGTTTCCTCTGGGAGGAGGGAAACCATTAACTGATCAGAAGGGATAAGTGAGGCAAAGAAATGGGAAAGATATTCTAGTCCAAAGGAACGAAAGGAGCAAAGCCCCAGAAGCAGGAAACGACCTGACATGAGTAAGAACTCCATCCGGGACAGTGGTGGTGTGCGACCAAAAATGGCAAGGGAGGAGGGAGAGGAAACAGACAAATTAAGGGGGCCCAGGAAACTGTGCTATCGAGTGTGGTCTCCATCCCATATGCATGCATGGGAGAAAAAGAAAGCATTTTGCATTTTAGGTGGACTTTCGGGCAGGTGTGAGAAGAGCCACATAAGTGAAGGCGGGGCACCAGTAAGTAAGTGCTGCAAACTCCAACAGCTGCAGAACCCATGGACTTTAAACATCTGGGTAGGAGGATGCAGAAGGAAGGCAACTGGGCTTCCGATGTCCCTTAGTATAGGGAACTCCCAAATCAGCAAGTATTTACAGCAGGCCAGCATGGTGACAACCACCAAAACTGGGATCCTGCTTGATTTAATTTGTGAACAAGTGCCTTCACCAAGGGGATCTTGATCCAATCATATATGATGGGGCTGGAGCAGTCTAGGCCCTCTACACTTTAAGACTAACAAGCCAAATCTCCCTCCCAAAATGAAAGCCCACAAGGAGGATAAAATGCTGAGAAGAAAATCTAGACTGAGCAAGACCAAAATAATATAAACACGTTTGATAATGAGGTCAGATAGAAGTGGAGGAAGGGCACAGAGTAGGAAGATCCCAGCAAGAGTGAGGTCATATTCTCTATCACTTTGAAAAAGCCTGAGAAAAAAGATCTGTAAATCTGTGAGACCAGAAAAGCTACCTGGTCTATCCTTCCCTTCTAAAAGTAAAAGAAAACTCATTCTCAGTTGACTCTCTACAGAGTTATTTTGACAAAAGGAAGAAGGAACAGAAGAGCATGCCTACAAAGAAGGCAATCCAGTAAGTCGGGCCCACAGAACTGATTAAAAAATGTAACCTGATATTTCAACACAATCTTAAAATTTGTAGAAAATGACAGAAGCTACAAAAAAGCCACATAGATCCGAACTAGGAAAACTCAAAAAATAAGGAGATTAGAGGAAAGGAAAATTGGAAAAATGCCTTGAAAATAATTTCAATGAAGACACAATATATCAAAATACGTGCAGTACAGCTTAAACCTTTATCAAAGGAAAAAACATGCAAAACCACCTATGAGGTTGTCATGCCCCCCAAAGTCAAATATAAATCTCATGGAGCCTCCAAATCTACCACTTTACTGGAAATTCAGAGGACAGAAAAGCATGTTAAATTACACTACAAGGGTTCCATCAACAAATCCAGATAAGTAACAGAACTAATAACCACCTTCTTCAACAAAGGAGCAAGGGTAAAGGATGCAGGTGAAGAGACTGAGAGAGGAGGGAAAACCAGGACATTAAAAGAGATTTAAGAGACATACAGTCAATTTAAATGTTTGAACCTTAATTAAATCCAAATGCAAACGAAGTATATAAACTACTTTTTAAAGCTATAGGACAATCAGATGAATGAATGACTAGAGGGCGCCTGGGTGGCTCAGTTGGTTAAGCAACTGCCTTTGGCTCAGGTCATGATCCTGGAGTCGGAGGATTGAGTCCCACATCAGGCTCCCTGCTCAGCGGGGAGTCTGCTTCTCCCTCTGACCCTCCCCCCTCTCATGCTCTCTCTCTCTCTCTCAAATAGATAAATAAAATCTTTAAAAAAATGAATGACTAGATACTTGATAATATTAAGGAATTACTGTCAATTTTTTTAGGTATGATGATGGTATGGTGGCTATGTATTTATAACTCTTTATCCTTTAAAAATAAATTTTTAAATAAATTTTTAATAAATTTCCTCCCTTAAAATTTTTATAGACAAAATTGTAGGTTATTTGGGATTTTTGTCAAAATAATCAGGGGTGGGAGGTACGTAGGGCTCTCTAGTAAGTAAGATTAGCCAGGTATTGATAATTATTGAAGATAAGTCCCTTACAACAGTGTGTCTACTTTTGTACCTGTTTTTAAAATTCCATTTAAAGGTGCGCCTGGGTGGCTCAGTCGGTTGAGCAGCCAACTCTTGGTTTCAGCTTGGGTCATGATCTCTGGGTCATGGGATCGAGCCCCATGTCTGGCTCCACACTTGGGGTGGAGTCTGTTTGGGATTCTTTCCCCTCCCTCTCCCTCTGCTCCTCCCCTGCTCACACTCACTCGCTTGCGCTCTCTCTCTCAAATAAATAAATAAAATATTTTTTAAAAATTCTAGGGTAAAAAAAATAAAATAAATTAAAATTCTAGGGTAAAAATTAAAAGGTTAAGATGATCTTGGGGGCGCCTGGCTGGCACAGTCAGCTGAGCATCCGACTCTTGGTTTCAGCTCAGGTTGTGATCTCAGGATTGTGAGATCAACACCGCGCTCAGCTCAGAGTCTGCTTGGGATTGTCTCTCCCGCTCCCTCTTCCCCTCCTGCTTGTGCTCTCTCTCAAAACATAAACAAAATAAATCCTTTTTTTAAGTATTTAAAATGATCTTGAAAGGTAATACATCATACCAAATTAGTCACTTACACCAAAGAGCAAATTCATTCACTGTGTTATTTAACCAGTCACAAAGCCAGGCTCTTAGACTGGAAAAATGGACAAGTGTTGAATGTGGCAATAAAGCCAAGCAATTTCCCAGGTACCAAGAGAACTGCCCAAGACCAGATCAAGGTAAGCTGCCACAGTGGAGCTTCTGGGCACCTAGCTTGCAGAATAAGCAGAAAGCTCCAAACAGAAGGAGGATGAAAACACAGGAGTGCCAATGTCATCATTTCACCTGTGTCTAGTAACGTTCCTCTGCTGATAGATTTATGGCAGCTCAAATACCCTTCTTGAGGCCAAAAGACTCTTATCTCCTCTATTTTCAGACATCTCTGTAGAAGTCCCTGGGATGAAAAAGAGGAATATCACACTTGCTCAGTACTATGATCAGGATTTACCTAAGTGACCTACATTGAACATAAGTCAATGGAGACTCCTCTGCTTCAGATGCCTAGCGATCAGCAATGTTTACCCTATATTCATTATGTTTCTTGCTTCAAGATCTGAAAAAGCCAAGGAAATGCTGATAAAAGTGTGGCTTCTCCACAGTACATTGAAAGGTCTTCTCAGTTCTCATTTTTGAGTATCTACTTAGCAACTCCTATACTGTAAGTTCTCCATTTATAAATAGGAAACAATCTCTATCACATCATAACCACATGAAGAAGATGAATAAATTGTGTCAAGCATGGTCACTGAAGTAAGTAAATAAGCCTGACTCTACTTCAAGCTTTAGCCAATATCTTGAAAACACTGGATTTTAGTTTCTACTGACCTGGACTCTGATACCTCAGAGTTTCTGAACTCATATCCATTCTTTTCCTTAACTTTACTCTTGAGTATCCTGTCAAAGTGAGTTACATGAGATATTTATGTGCTCCCGAATGAAGCTGAGAGAAGTTTTTCTTTGTCTTGAACTCCTTCATCACCTTTGTCCTTAAAGCATAATTTAAATGACAAAACTATGGCTCTTGGATCTAGTAAACTTGACAGGCCTTTAAAATGTCACAGTCCTGCAGGCTTTCTAACAAGGCAGAACGGATAAACTGACAACCACCCTGATTACCCATGGCAACTCTTCCTGCCAACCAGGACTAAAGTTTAAGGGCTTTGGGATGTTTTGCTTCTAGTTTGATCCGATCCCAAAACCATTCTGGTATCATAACATTTAAAAAAAAAAAAACACATGGAAAGAGGGGTAGGGAACTGCAACCTGAGCTGCTCAAAAGTACTGGTGACCTTTTGGTTTTGTCCCCAACACAGCTCAAAAGTACCAACTTCCTCTGAATGGAACTAGCATCTCATTCTCTTTCACTTAAGTCATCACTCTTATTCCCTTTCTACCCCCAGTACTTCATGAGCTGTCAAAAATTACACCAAACATAATATGAGTATAGTAGAAAGATGCAGCATATAAAAAACTAATGGCAAAAAAACAAGGACAATCAATGGCAGCTCACAGTGAGTTTTAAAAGTAGACACTCAGGGGCGCTGGGGTGGCTCAGTTGGTTAAGCGTCCAATTCTTGGTTTTGGCTCAGGTCATGATCTCAGGGTTGTGAGACTGAGCCCTGCATCAGGCTCTGCACTCAGCATGGAGTCTGCTTGAGATTCATTCCCCTCTCTCCTCTCCCTCCCCCTCTACTCCTTTCCTGCTTGTGCTCTCTAAAATAAACAAATAAAATATTCTTTAAAAAGTAGACACTCAGGGCACCTGGGTGGCTCAGTCGTTAAGCGTCTGCCTTTGGCTCAGGTCATGATCCCAGGGTCCTGGGATCGAGCCCCACATCGGGCTCCCTGCTCGGCAGGAAGCCTGCTTCTCCCTCTCCCACTCCCCCTGCTTGTGTTCCTGCTCTCGCTATCTCTCTCTCTGTCAAATAAATAAATAAAATCTTTAAAAAAAAAAAGTAGACACTCAGAAATATTAATGTATATCTCTTAACATGGACCCTGACTGGCAGTATTCAATTCCTCGTGCATTTATTAAGCATCTACTATGGGTGGCATACCATGTGGCAATGAGAGCAGAGGAGTGGGTGGTACTGAAGTCTGTGATGAATCTCAACTATGAACAAATCTGTGAACTCAGAGCCTAGCAGAGTAAGAGCAGGTGAATAAAAAGTGATAATATTATTGTATAAGCACAAAGACAGCCCATCTAAATAAGACTTGGAGGTTCTAAAAAAGCCATCAAAACAAAAAGGAAATGTTCCCAATCTAATTCGGGAAATTTGAATATGGTCTGTATACTAGTAATAGTGTTTTGTGAATGTCACACTTCCTGGGGGTCATAGTTACACTGTGCTTACGCAGGAGAATCTCCTTGTTCTTAGGATGATGTATTTAGGGATAAAAGTCATGATGTCTACAACAATCCCTTAGTTCAGTATAAAAGAATGTATTTGAGTGGGGGCAGGAATAGGGAGAAAGGGAGGGGGTGGGGGAGAGAAGAGAGGAGAGAGAATCATAAAGAAAATGAAAAAATTCTCAATCTAATCCTGAATGTGAAATCTAAAACCATACTTTGCCCAGCTATGCAGCTAGCTGGTTGAAAAGAAGTAATTTTACATTCTGTTTTATAAAACAGATAAAATGAGCTCACTTCCAAAAGCATAAAGGGGAGCGGACCTTATAACCAAACTGAAGGAGAGAATCACTTCCCAGCTGTGGACTCTATGAGACAAATCCCTCCAAGGCCAGTGTGCACATGAAAAGGAATTCTCTGGCCAGGGAGTGCGACACCTGGTCATCTCCATGGGCTGTGAATTTGGCCTCATCTGCATCTTTCCTCGTCGCTTTAGCAACCAGACACCCAGACTGTAATCAGACAGAGGCCTCAGCACAAAGCTCTACCAAAATCATAGTGAGGGGGATCAACTTCCCAGCCATTCCAACTCATATTTCAGACCTCACTGGAAAGTCTTAGTTCCATAGCACAATTAGCAGCTATGGGAGGGATCCAAAAGATCCTAGACATTTCTGTAAATTGGGAAGTCCTACAACCAAGTGCCAGCCATTCTGCTTAGTAGTAAGAATTATAATTTTTTTTAAAGATTTTATTTATTTACTTGACAAAGAAAGACACAGCGAGAGAGGGAACACAAGCAGGGGGAGTGGGAGAGGGAGAAGCAGGCCTCCCGCCGAGCAGGTAGCCCGATGCAGGGCTTGATCCCAGGACCCCAGGATCATGACCTGAGCTGAAAGCAGACACTTAACGACTAAGCCACCCAGGCACCCCAAGAATTATAATTTTTAACAGCTTTACTGAGATATAATTCACATGCCATGCAAGTCACCCATTCAGAGTGTGTAATTCAATGTGTTTGCTATATTCACGAGTTTATACAACTATTACCGCAATTTAACTTTAGAACATCTTTATCGCCTAAAACAAAACCTGTTAGCAGTCACTTCCCTCCAAACCCCATCTCCAACCAATCCTAGGCAACCGCTCATCTATTTTCTGTCTCTATAGATCTGGTTGTTTTGGGAATTTCATATAAATGGAATCACACAATATGTGGCCTATTTTGTGACTGGCTTCTTTCACTTAGAATGTTTTCAAGGTTCATCCATGTTGTAGCATGCATCAGTACCACATTCCTTTTTATGGCTGAATCATATTCCATTGCATGGAGAGACCACATTTCCTTTATCCATTCATCAGTTGATGGACATCTGGGCTGTTTTCACTTTTGGGCTATTATGAATAATGCTGTATGACATTGCATGTGCAAGTTTTTGTGTGAATGCATGCCTTTATTTTTCTTGGGTATATGCCTAGAAGTGGAATTGCTGACTCATAAAGTAATTCTATGTTTAACTTTTTAGGAACTGCCAAACTGTTTTCCAAAGAAGCTGTACCAACATTTTACATTCCCACCAGCAATGTATGAGGGTTCCAATGTCTCCACATCCTCTCAAGCATTTGTTATTATCATTTCTTATTTTAGCCATCCTAGCGAGAGTGAAGTGGTATCTCACTGTGGTTTTGACTGGCATTTTCCTGATAACTAATGATATTGAGCATCTTATCATGTGCTTATTAGCCACCTGTACACCTTCTTTGGAGAAATATCTATTCAAATCCTTTGTCCTTCTTTTAATCGGGTAGTTGGATTATGTCTTTTTATTATTGAGTTCCAAGATTTTTTTATTTGTTCTGAATACAAGTCCCTTATGAGATATATAATAATGATAATTTAAGATAATATTTACTGAGCATCTCCCATATGGTAAGTATGACACTAACTGCTCCCCACTTATTATCTCATTAAATCCTCACAATAAATTTATGAGATTGGGTACTTTAATTATCATTCGTATTTACAGATGAGAAGACCGAGGCATACACACCCGAGCGTATGCCATTAGTAATGGTAAAGCCAGAATTTGATTCCATGCAGTCAGCTGCCAGAACCCACATCTCACTCACCACCATGCAGATTTATATAGGCAGGCTCTCCTTCTACATCAAGAAGAATCTGGCCAATAAAGCTCATTGTCTGCTATTTCACTGGATGTTATGAGAATATGGTAGGCCAGCGTCCCTGAAGGAACAGGATTCATTAGAGAAGTATATTAGAACAAAATTCCCCAATGTATGTTCTGTATCATTTTAGCCCTATATCATTTTACTCCTTGAACAGTGTTTGAGAACAAATAGCCTAGGAAATGCTGCATGTTCCACCCCTCTCCAGAAGAGTCATAATGCATTTCAGTACATTAAAGTCTAGGAGAATTCCTGAAATTTAAAAAAAAAAATGTATTAACTCTTTGAGTAATCGTGCATTTGCAAAACCTATATACCCCAAAAAATCCCAACTCACAGAATATATTTTAGAAAACACCACACACAAAAAAATGTATGGTCCACAGGAGAAGGCTTGACAGTCACTCTGTGTTTCTAAACTATTAAATCTCCCAGGCTCTTTTATGCCCTAAAGCTTCAGGGATTGAACATAGGCGAGCTCAAACCAAGACCTTGACCTGCTTTCCACTTTGCTCAGCCCTTTTTTAAATGCATAAGATCAACATCTTAAAAGGTGAAAAACAAAGTCTGTCACTGCTCAGATAGCTATTGTCCACATCTCTATCTAAATTTTACATCTCTGGACCATCAGTGCAGAACAAACCTCTTCACATTGTTAGTTATTTTTATTGTAAGGATCCAGTTTTCCATTTCCTTCCCTGTCATTGCTTTTCTGTGGATGGGAACCATTTGTGTCATTCAAAATGTGTTCACTTATCCATCTCAGATACTGTTTCAGAATGGCAGACATGTTCCCTAACTCATAAGTGGATTACATCTGGAAGCTGAGGACTAAGAAATGTACATATAAGCTGGAAGCTATATAAACAGGACATTAAGCAAAACCAAATATCTGTATTTTAATTTTTTAAATAAATGAGAGAAAAGGATATGAAGACATATAACTTCCAAGAATACTTCTATAATCATATCTATCACATACTGTTACAGAAGTGATCCTTTGAGACTACTGGCACTTCTCGATTTAGTTGTTTTAGAAATGTCAGTTTAGGAATAATTTCAAATTCAATGCATTAATAGTGATTAATAGTGCAGGTTCTTAGATTTAAACTGCTTAGGTTCTTTATTGGTTAGCTCTTGCTGCATAACAAATTGCACCAAACTCAGTGGCTTAAAACAATAATCACTTATTCTACTCACCCATCACTCGCTACAGCAGAGCTGGGGTGGCTCTACTGATTTAGGCTGAGCTCAGCTGGGCTTGGATTCACAGTGTTGGCTGGATAAAGATCTGCTCAACATGTCTCTTTCTCTTTGGATCAGTGGGTTAACTAGGGCATGTTCTTCTGATGACAATGGCAGAAATGCAAGAGAATGAACTCAATCACATGAGCACATTTCAAGCCTCTGCTTACATCATTTCCGCTAATATCCACTGGCCAATTCAAGTCTATGGCCAAAGGCAACAAGTGGTAAAGTACACTCCACCAAACATGAGACCAGAGCAAGTCACAGAGCCAAACCCAACATCAGAGGGATAGGCAAGTATACTCATTCCTCGGAGTTGTGGGTGAGAATGAGTATTTTTGAACAATAATCCAATCTTCCACCAACTCCAGTCTTGGTTTTGCCACTTATCAGCTATGTAGCCTTGGAGAAGTGTCTTAACCACTCTGTTCCACACTTCAATCTTCTGCTTACATTACAGGGTTGTTGTAAAGAGTGAATGAGGAAATTTATACAAAGTGTAAGCAATCACTATTTTATTATCACCATCAGCAGTTGCAAGAATGGTCTAAATATTATAGAGACTTTGTCTTTAAATAGTGAAACAAGAGTTACCTAATTATCAGATGCAAATACTAAAGCATTTTTAAAATGGCTAAAGGAGATACTCCAAACTTCTTTTCAATATGGAAAATGTCTACATTAATACAATGGAAAATGAGAAAGATAACCAAGGCCATGTTGAAAGCTCTAACCCAGGGGCACCTGGCTGGCTCAGAGGAGCATGCGACTCTGAATCTCGGGATCTTGAGTTTGAGCCCCACGTTGGGTATAGAGATCACTAAAATAAATAAACTTACAAAAAACAAAGAAAGCTTTGACCCAATGCTAATCTTATGACAACTATCTAGAAAAATCAAATTAAAAAACTATATATGTGCCTTAGTTATGTGGATATTTTATATAAAAGCATATCTACATTTTTAACCTAAATTGTAGGAAGCTGAATTACCCAGATAGTTGCTTCAGTCCTCCATATCATTTTGTATAAATTTGTTTTAAAAAAAAGGGGGGTGGCGGGCGCCTGGGTGGCTCAGTTGATTAAGCGACTGCCTTCGGCTCAGGTCATGATCTTGGAGTCCCGGGATCGAGTCCTGCATCGGGCTCCCTGCTCAGCAGGGAGTCTGCTTCTCCCTCTGACCCTCCCCCCTCTCATGCTCTCTGTCTCTCATTCTCTCTCTCTCAAATAAATAAAATCTTTAAAAAAAAAAAAGGGGGGGGGTGGCACTACATTTTCCCTATAACAAACAAGTATTATAAGGAAAAACATTTTAAGACTATTAAATAAAACTTTACATAGCATAAGAGTTTTACTAAAAGCAGGTGGGCTAGCAATAAAGCATTCTACATAGAAATAAACCTATTGTGGTCCATTTTTCCACAACTCAGTTGTAAAAGTACTCCAGTCCAAACACATCAACTTCTTCTAAGAAACTGACTTAAAATTGAACCACCTTCCAGAGTATACACTCTACCCATTTGACTACTTCCCAAACAGCTTGATTTCTGAATCCTGCTTCCTCCTCAGGGCTTCTGAAAACCTTACTATCATTCTCAATGACTCAACACTTACCTACAGCTCTGAATTGTGACAAAGCTTTTTCTAGGTACTGTAAATATGGCTCATTCTCCAACACAAATGGAATCAAGTCAGGGCTGATGACTCTTCAAACTGCCCTAAGGACTTAGCTTAGTAACTTGGGTACTGAGGGTATCCCATAAATATGTGACTAGTTGAACCAGTTGTCTACATAATGACCCACTCCTTCAGTCCACAGCAGATGTACAAGCGATGTCCAGAGAACTTTTATTAATGACTAGAAAATCATGTTTGTGTGAATAGGTGAAAGCTGTCTGCATCTTCTCTACGTAGGAAGATCTGTACTTCTAGTTCTTTCTCATGTTTACATGTAGAGATTACACCGTTTACGCTAGTCTAATTCAGCTGTTGGGTCATGTAGAGATTACACCTTTTAGGCTAGTCTAATTCAGCTACAAATATATAAATACATCAATAAAGAATCCCCACAGAAAGATTTTATGAATCTAATTTCACTCAGAAGCTCAAGCTGAGGGGTGTCTGGATGGCTCAGTCAGCAGAGCATACAACTCTCAGTCACAAGGTCATGAGGTCCTGAGTTCAAGCCCCACACTGGGCATGGAGCCTACTTAGAAAAAAATAAAAAGAAGCTCAAGCTGAAAACAAGAACAGAATCCTTGATTCTGAACACACACACACACACACATACACACACCCTTAATCATCAAGGTCCGTTGATTCTTGTCCTAAATATTTCTTGAATTGTCTACATCTCTCTATCTCTGGTGCCACTATCCATTACTGCTGCTCTTTAGATTACTGCAACTGACATCTATCTCTTCTTGCTGAGGGCCTGCCATATTCCAGTCCATTTTCCATGATGCAAATTTAATTGTGACAGATCAGGAAAAAACTGACCACACTATGTATAACTCCTCCTATGAAGTAGAAAATTTATTTCTCTACTCTTTGAATCTGAACTTGACCATGTGACTTGCTTTCGCCACTGGGACATTAATAAACAGGACACAATTAATAAACACACCACAAGTAGAGACTTCAAAAGTGCTCATACATTGATGCTTGCCCTCTTTTGTTGCTGGGAACCCTTTAGCCATCATGATAACAGCCTAGGATAACCTAGTAGAGGACGAGGGACCCCGTAGAGAGGAATCCCAGCCATCTCACCTAAAGTCCCTGATATATGAGGCCTTCCTACACCATCCAGCCTCAGCTGAGCTGGCCTAGACCAAAAGAATAGCCCAGCCTATCCACAGACTCATGATAAATAATAAAAGACTACTGTCTTTAGCCACACTAAGTTTTGGGGTAGTTTGTTATACAGTCAAAGTTAACTGATCTTTTCATCCCCTGCTTAAAATCCCAGAACAGATCCCTTCAAGATAAAGCCCAAACACCTTAACTTACTAAAACGTGGCCCTTCACAACTGAGCACCAGCTAAACTCTATAGACTCATCTCTCACCATTCCCTCTCCTTCCCTCCCAACTTTTGCCATATAATTAACATGTTTTAAACCTTTAAAACCCTACCTAATAATAAATCAGTTTCATTTATGTCCCTGGCTAAGCCCCCATTATTCTCTGAGTCCTTCCTGCATCCTGGTAAATAGCCATTTCTTGTTGATTTTAATTTATTAAACACACACCACTCAATTTTCAGTGCCCTGTAGGAGGTTCTTTTACCGTATAATAAAAAGTTGCTGCTGTTTATTCATATTTTAATGATACTGTGAATACAATGGTGCATATTCTGACTCCTATTCTTAGTCTCTGTTGGATTCTCACTGCCATTCATTTTTCTACTTATTGTTGGACTTTGCTATTATAATTCCAGATACACCAAAATAATATCATCATGGGCCAGCTGCTTTGTTCAAAAATGAGCGACCTTGTCAATTTGTTTCCTCTTATATTCAGTAACAGAGCTTACAGCCAGATTAATGTTTTAATTGAACCCCGCACATGTTTGTAGCTCCCTGTAGAAAGTCAGTAGTCCTCAAAACACTGGACTTATTCTTCTCCAGCTGCTCTAAGCTAATCCACCATCACTTAGTCAAGAGCAGTCATATTCCTTCAGGCCAACACACATTTGCTGGGATAGAGAACATATAGAAAAAGTCATCATTCCTGCTGATTTGATAGCTACCTGGTGATCCTGATAAATGTATACAATCAAACTAGATCATTCTGGCTCCAAAGCACATACTTAACGACAGTGACCTCAGATTCCCACTTGGAGCTATGGATGCAAACCATTCACTCATGTACCTTGCAAACCATTATTCCCATGAAACTCAGCAGAAAGGAGTAAAGAATCTTTTTTAAATTCCAGGAAGGGGCACCTGGGTGGCTCAGTCGTTAAGCGTCTGCCTTTGGCTCGGTGCATGATCCCAGGGTCCTGGGATCGAGCCCCGCATCGGGCTCCCTGCTCCGCGAAAAACCTGCTTCTCCCTCTCCCACTCCCCCTGCTTGTGTTCCCTCTCTTGCTGTGTCTCTCTCTGTCAAATAAATAAATAAAATCTTTAAAAATAAATAAATAAATTCCAGGTACATGGGCAAGTGCTCATTTACATGGTTCAAATGGCATCCTAGAAATGTCTTCTGTTTCTCTATTCCACTGCCCACACACACAAAGCCACTTTTAGCAAGACTCTTACATTTTCACAGTGATACTGCGGACAGAATGTGGCTGCAGAGAAACAGAACTAAATGTGATCCAAGAAAGTGATCACTTCGACAAGCTCTTTCACTATGTTTCCCTGTCATCCACCCACTGGGATCACTACCCCAACTCTTAGAGACCCTCCTACGTGGACCAGCTAAGGCAGCACACAAAACCCACTGCAATGAAAAGGAGATTGGTTTTTAAAAATAGTCCTTTCGGTTTTATAGCTAAGTTACAATTATGCTATGCAACATATTTATATGAACAGCCTAGCTACACTCCTTTATTAGACTAAAATTCATTCACAGAGTCAAGAAATATTTACCCAACGTCTGCTAAATGGCAGCCATTCCCTATTTTTCTAAGTAGGCTCCATGCCCAACGTGGGGCTTGAATTCATGACCCTGAGATCAAGAGTCACATGCTCTACCGACTGAGCCAGCCATTCCCTATTTTCAAAGACTCAGATGAAACTCACACCATGATTTACATGACTCCAGGTAATGTGGCTCCTGTTCACAGAATTCACCAGGAAGTCTTCCTATATCCACCGTCTTCCTTCAGGTCCCACACCCAATCACCAAGCCCTGTCAATATCTTCTAAGTATCATTTACTCTGGGTGTTTGGATGGCTCAGTCAGTTGAGTGTCCGGCTCTTGGTTTCAACTCAGGTCATAATCTCAGGGTCATGGGATCAAGCCCAGCAACAGACTCTCCACACTCAGCAGGGAGTCTGTTTGTCTCCCTCTCTGTCTTCCCCTCCCCTCCTCTAAAATGAATAAATAAAACTTTTAAAAAAGATCTAAGTATCACCTACCTCTGCCCCTTGCTCTCCATCTCTACTCCTACCACTCAAATCTGAGTGAGGACTGACCACAACCTCCTAGTGTATCTTCATGCCTTCACCTTTTCCCCTAAACTCAGAATGACAATCTAAGAAGCAAACATGAGGAGCGCCTGGGTGGCTAAGTAGGTTAAGCAGCCGACTCTTGATTTCGGCTCAGGTCATGATCTCAGGGTGGTGGGAGAGCACCATGTCTCCACACTCAGTGCAGAGTCTGCTTGAGCTCCTCTCTCTCTCTCTCTCAAATAAATAAATAAAATCTTTAAAAAGGAAATGCTAACGTGTCACTCCCTAGCTTAAAATCCCTCAAAGGGCCCCCTATTCTATAAATCCCTAGATTCTAAGCATGGCCTAAATCCCCCTTTGACACCACCCTTGAGGCTCTCCCTCTCTTTCCAGGACTGTGGAAAGTGAACTCGCAGGGCTTTGGGAAACGAGCAGCATAGCATAATAAGTGTCCAAAGGCCTGGCCCACACCAGATTCCCTCTGCCACCAAATCTCTCTTAGTCTCTCCCTCCTAGCTCCTCTAGATGCTGAATTATGCCATTTTTGGCATCCATGAGCCAGAGAATCAGGCTTGGGCAAGTAACAAAAAATTGGCTAAATTGTTGGCTGTCTCTCAATCTTTGCCTCACTTAAGCTGAGAATCAATGATGAAGAATTGACTTGTGAACTACTGCACATGCTCAGAGCAGCTTCTGTTTTCCACACAGCTCTGGAAAGCCAATAACAAGCTTCATAATTGAGGGCCAGGCACTACCACTAAGAAGATTCGACTCTAGAATGGTGGTTGTGAAAGACCTGAGCCTTCCCTTAAGGGTTAAAGTCCAACCACAGGCCCAGAGTGGCCCACAGCAAGACCCAAGCCTTTGTAATGACATTCCTTGGTTCACCAAGCCCTGTCTGCCTAAATACCCTATACCAGGACATCGTGGAATTACCCAGGTATTATTTTTAAATAACATTTATATATCATGAAAAAAAATGTGCTTAAGAAATTTAGAAAAGATAGTCAGAAAGAAGACACCGAAATTACCTATAATCTCATTACTAAGGTATCAGGTCCATGTATATTTTTTAAATTTTTTATTGAAGCATAATATATACACAGGAATATTTGTATAATAGCACCATTTACATTTTGGTGATATCTTTATGGTCTTTTTTCCTGTGTGTAGATATGCATATGTTTTCACCAAAACAAGATTATATTGTGCATACTTTTTTATCTTTCATTTTTTATTTACAAAGCATTATGAACACTGAACATCTTTCTCAGGGCATTAAGTATCTGCTATATCATTTTTTTTAAGATTTTATTTATTCATTTGAGACACACAGATACAGAGAGAGAGAAAGAGAGAGAGAGAGAGAGAGAACACGAGCAGGGAGAGAGGCAGAGGGAGAGGGAGAAGCAGGCTCCCCACTGAGCAGGGAGAGTAATGCGGGGCTCGATCCCGGGACCCTGGGATCATGACCTGAGCCAAAGGCAGACGCCTAACCATCTGAGTCACCCAGGCACCCCCTGCTATATCATTTTAAAACAGCATCAGATGCCATTGTTCCATGTAGCCAATACCCTAACCTAGATTAAGACATTTACAATGTCTTCTCTTTTCGTTACTATAAGACTACTTTTAGATTCAATCTGTGCATAATTCCATTATTTCTGAAACACTTAAATCTTATAAAACTCTTTGAACTATATATTGAAAATTTATCAAATCAATACAGTTTCGTTAAGCATCATTTACTCTGTGGTTAACACTAAAAATAACTGGCTAGTCAATAGCATTTAGAAAAATTAATTAGATGATTAAGTTTCTCAGAAAAGGGTTATATTTGGGGCACCTGGGTGGCTCAGTCAGTTAAGTGTCTGCCTTCAGCTCAGGTCATGATCCTGGAGTCCCCGGGATCAAGCCCCATATCAAGCCCCACATCGGGCTCTCTGCTCAGCGGGGTGTCTGCTTCTCCCTCTGCCCCTCCCGTTTGTGCTCTGTCTCTCTCTCTCTCTCTTTCAAATAAGTAAATAAATAAATAAATTTTTTTTTAAAAAAATGCATTTTTACCTTTAAACATATACTACTTGGTCACATTGGGGACTAGATGAGAGAAAAACACAAATTAAATCAAATGTCTTCCATACAGATAACAAAACTATAGGAGGATGTTTAATTGGGAGTTTTGACTGAGCTACTAGGACATCCGGTAACAAATGACTTGTATGACAGAGCACCACATGGAAATTTCATGAAAAGAGAATGAGTGGCTAGTTAGATATTTCATCCACATCAAGGATATAAAAGGAAACTGTTGGAAATTAAAAGAAGTGGGGAGGAGAATAATTTCTGAGGTTCTGGAAAGGGCTGAATTCTGAGTCTCACCATTGTGCCCCCTGAGGGGACGGGATGAGGTGGCGGCACTACCTCCTGTCTCCAAGCCGGGTAACATGGGCTCCCCAGGTACCACTTGGAGAGCTTAATATGTGTTCAGAAGATGGCACACAGTAAATGGGTGGTTGACTCATACTTTAGAAAGCCAGTGAGGCTGGAGACATCAGCTAAAGGGCTGCATCCAGGAAGTAACTACACTCCCCTTCCTTCAGTGACAGGTCAAATTTGTATAAATCCCTGGACCCAGATGTGGACCCTGCCCAAGAGGGCATCCTGCTGGGGTGCGGAGCACGCAGGACTAAGAGGCTGGGGGGTGCATCACCAGGGCAGAGACTGAGAGGGGGTGAGGGCAGCTGGCTGAAGGAGGAACATGGCCCAGATCAACAGAGGCCCAGCAGAGGGTCTCTGCAGAACCCACAAAAATGCTCTGAGACAATCAACTTCAAACATTTGACCAGAGTTTTGCAAAGCCACCCTGAAACAGGGCCAGCAAATGAGAATGCTTTTGCTCCTCTTTCCCTTCCTGTCTTCCCATGCTCTGATTCCTAAGGGGTCAGAAACCCTAGGCGGTGCACACAGGCTGGGGAAGAGAAGCCGGGAACAAAGAGAAATTTCACTATCAGGCTTGGAATATTTGAGACTGGATAAGTTTAACTGATTTGAGATTGGGTTTGCAAATTAAAGTCATCTTAGAACTTGCTTTTTTCCTATGAGTAGACAGGAAATCTTGGGACTTAAATGAATTTTTAAACAGTGGCTGGAGAAGAATGCTGTCCACAAAACAAATGTAAAGGGACAATGGGAAACAAACAAACAAAACGCCGGTACTGAGTTCATCCCAAGATTCTTGTCTATTTGATGTACAGTTACACAGCTAACATGTTTAGAAGTTACATGGGCCAAGAATTGGGATAAACTTTGTATGCGTAATTCAGCTAAGTCCTTACAACTCATGAGTAGGTACTATAATTATCCCCATTTTGTAATTAAAGAAAACCGAGGTCCAGAAATGTGAAATAACTTCTCTAAGATCATGCATCCATTAAAGTCAAATCGAGTCTGCTTGACTCCAAAATCCATGCTTTGAACTCATTATTCTGGTGAGTTACTGGTAAACACTTTGGTATGGTAAGGACCAGTCTCAAATTATAAGGATTAGATTATCAAACAATTGTTAACTTAAATATACTGCAAATACAGGAAAAATTTCCAAAACACAATCTTTAAAATAAAAATGGCAAGTGAAATGCTTGATTGTGTATTACTTGGGGCTTAGAGCAGCTAAAAGGTTTCAGCAATGTTATACTGCATACAAACTGCAGATTAAACATGTCCGTGGAGTGTCCCCATGCAGTCGCCATAATATTCTATTGCAGAATAACAGCATAGGTCCTGATCCCTAGCTCTTGGTAAACATGAGTAGCTGGAATCCATTGTTGTAAGGGCTTAACATACCCCACACATGGACTTGGCCTGAAAGCAAGTTTTCCAAGGCCTGACATCAATAGAAACCTCTCTGCTGTAGATTTGATTTTTATGAATTGGGATCAACAGAATGAGCATACAGTGACCACAGTTATTAGGGAATACTTTCATCAACTAAAGCCGACTGGAGGAGGGAGAGGGTTATCCAAACAGCTCAGTTGTACATCTCTGCTAACTGTGACTTAATCCTAGTTTATAAAAGCACCTGTGTTATTTGTCATGAGTCTTAGTCCTGCCAAAGTACACCAAACAATGCCAATCTCTGTGCATGGGGTGAAGAGAGAGGAGTAAACAATGCACATCAATGTCTAGAGGGATTAGGATGATGTAAGGCTCATTTTCACAAACATTCTGGACTACACTGTGAATGTGCCTTTCCAGGAATGAAATTCTACAGCACCATCTACCACCTCCAGTCCTTATGGCAAGCTTAACTCATCTCAAGGAACTGGGCTGTATTTTCTCCTCTGCCTTCCCTGGAATGGATACTTCTTTCTTCCTCTTTTGGAAAAAAAAAAAGACTGGATAGTGCTTTACGCCTGAGAAGCTCTTAACAAATTGTTAGTTGCACAACTTCTTTTGGTTTTCTTTCACTGACATGTCAAAATGTAAATCGTCTCTCTTCCTAGCCTCAAGGCGAAGCAGCACTTGAGCATAAGATCATCTGTTCTTCCCTTCACTGTCTCATCAGCCCACCCTCCTCTTTCATGGTGATTCTATTCATCTTCTCTCCACTGACTTACCCAGGGCTGAGGGCAACTGCCAAACTCCCTTATATTTCACATAACCAAGAATCAAAAGCATGTCTGAATTAAAAACATTTCCAGACACTAAGGAAAAATTCTTCTGCCTTCCACAGTGGAACAAAGATTAAAAGATATGCTGCAAAGACAAATGAACCTGGATGTCTGCAAACTTAGCCCAGGGATCAGAATTTGAATATTTATAATTTGTTCCCAAGAATTCTGAATCCTTCGTCCTTGTCTGAGAACAGCTCTGCAGAGCTTCGAGTGACTGACAGTATGGTGCAAGCCACGATCTCAATTCTGCTTGCCTCATTCTTTGCACAGGCAACATCAGGCTGATAGAATGCAACTGAAAACATAATTTAGATGGGAAAATACAACACAGTTTTCCCAGGAAGGGGGGGCGGGGAGGAAGGACAGGGACATGGCTTGATCCAGCCAGCAGAGGGCGCAGCTTACACATGTAAGTATAAAGGAGCCTTCCTGGGAAGCTGTAAGGGCTCCTGCGATTTTTTGGTGATAAATTTCGCATTTTCGAAAACCATACACAAGCTCCCATGGACAAAATTCTGCTATAGTCAGTCAGTCGTCCCCCCTTGTTCAAATAAGACTATTTTCCACTGCCCCCAGGTCCAGCCACTCAAACTGCCACTTTTCTGCCCCTGGCTCTGGCATGGGAAAGAGAGTGAAGATAAACTCCCTGAAAAACAGCTTCCCAGAAAGGGTGACCTGTATTCCCAAGCAGCTTTCATTTGCTTAAGAGACTTGCACCTAGAATTTCTTGATCAAAGCTAATGCGCTGTAAATTTCTTCATTTAACAGACTTAGTCTGTTCAACTCTTGACACTGGGAATTGGGATTTCCCAGAACTATTAGCACTGCACAGTAGGCGCTCCACGCCGGCCAAGAACGGGGGATTAACAGGTATTTGTCTCAGCTAATTTCACTCTCTATACCGGGTCTATAGAGACTGGGGCTTCTTGGCGGAGTGTGTGCCACCCTGCTAATTGGCTACGAATGTAACTACTCCAGCATGCCAATGGAGCGCAGGCTACTCCAGTCTTAAGAGGCTAGAAGCAAAGGGATCCTTACATTGGGCATTTGGGAAAGCTGAGGGTTGCTGGGCAGCACTGTAATTGTAAATGGTTCATTTGCCAACTCTTACCTCCAGCTGGCTATCAAACGCTCACCCCGTAGAGCATGTGGTGATCCTTTTTAAAATTATGCTCAATGACAAATGCATCTGTGAAATCCTGTAGTAACAAAGAACCTCCATAATTCTATTCAGGATGCGTTTGCAGAAGCAAAGGTCCTAGAGGTAGCTCGCATAAAACACGTAATTCCCTGAGTCAGATAAAATCATTATACTCATCAGGATATTCACAGATTATATATATCATTTCTGGGAAGAAGACCATAAGTAGAGAGTTGTTAGTCCCTTTTCACATGCTCCACTTTTCCCCTCCCTGCTGAAAATGACTCTCTATTAATGATAGATCCTACCTCTGAAGCTTCTGACACAGGAATTGAAGAGTCAGATATTGAATAAGATTATGTGTATTAGCTACACAACAAATTATCTCAAACTTAGCAGCTGAAAACAACAAACATTTATTATTTCATAGTTTCTATGGTTCAAGAATCCAGGAGCGGCTTAGCTGGATAGTGTTGATTCAGTCTCTTGTGATGCTGCAAAGTGTGGAAGGGGGGGGGCCTTCAGATGTCTCTGGGCTCAGTGAGGGAGAAGCCATAGCAAAGAGCACTCACATGGCATTTGCAGGCCACAGAAGATCTCCTTCCAAGCTCACTAACGTGCCTCTCCACAGGCTTGCCTCATAATACGGCAGTTGGCTTCTCTCACACTGTAGACTGAATGTTTGTGCTCCCTTGAAAGTTGAAGCCCTAACCCCCAGTGTGGCTGGAATTGGAGATGGCACTTTTAAGGAATTAAGGATACATGAGGTCATAAGAGTGGAGCCCTCACCCAACAGGATTAGTGTTATAAGAAGAGACATCACACACTTGCTTGCTCTCCACCCCGCCACACGCACACAAAGAGTACATGTGAGCACATACAAGATGGCGGCCATTTATAAGCCAAGAAATGGTTCCTCACCAAGAACAAAATCAACAAGCACCTTTATCTTGGACTTCCAGCATCCAGAATTGTGAGAAAATAAATTTCTATTGTTTAAGCCACCCAGTCTGTGGTATTTTGTTATGGCAGCCCAAGAGGACTAATATATCCCAGAACAAGCAGTCCAAGAGAAAGCACTCTGAGATGTAAGTCACAGTCTTTTTATAATCTATTATCAGAAGTGGCATCCCATCACTTCTGCCATACTCTATTCATTATAAGAAAGTCAGTAAATCCAGCCCACACTCCAAGGGAGGGAATTACCCAAGAGTGCAGATACCAGGAGGCAGACAGAGATCATTGAGAACCATCTTGGAGGCTGCTTGCCACACTATATAAGAGCCACTTTATTAACTAAAGATGTATCTATACTTACACTATTACCATTGTATATGTTACAATACAAGCAGTACATGTTACATTATTAGCATTCGTAAGGAGACAAAACCAGATTTCAAATTGTGGGTGCATTTTGAAAGCTGGCTCATAATTTGGGAGTCCACTGCTTTATAATCCCATTCACACATGTACTCTTCTTTTTCTCCCTTTTTCTACTCCTCTAAGTAAATATGTGCATATGGATACTACTTCCGGTGCCACAAATGTTGCCAGGGGGATGCATGGTTCACCATTCCAAGCTTGTTGTCTGGGCTGTCTGCCACATCTGCCACCCAATAGTAAACCTCTTATTACAAATCCCATCTTTCTATCAGATGGCTACACCCTTGATTGATTAATTGAGCCCCTCTCAACACTGTCATAATGATAATAATAACAATAATACATTTCCAAGTGTGTTTGCTTTACCGTGATGAACTGTAGTGGTTTCACTATCATTTAGCCACCACACAGGCCTTGGGATACACTATCGTTCATCTCATATTTATTTTTACATCTGTAATAATACTTGAAATAGAAACTTCTTCAAAGATAAACACTGGGGAAATAAAGTAAGTAAATGGTAGGATAAAAATTTTCTATGTCAGGTTTACTCTATCTTGTATAATTTTTTTCAACAGATGAGCTTCTTGATTATGGTCCCTCAATTTCCTTCATTGTATGCACTGAAATGATATTAAGTCTTTCAAGGTGTATTTAATAATTCTATTGTATCAAACTAATGTAAGTGTCCCATGTGTCGTACAGAATGCATTTGACAGCATTCATCAAATTCTTAATATTTAATTTGGCATTTAAACATTATTCCAACATGATGAAATACTGAAATGCTAAATTATTACTTAAAATAAAAAATTGCTGTTCGGAGTAATGAAATGGTATGTGTAAAACAGCTAATACAGCTGCAGTGAGCTCAAAGCCATATTCCAAATAAATGTTAGTTGATATTAAATTCTGGCCATAAAATAAAGTGTAAACAAAAAGGAACTAAAGAGAACCAACTTCCCCCCGCCCCGCCAAAAAAAGAGAATGAAGTGGACCCTGCATGGATCCAGAACTGAAAATAGGAAACAGGTTATACCGACATGGCAATCCTTTGGCCTCCCCATCCCATTAACATACAAATCATTAACACTATGCAAATCAGCAGCACAATCAAGACTCCCAGCGTAATTTCTATTCCCACCTCTGCAGAGAGATCTAGTCTAGTTCATTGTACAGATAGAGCTTCCGGAAAATTTGATTAATTAGGGGAAAATATGATAGTCACAAGCGAAAACTTGCAGTTAATCCAAGTTCAGTTAGTCAAGGTTATAAAGAGGGGAATAATCTAGGCTATCTAGCCTTAGAGAGTAAGAATTCCATTCCACAGCCACTAATCTACCTCTGACCGCAGCCAACCAACTCATAAAACTAGGTCTTTGGGTTAGGCATGCATAATGAAGAATTTGAATGACTTTTAGCATTCCTACTGAAAAATAACCCCACAGCGCAGTCCTGTTATAGTGGAGTGAGCTGAGGGTGAGACAGTCGTATCTTCTTCTATAAATACTGGCACCAATGGTCCCAACTCAAGCCCCTGGTGCCTCAAAGGGTAAAATAACATTTAAGAGAGAAAATTCCTGCTTTAATTTGCTACTGCCACCTAAAATTCCTATGGGACAGTCAAATTTCACAATAATGGAGAAAACTAAAAATAGCATTCCATTTTGAAAAAAAATACTTATTAAATTTAAATTAAATTAAAAATGAAAGATTTTCAGCAAATAACTGTGAGGTTTTTCTCTGTTTAAGATGTGCTCATTTTGAAATAATCACAATTTTCAGGCAGTTGCCAAGATAGTAAGGAGCAGTATATCCCATGTCCCCTATACCCAGTTTCTCCCAGTGGCTACATCTTATATAACCAGAGTACAATATTAAAACCAGGAAATAGGGGCACCTGGGTGGCTCAGTTGGTTGAGCATCGACTCTTGGTTTTGTCTCAGATCATCATCTCATGGGTCGTGGGATCAAGCCCCACAATGGGCTCCACACTCAGCAAGGAGTCTGCTTGAAGATTCTCTCCCTTTGCCCCTCCCCACACATACATGCACGCTCTCTCTCTCTCAAATAAACAAATAAATCTTTTTTAAAAACAGGAAATTGAGGGCGCCTGGGTGGCTCAGTTGGTTAAGCAACTGCCTTCGGCTCAGGTCATGATCCTGTAGTCCTGGGATCGAGTCCCGCATCGGGCTCCCTGCTCAGTGAGGAGCCTGCTTTCCCCTCTGACCCTCCTCCCTCTCATGTACTCTCTCATTCTCGCTCTCTCAAATAAATAAATAAATCTTTAAAAAAAAAAAAAACAGGAAATTGACATTGGTTCAATGTGTATTTTTTTATTATTATTAACATATTGTGTCTATATAATTCTCTGCCTCCTTTTCATGTGTAGATATGTGCAACCACCACTGCAATCAAGATACAAAACTATTCCATCACCACAAAGATTCCATCATGCTACCTCTTTGGAGTCATATCCACCCACCCACTACCCCAGCCCTAGGCAGCCACTAATTTAGTGTTCTCCATCATCTTAAGTGTGCCATTTTGAAAATGTTATATAAATGGAATAATACAGTGTGTGACCTTTTAAGATTGGCTTTTTCACTCAGCACAATGTCCTTGAGGTCCATGAAAATTGTTTCACACATAAATAAACTTTTAGTGGTTGCTCTAGGTGTTATATTATACATTCATAACTTTTCACAATCTGTTGGTGTTGAAATTTTACCAGTTCGACTGAAATGTAGAAACCTTACCTCCCTTTAGGTACCTTGGTCCTCCTCCATTTATAATTATCTTAAATTATTTCCTCTACATACATTGAGAACCACATTGAAACATGTATTTTTTGCTTCACCTGTCAAATAAAATTTAGAAGACTCTCAAGAGGAGAAATTCTATTGTATGTACTCATATTTTTACTCTTTCCTTTGTTCTTTCTTCCTTCCTGATGCTTCACGATGCATTTCCGTTGTAGGCAAGAACTTCCTTTAGACATTTTTTAAGGGTAAGTCCACTAGGTACAAATTCTTTTAGTTTTTCTTAATCTGAGAATGTCTTTATTTCCTTTACTCCTGAAGTACAGCTTCACTGAATATAGAATTTGTGGTTGACAATTCTCTTCTTTTGGCCCTTAAAAATGTTGTGCCATTTTTTTCCTAGCCTCCATGATTTCTGATGAGAAACCCCTGTCATTCAAATTATTTTTTCCCTACAGATAATGTGTCACTTCTCTCTGCCTGCTTTCACAATATTTTCTTGGTCTTAAGCTTTTTGAAGTTTGATTATGATGTGTTTTGGTTTAGATTTCTTTGTGCTGGTCCTATTTGGGATTCTCTAAGCTTTTAGAATTTGTAGGTTTGTGTCTTTTGCCAAATTTAGGGAATTTTCAACCATTGTTTTGTTTGTTTGTTTTTTTCTTTTTAAATACCTTGGCAGCTTCGTCTTCTCTCTCCTTTCCTTCTGGGACTTCGACCACACAAATGTTACCGCTTTTGTTACAACCCCACAGGTCTCTGAGCCTCGTCTCAATTTTTTTAGTCTATCTTCTCTCTGTTGTTCAGACTGGGTAATTTCTATGGTTCTATCTTTAAGTTCGCTGACTCTTTCCTCTGTCCTCTCCATTCTGCTGAGTTTTCTTACTTCGTTTCTTTTTTATTATTCAATGCTAAAATTCCCATTCGATTCTTCTTCATGTATTCTACAGAATATATTTCCTCTTAATGGATTTGTTGAAACCAAAAATAACTATCCCAACCACCTGGGTCTCATACAGGAAAAGACTTGTTTATTTTGGTCAAATGCATAGAATGGCACAATAGCAAATATATTGTCACAGCATTAATTGAAGATAGGAGTACCCAAGTATAATAAAATAGAAGCTAATAGTCTGCTGGCAAGGAAACACATAGTTATTTATACCCTGGTCATGAAGAAGCCATAGGGTTTCTTTGTTTATGTGAGCTTTAGTGTTTCTGCAGGCCTGGAAGGCAGCTATATAATTATTCACTGGTCAGTCCAAGCACCAGCTATATCTCCAGTTGTCTAAAACAGAAGAGGCTAGAGGCATGACTTCAGGCATCTGAGGATGTCTGCGTTTTCAAGCACTGTAATTTCAGTTGCTATTACAAGCAGACATGGGAGTTGAAATTAATGTATAACCTGAGAAACAGGGGCAAAATATAACCCTGTGCTTTACTTCATACTGAGACTCCTTTCTGTCTTTCTTACTAACCACATAAAATGAATTGGGGAATTTTCTCAATATGCGTAATCTCTAAAACTGTTTGTATAGAGGGGTCCAAGATGGTGGTATAGTAAGATCCTGAACTCACCTCCTCCCACAGACACACCAAATCTACAGCTACATATGAATCATTTCCCTTTGAAAAAAGTCTGAAAACTAGATGAACTGTTTCTCCACAACAAAGGATGAAAGGACCACCTCAAGATGGGTAACAGAGGCAGAGACAAGGTCTTGGCAAAAAAACCCTACCCCCAGCATGGCAATACACAATAGAGAAGAATTTCGCCAAACAGGCACTTTCCCCAGAGAAGCAAGGGGTTGGTGCCCCACATTAGGCATCCTAACACTTGAGATCTGCCCTGGAGAGATGAGCTCCCAAAAATACCTGGTTAGAAAACCAGAAGGACCAATGTCCAAGGAACCCAAAGTACTAGAGGAAACTGAGATTCTCCTTTTAAAGGGCTTGTGTGTGGATTCACTCAACCCAGGATTCAGTACAAAAGTACCAATTTGAAAAGCACCTGACTATATGTAAAGGAGACTCATTTGCTAGTCAATGGCATCTGCAGGAGGGCCAGGGGACAGTTGGGACTCTCTCCAGAGACAAGCATGCTGGGAGACATCATTTGTGTCCTCTCTACCTACCCTGCTGGTACAGATGGGCTTGCTCAGACACAGCACCCTCCCACTGCCTTGCTGGGATGGGCAGGACAATCAGTCTTAGCACCGTCCCACTGCCTTGCTGAGGCCAGAGAACACAGGCAGTCACAGCAATACCCCTCTCCCTGGCTGGGGTAGGCCCACAAATGGTCATGGCATTCTCTCACTCCTTTGCCTAAGTCAGCAAGCATGGGTGGTTGCAACACTCCCCCACACCCTGGCTGAGGCTGAAAAGCATGAGCGGGCACAGCATTGTCCTGCCTCTAACTCGAGGCCAGTGCACACCCACAGCCAGGGCACTCTCCCACAGCATCACTGAAGCCGGTGGGCACGTGCACTTGAGACATTTTACCATGGGCTTTCTGAAGCCAGTGAGCTTTCAGAAAGGATAGCCCTCTACACTTTCCACGTGCCTCGTAAAGCTAGCAGGTGTATGCAAACCGCACAAGGGATGACCCTTGTTCACGTGGCCCTGGTGGTGTTCCTGAGCTCTAGGTTACTCTAATAACCAGAAAGACACTTCTTAGCAGGCCAACACCCACAGGACACTGCACAGAGAGCAGACAGAAACACATCCCTATTCTTCTGTGAAAACTTACTTATCCCAGAGCTTCAGCCTAAGAGACAGGTTTCAGGTTTCCCACACACCTAAAGACTAAGGAGGCACTCCCAGGGAATGAAAGTTGGGAAACACCATTCTTGTGCACTCCTTTGGCCTCACTACAGCACAAAGAAACCTCCCAAATAGGAGCTTATACACTCATCTAGAGCCCCAATCTTTGTCCCTGTTGCTCCCAATCTGGAGGCCAGGAGAGTTTACAACTGCAGGCCCACAAGACTACATATATTTGCATACCTTAAAAGCCCCTGCTTAACAGTCAGACTTCCAATCAGCCTGAAAATAGGTGCTAAATGAGATTCCTTCCCTTGGATCACTGACAGGTCTTGGCACACCATCAACAATGGGAACAGACCAAAAATAAATCCAGTGGTTTAGACAATCACAAAGGTTCAGAAAAGACCAGGAATTAGGACAAGGATGAATGAGAGGGTTCATCACCTCCACAAGGCCATTCCTTCAACACTGAAAGAGGTAGCTATTTCACTTAATACACAGAAAAAAACAGAGAGTCAAGCAAAATGAGGAAAGAGAAATTGTCCCAAATGAGAGAGAAAAGACAAAACCTCAGAAAAATACCTTAAAAATATGGAAATAAGAAATCTACCTAATAAATAATTCAAAGTAATGATTATAAAGGTGCTCACCAACTTGGGATAAATATGGATGAACAGAGGGAGAACTTCAAAAAAGAGAAAGAAAAGTTAAGAGAGCACCAAACAACAATCATAGAACTGAAGAATATAATAACTAAACTGAAAAATACACTAGAAGGAGTTCAACAGCAGACTGAAGGAAACAAAAGAATATATCAGTAAGCTGGAAGACAAAGCAACGGAAGTCACCCAGACAGAGCAACAAAAATAAAAAAGAATTTTTTAAAAGATTTTATTTATTTATTTGAGAGAGAGAAAGCAAAGTGAGAGAGAGAGAGAGAGTACGAGCAGGGGGAGGGGCAGAGGGAGAGGGACAAGCAGACTCACCACTGAGCAGGGAGCCCGATGCCAGGCTTGACCCCAGGACCCTGAGATCACATCTGAGCTGAAGGCAGACACTTAAGTGACTGAGCCACCCAGGCGCCCATAAAAAAGAATTTTAAAACATGAAGATAACAAGATAGCTATGGGACAACATCAAGTAGAATAACATTCACATTATAGAGCTCCCTGAGAGGAGAGAGAGAAAGGGACAAAAAACTTATTGAAGGAAAAAATGGCTGAAAACTTGTATAACTTGGAGAAGGAAACATCCAGGTCTGGGAAGCCCTAGGAGTTCCCAAGAAAATGAACCCAAGGAGGGCACCTGGGTGGCTCAGTTGGTTAAGCGACTGCCTTCGGCTCAGGTCATGATCCTGGAGTCCCGGGATCGAGTCCCACATCGGGCTCCCTGCTCAGCAGGGAGTCTGCTTCTCCCTCTCCCGCTCCCCCCTCTTGTGCTCTTTCTCTCTCTCACTCTCTCTCTCAAATAAATAAATAAAATCTTTAAAAAAAAAAAAAAAAGAAAGAAAATGAACCCAAGGAGATCTACATAAAAGGCACATTGTAATTAAAATGTCAAAAGTTAAAGATAAAGCAAGAAGCTTAAAAGCAGCAAGAGAAAATCAACTTGTTACATACAAGAGAACCTCCATAAGATTATCAATTAATTTTTCAGCAGAAATTTTGCAGGCCAGAAGACAGTAGCATGACATATTCAAGAAAGGAAAAAAAACTTCAAACAATAATATCTACCTGGCTAAGTTATCATCCAGAGTTGAAAAAGAGATAAAGAATTTTCCAGATAAGCAAAACTAAAAGAATTCATCACCACTAAACCAGCCTTATAAGAAATGTTAAAGGGATTTCTATAAGCTGAATAGAAATGGCACTATTAACAACAAGAAAACATACAAATGTAAAAATCTCACCAGAAAAGATGAATATTTAATAGAAGTAGTGGATAAATCACTTACAAAGCTAGTGTGAAGGTTAAAAGACAAAAAAGGGAGTAAAATTAACTAAAACTACAATAATTAGTTAATGGACACATAAAATAAGTAAAGGTAAAATGTGACATCAAAAGCATAGAACATTGTTGGGGGGGGGAGTAAAAATGTAGAGTTTTAGAATGTGTTCAAATTTAAATTGCTATCAACCTAAAATAGACCACTGTATACATAAGATTTTATATGTGAACCTCACAGTAGCAAAGCAAACACTTACAGTAAATACAGATAAGAAAATATTAAAGGTTATTAAACATATTATAAAGAAAGACATCATACCACAAGGGAAGAACGAAAGAGAAGAAGAAAGAAACAGAGAGGAACTCAAAAACAGCCAGAAAACATTTAACAAAAATGGCAATAAGTACATACCGATCAATACTTTAAATGTAAAAGGACTAAATTCACCATTCAAAAGAGACAGAGTAGCTGAATGAATTAAAAAAACAAAACTCATCCATATACTGCCTACAAGAGATTCACTTCAAAAGTAAAGGCACACACAGAGACTGAAAGTGAATGAACCAGATAGACACCACATAAAAAGAAAATTACAGCCCAATATCTCTGATGAACACAGAAGCAAAAATCCTTAACAAAATATTAGCAAACCAAATTCAACAATGTATTAAAAGGATCATACACCATGATCAAGTAGCGTTTATTCCAGGGATGCAAGAGTGGTTCAACATCCACAAATCCATCAATGTGATACATCACATTAACAAAATGAAAGGTCAAAATCATATGATCATCTCAATTGATACAGAATAAGCATTTGACAAAAATTCAACAGCCATTTATGATTAAAAAAAAAAAAAACTACCACAAACTGGGTAGAGAAGGAATATACCTACATAATAAAGGCCATATATGACAAAGTCTCAACTAATATGCTGGTGATATATGGTAATATACAATGCTGAAAAGCTGAAATCTTTTCCTCTAAGATCAGAATCAAAACAAAATACCCAGTCTCCCTACTTCAGTTCAACAAAGTATTGGAAATCCTAGCCACAGCAATTATTCCAAAAAAAAAAAAAAGAAAAGAAAAGAAAGAAAATGAAAAGAAAGTAGAGGTATCCAAATTGGAAAGGAAGAGATAAAATTGTCACTATTTGCAGATGACATGATACTATCTACAGAAAACCCTAAAGACTCCACCAAAAAACTGTTAGAATAAATGAATTTAGTAAAATTGCAGGATACAAAATCAACACCAAAAATCTGTTATATTTCTATACACTAATAACAAAAGAGAAAAATCAAGAAAACAATCCCATTTACAATTGCATCAAAAAGCATAAAACACATAGGAATAAATTAACCAAGGAGATGAACAACCTATACTCTGTAAGACACTGATGAAAGAAACTGAAGTAGACACAAATGAAAGGAAAGGTAGTCTGTGCTCATGGAATGGAAGAATTAATACTGTTAAAATGTCCGTGTCACCCAAAGCAATCTATAGATTCAATACAATCTCTATCAAAATTCCAATGGCATTTTTCATAGAACTAGAATAATTCTAAAATTTATATGGAACCACAAAAGACCCCAAATCGCCTAAGCAATCTTGAGAAAGAAGAACAAAGTCTGGGACGCCTGGGTGGCTCAGTCGGTTAAGCCCCTGCCTTCGGCTCAGGTCATGATCCCAGGGTCCTGGGATCGAGTCCCACATCAGGCTCGAGCAGGGAGCCTGCTTCTTCCTCTTCCCCTCCTCCTGTTCGTGCTTGCTCTTGCTCTCTCTCTCTCTCTCTCACTCACTCTCTCTCTGACAAATAAATAAATAAAATCTTAAAAAAAAGAACAAAGTCAGAGATATCATGCTCCCAGATTTCAAACTATACTACCAGTGACAGTATTCAGAACAGTATGATATTGGCATAAAAGGAGGCACACAGATCAATGGAACAGAACAGAGAGCCCAGAAATAAATCCACACATATATTGTCAATTAATTTATAACAAAAGAGGCAAGCATATACACTGGGGAAAGGACAACCTCTTCACTAAATTTGTGTTGAGAAAACTGTACAACTACATGCAAAAGAATGAAACTGGGCCACTATCTTACACCATATACAAAAATTACCTCAAAATGGATGAAAGATTTGAACATAAGACCTGAAACCATAACATTCCTAGAAGAAAACACAGATGAGGAGAAAACAACCTCTCCGACATTGGTCTTAGCAATACTTTTTTGCATCTAAGTCAAAAGGCAAGGACAACAAAAGCAAAAATAAACAAGTAACACTACATCAAAGTAAAAAGATTCTGTACAGTGAAGGAAACTATCAATAAAATAAAAAAAGCAACCTACTGAATGGGACAAGATATTTGCAACTCATATATGTGATAAGGGATTAATATCCAAATTATGAAGAACTTACACAACTCAATAACAAAAACACAAACAATCCAATTAAAAAAATGGGCAGAGAAACTGAATACTTTTCCAAAGAAGACATACAGATCGCCAACAGGCACATGAAAAGATGCTCAACATCACTCATCATCAGGGAAATGCCAATCAAAACCACAATGAGAGGGAAACCTGGGTGGCTCAGTTAGTTAAGCGTCTGCCTTCAGCTCAGGTCATGGTCCCAGGGTCCTGGGATTGAGTCCCACATCAGGCTCCTTGCCCAGCAGGGAACCTGCTTCTCCCTCTGCCTGCCATTCCCCCTGCTTGTGCACTCTCTCTCTCTCTGACAAATAAATAAATAAAATATTTAAAAAAAAACACAATGAGATATCACCTTACACCTGTGAAAATGTCTAGCAACAAAAAGACAAAAAATTAACAAATGGCAAGAATGTGGAGAAAAAGAAACCTTCATACACCACTGGCAGGAATATAAACTGGTGCAGCCATTATAGACGTCAGTGTGCAGGTTCCTCAAAAAATTAAAAATAGAACTACCATATGATGTAGCAATTCCACTTCTGGGTATCTATCTGAAGACAACAAAAATACTAATTTGAAAATATATATGCACCCCTATGTTCATTGTAGCATTATTTACAATAGCCAAGATAAACAACCTATGTGTCTATCAATAGATGAATGGATAAAGACATGTGTGTATACACACACACACACACACACACACACACACATATACCCACAATGGAATACTACTCAGCCATAAAAAATAATAAAATATAGCCATATCCTGCCATTTGAGACAACACGAATGGACCTTGCGGGTATTATGCTAAGTGAAATAAAGACAAATACCACATGATTTCACTTATATGTGGAATCTAAAAAACAAATAAAACAAAACAAAACCCAGACCCACAGATACAGAAAACAGATTGCAAATCATATATCTGATAAGGGGTGAATATCCAAATTATGAAGAACTCACATAACTCAATAACAAAAACACAAACAATCCAATTAAAAAATGGTCAGAAGGGGGGCGCCTGGGTGGCTCAGTGGTTAAGCGTCTGCCTTCGGCTCAGGTCATGATCCCAGGGTCCTGGGATCGAGCCCCGCATCGGGCTCCCTGCTCCACGGGAAGCCTGCTTCTCCCTCTCCCATTCCCTCTGCTTGTGTTCCCTCTCTTGCTGTGTCTCTCTCTGTCAAATAAATAAATAAAATCTTTAAAAAAAATAAAAAAAATAAAAAAAAAAAAATGGTCAGAGGGGAGGGAGGTGGGGGGGGTACAAAATGGGTGAAGAGAATCAATAAGTACAAACTTTCATTTATAAAATAAATAAGTCATGGGGATGTAACATACCGTATAGGGAACATAGTCAATTATATTGTATTTACTTTGTATGGTGACAAATGGTAACCAGACTTACTGAGGTGACCATTTCACAATGTATACATTGTGAAAGGTTGAGCTACTATGTTGTACAACTGAGACTAAGATAATATTCTATGTCACTTATACTTCAGTAAAAAATTTTTTAAAGTTTTTATAAGATAAGACTTAGGTTCCTCTAAATTTTGGTAAACCTCATTTGTAAAAACATCTAGCCCTGGTGTTTGTGGGTTTTTTTGGTGTGAAGGGTGGGCTGTTGGGGGAGATTTTACAGGCAAATTTTTGACTACTGAGTAAATCTCTTTAATGAGTATGGATTTATTCATGTTTGACATTTCCTTTAAAGTCAATTTTAATAATTTGTATTTTGTAACAAAATTATCCATTCTAAGTTTTGAAATGTAATACTCCCAATGAATGTATCTTTAATATGTAGAGAGCTTCTAAAAGTAGAGAAGTCCTACACTAAACAATCTGTATGATAAATCAAAACAGGGAGAGTGCTTGCTAAAATAAATTAAGAGGACCCAGAGTTTCCTAAAATAGCCAAAATGTCCAAAATACAACCAAAAATCACCCATCACATAAAGGACCAGGTAAATCACAACTTGGATGAAGGAAGACAATCAAATGATGTCAACACCAAGGCAAATTAGCTGTTGGAGTTACCTGACAACTATTTTAAAGCAGCCATGATAAATATACTTCAATAAGCTATTATATATTCTCTTGAAACAAATGAAAAGTAGAAAATCTCAGCAAAATAGAAGTTATTTAAAAAAGAACCAAATGGGGGCGCCTGGGTGGCTCAGTCATTAAGCATCTCCCTTCAGCTCAGGTCATGGTCCCAGGGTCCTGGGATCAAGCCCCACATCAGGCTCCCTGCTTGGCGGGAAGCCTGCTTCTCCCTCTCCCACTCCCACTGCTTATGTTCCCTCTTGCGCTGTGTCTCTCTCTCTCTCAAATAAATAAATGAAATCTTTAAAAAAAAAAAAAAAGACATAAACCTACAGATTGCTCAACAAACCTCTAATTAGATAGACACAAATAAATCTATGCCAAGACACATCATTATTACACTTACAAAAACTAAAGACAAATAATATTGAAATCAGCCAATGAGAAACAATCTATAGGAGAAAATCAATTCAAATGGTAACAGATTTCTCATCTGAATCCAGAGAGGCCAAAAGGAAGTGGCCTAACATTTTTCAAGTGCTGGGAGAAAAGAAATGTCAACTGTAAATTCTATATGTGATGAAACTATTCTTCAGGAATGAAGAGGGAATAAAGACATTCTCAGATGAAGAGAAACTAAAAGAATGTGTCAGTAATAAACCTACCCTTGAAGAATGGCTAAAAGAACTTCTCCAAACAGAAAGAAAATAATTATTTAGAAGTGTACTGGTTAATTTCCAAAGGATCAGAGAGGATGTCAAAAATGAAATAAATTACATATAAAACTGAAAGAAAATGAAAACATAACAAAAATGTAGAAAAGCAGCAAAAGAAGTGCTGAGAGGGAAGTTTGTAGCACCAAATGCTTACAGTACAAAAGAGAAAAGGTCTCAAAACAATCATTTCCATTATTAACTCAAAGCAAACAGAGGATAAGATAAGAAATCAATGAACCTGAAAATAGAAAAATAGAGGAAATCAATTTTAGAAGCTGATTCTTCAAAAAATTCAACAGAAATGATAAATCTTTGGAAGACTGAAAAAAATAAAACACACAGCACATTACCAATGTCAGGAATGAAATGGAACATTAGTAAAGATCCTGGAGCTGTTAAAAAGATAGTAAGAGGAGCACCTGGGTGGCTCAGTCATTAAGCGTCTGCCTTCGGCTCAGGTCATGATCCCAGGATCTTGGGATTGAGCCCCGTATCAGGCTCCCTGCTCAGCAGGAAGCCTGCCTCTCCCTCTCCCACTCCCCCTGCTTGCGTTCCCTCTCTTGCTGTGTCTCTCTCTGTCAAATAAATAAAATCTTTTAAAAAAAAAGATAATAAGAGAATATGATGAACAAATTTACACTCATAAATTTGAAAACTTAGGAAAAATAGATCTATACCTTGAAAACCACAAAATACCAAAATTAAACCAAGATGAAATAGATAAACTAAATAGCCCTATAACTATCAAAGAAATTAAATTCATAATTTTAAAACTCTCAAAAAATAAATCTCCATACCCAGATGATTTTACTGGAGAATTCTACCAAATTTTTAAAGGAGAAATAGCGCCAATTCTACAAATCTCATCCAGAAAACAAAAAACAAAGGAACACTCCCAATTCATTATAGGAGGCTAGTATCACCCTAATACCAAAATTAGACAAAAACAATACCAAAAAAAAAGGAAAACTACAGATCAATAACTCTAATGGAAGATAAAAAGCTAAGAAGATGAAAAGAACATGAAAAATAAAAAGGGAGAGCAGAGAACTCTCCTGTAGAACCCTTTAGCAGTAGTTAAGAAAGAAGACTAAGAAGGGAGAAAGAGAACGATGAATGAGATACCCAAGGGGAGAGAGACACTGACAGAGAAACAGAGGGAACTGTACATTCATGCATAGAGAAAAAGAGATACAGAGGGAAAGACAGAGCCCAAAAGACAGAGAATAAAATACACTGCAAATAGATTAGTGAGCAGAAGATATCCCAAAAGAGATAAGAACCACACAGAGAGACCTAAATGAAACAATTAAACTGAGACTTAAAGAGAGAGACTCTTCAAATGCATATATGGTGCTGTAACTTTGTGCCCCATAAGACTCTAAAACCTTGTTGCAGTTTTGTAACCATGAGAAGTTTAGATCTCTGGTGTAATGAAAAGTTTACAGGACTGGAAGGAAAAACATCTCTGCAATAAGCCACTAATGTGGACTTGAGAAACTCCCCTAACTTCTTGGGGTTTTGTTTTTTAAGCTACAAAATGAAGACAAACCAGATGTCCAGGAAGCTTCCTTCCAGATCCAAGATTTCACTGAGATATGGTAAACTTTCTTGGCATTTGGTAAGTGAATTAAAGGCTTTTTCTAAATTAAGGGCTTATCCTAAGAATCATCCTATGAGTCAGGAACTTTTCATACCAAACCTACACTTCTCCATGGAAAAGTGAAAAGATGCCAAAATGTACTTAAGTAAGCTCTCATCCTTGGGGGACATTTATGGGAGCAAAAGGTCTATAATATTTCAGATTGATGAGAATAGTTCTTAGTTTTAAAACATTCCCCCATAAAAGGCTTTGATTAAATCACTTTGTTTTAATCATACAAAGTAAAAAAAACTGTAAAAAATATTATACTTGTATTTCTCAAACTGAATTTTCTTCTGGACCCCAGGTACTGCTAGTTTAATTTTCTCTTCTATTTCTACTTTGTTGTTCTAATCTTACTGAACATTTCGAGAAAGACTTGAACACTGAAGACACTAAAAATAAAGTGTTGCTAACAAAGCAGTGAATCTGCCTCCTATGAACACATGCACATGGACATACAAGCTCTCCCAACCTCGATATATTTAAAATCTAGTACAGTAGAGACCTACTCGCAGGCATGCCCACCCTAGGAATGGAGGCCTTAATAATGGGACTTTGGAGAGCTTGTCTTCCAAGTAGCACTGCTAATTAATGCTAAAAATACCCAAAGTTCAGTACTCAAATATATGTCGTATATACACATAAATAGAACTAGCTAATAAACATCACCTTATAAAACCAAGTGAAAAAGAAATGTCCCCACCCTATTGTGCTCACACATCTTAGGCCCAGGACACTTTGGTTGATTTCCTTTTTAACCAAAGGTTTCCTTGATGTTTATTTTGGTTGATTTGGACTAAAGTGAGGCAGAAGAGGCTCCTGGGGTTAACATCCAGCTCAAGATATTCCCTGCATTCCCCTAGAAATGTACAGCCAGCATCTCATCTTGCAAAATGCATATATAGACAAGCTATAGAAATAACCTTCACAGCACTCCGTAAGTCCCCATTCCATTCTGCAGCCCCTCAATCCGGTTTCAGAGAAAACTGAAAGTAATAGAGGTGAAATCTATCAACTGCTTCCACTCCTCAAAACTTACTTATAGCTACATCACTCTTTACAACTCTATCCTACCTACCTCCTCTCCTTAAGAAGGTGAACACTCTGTCCACACTGGTACATTCCTTCAATTATACCTCCCTCTCCAGAATTTTCTCTCTCTCCTGGCTCCGTCTGCTCCAGTTATGGCGTGTTCAAATGTCCTCCCATACTACCAATCAGTGTGGTTCTCAAAATGTGGTCCAAGAACCCTTGTGGGAGGCATCTCAGGCCCTTTGAGTGGGTCCCCAAGGGTCTTCCTTTTACCAACTACATATCTGTATAAGACCTCTTATTTACTTCAACCATGCCAACATATTACAATAGACTGGATGCAGAAGAATCTGGTTTTTTACTAAGTCAAAGAGAGAGATGTGCAAAAATGAAAAACAATGCTGCTCTTTTCACTAAATGTTTTTGTTTTGAAAAAGTTATTTTTCATAAAATAAGATATATTAAGAAATAATAGGCTTGGAAGGAGCAAGATGGCAGAGGAGTAGGAGCCCTACATTTCATCTGGTACCAGGAATTCAGCTAGATAGTTATCAAACTATTCAGAACACCAAAACTCAGTTTTCTCATATGAAAACAGGGTTGATAAAAGAACTGACTTTGGATCATGACCTGAGCCAAAGGCAGACGCCTAATGACTGAGCCACCCAGGCGCCCCCAGAATGTTGTCTTAAGACCAAGACTTGATCACCAGCTAGGCTTAATTCTTTGCTAATTAATAAATCTCAACCCTTCCACATACACACAAAAACTCAACAGGAGATCGAAGAAAAGAATAGCTGCAACTCTCTGAGCAGAAAAGCGACCACTTTCTGGAAGGTAGGACGTGCAGAGAAGTGAATCCGAGGCGATATTCGGGAAGATAGACGGCGGGGGAGGGGGCCTCCGTCAGCCGGCTACCGGCAAGTGATAGAGCAGCGGAGCACAAAATCGGAACTTTTACAAGTCGGCTCTGCTGAGCGACGTTGCTCCAGTGGCTAAGCGGGGGTGGGGGGGTGGGGGTGGAAGCCTCACTGGGACAGTGTGGTCTCAGGACCCTCGGGGTCACAGAAAGACCGGGGGTGCCTGAGTGCAGCAGAGCTCCCAGGTATCGGAGCAGGGAAGCCAGCTGCAGAGACAGAGCCAAGGAGTGGGCTCTCAGCTCGGGGTTGCCATAAACCGTGATCCGCGGCACAGTCGGGCCACTACTCTTCCAGCAGGGACCCAACAAGTGGCAGATCCAGGGAGACTCCCCTTCCTCCCTGGGAGGAGCGGCGCAGAAACGCACCACAGGGGTCTGCTGGGTTTGGAGACTCCACACGGGGTCGTGTGCCAGAGATAGAAATGCTCGGTCACAGGCCGGGTAAGCATGGAGTGCGGCCGGAGACCGGGGAGACGGGAGTGATCGACTGCTTTTCTCTGGAGGCTCACTGAGGAGTGAGGCCCCGAGTTCTCGGCTCCTCCGGGGCAGACATCGGGAGGCCACCATTTTCAGTCTCATCCTCGGAAGCTGTACGGAAGGCTTGCAGGGAACAAAAGCTCCCAAGAGCAAACCCGAGCAGATTACTTAGCCCGGAACGGCAAGGGCAGTGCAATTCCGCCTCCAGCAAAGACAGCTGAGAACCACTGTGACAGGCCCCTCCCCCAGAATATCAGCAAGAACAGCCAGCCAAGACCAAGTTTACCGATCAATGAGAATAGCAGAACTCCAGCAGTAGGGGAATACGGCACATAGAATTCATGGCTTTTTTCCTCATGACTCTTTAGTCTTTCAAAGTTAATTTTTTAAATTTTCTTTCTTTTCTTTTTGTATTTTTTAGTTGAATTTTTATTCTTTCCTTTTTCAACCAACATCTTATCAATTCCTTTTTTAAAATCTTTTTTAATTTTCATTTTTACAGTCATATTCTATCCCTTCATTGTATTTAGCCTTATTTTTTGTGTATATATAAGTTTTTTTTCCTTTAAAATTTTGGGATACAGTCTCTTCTAACATACCAAAATATACCCTAAATAGTGTATGACGTTGTCCTAGTCTCCCACCTGATCACATTCTCTTTTTTTAATTTTCTTTCATTCTTTTTTCAACCAACTTCTTATCAATTCCTTTTTTAAAATCTTTTTTAATTTTCATCTTTACAGTCATATTCCATCCCCTCGTCATATTTACCCTTATTTGTGTGTGTGTGTGTGTATATATATATGTTTTTCTTTCTTTAAAATTTTGGGAGGCAATTTCTTCTAAAAGACCAAAATACACCTGGAATCTAGTGTGTGGCTCTGTTCTATTCACCAGCCTGATCATATTCTTTTTTTTTCCCCTTTCTTCCCCCCACCCCCCCAGTTTCGGGTCTCTCCTGATTTGTTTAGTGTATATTTTTCTGGGGTCGTTGTTACCCTTTTAGCATTTTGTTCTCTCATTCATCTATTCTCCTCTGGATAAAATGACAAGATGGAAAAACTCACCTCAAAAAAAATAACAAGGGGCGCCTGGGTGGCTCAGTCAGTTAAGCGGCTGCCTTCGGCTCAGGTCACAATCCCAGGTCAGCGGAGAGCCTGCTTCTCCCCCCCCCCCCGCCTGCTGCTCCCCCTGCTTGTGCTCTCTATCTCTCTCTCTGTGTCAAATAAATAAAATCTTCAAAAAAAAATAAATAACAAGAGGCAGTACTGACTGCCAGGGTCACAATCAATACAGACATTAGTAAGATGTCAGAACTAGAGTTCAGAATGACGATTATAAAGATACTAGCTGGGCTTGAAAAAAGCATAGAAGACACTAGAGAATCCCTTTCTGGAGAAATAAAAGAACTAAAAACCAAGTTGAAATCAAAAAGGTTATTAATGAGGTGCAATCCAAAATGGAGGCGCTAACTGCTAGGATAAATGAGGCAGAAGAAAGAATTAGTGATATAGAAGACCAAATGATGGAGAATAAAGAAGCTGAGAAAAAGAGAGATAAACAACTACTGGGTCAGGAAGGGAGAATTCGAGAGATAAGTGATACCATAAAGCGAAACAACATTAGAATAATTGGGATCCCAGAAGAAGAAGAAAGAGAGGTGCAGAAGGTATATTGGAGCAAATTATAGCAGAGAACTTCCCTAATTTGGGGAAGGAAACAGGGATCAAAATCCAGGAGGCAAAGAGAACCCCCCTCAAAATCAATAAAAATAGGTCAACACCCTGACATCTAATAATAAAACTTACAAGTCTCAGAGACAAAGAGAAAATCCTGAAAGCAGCTCGGGACAAGAGGTCTGTAACCTACAGTGGTAGAAACATTAGATTGGCAGCAGACCTATCCACAGAGACCTGGCAGGCCAGAAAGGACTGGCATGATATATTCAGGGCACTAAATGATAAAAATATGCAGCCAAGAATACTACATCCAGCTAGTCTGTCATTGAAAATAAAAGGAGAGGGGCCTAGGTGGCTCAGTCGTTAAGCATCTGCCTTCGGCTCAGGTCGTGATGTCCTGGAATCGAGCCCCACATAGGGCTCCCTGCTCTGCGGGAAGCCTGCTTCTCCCTCTCCCACCCCCCATGCTTGTGTTCCCTCTCTCGCTGTGTCTCTGTCAAATAAATAAATAAAATCTTTAAAAAAAAGAAAATAGAAGAGAGATAAAAAGCTTCCAGGACAAACAAAAATTAAAAGAATTTGCAAACAACAAACCAGCCCGACAAGAAATATTGAAAGGGGTCCTCTAAGCAAAGACAGAGTCTAAAAGTAACATAGACCAGAAAGGAACAGAGATAACATACAGTAACAGTCACCTTACAGGCAATACAATGGCACTAAATTCATATCTTTCAATAGTTACCCTGAACGTAAATGGGCTAAATGCCCCAATCAAAAGACACAGGACATCAGATTGGATAAAAAAACAAGACCCACCAATATGCTGTCTGCAAGAGACTCATTTTAGACCCAAAGACACCACCAGATTGAAAGTGAGGGGGTGGAAAACCATTTACCATGCTAATGGACATCAAAAGAAAGCTGGGTGGCAATACTTACAGCAGACAAGTTAGATTTTAAACTAAAGACTATAATAAGAGATGAGGAAAGACACTATATCTTATTTAAAGGGTCCATCCAACAAGGAGATCTAACAATTGTAAATATCTATGCCCCTAACATGGGAGCAGCCAATTATATAAGCCAATTCATAACAAAATCAAAGAAACATATCAACAATAATACAGTAATTGTAGGAGACTTTAACACCCCCCTCACTGAAATGGGCAGATCATCTAAGCAAAAGATCAACAGGGAAATAAAGGCTTTAAATGACACAGTGGACCAGATGGACTTCACAGATATATTCAGAACATTCCAACCGAAAGCAACAGAATACACATTCTCTAGTGCACATGGAACATTCTCCAGAATAGATCACATCCTGGGTCACGAATCAGGTCTCAACTGGTACCAAAAGATTGGGATCATTCCCTGCATATTTTCAGACCACAATGCTTTGAAACTTGGACTCAATCACAAGAGGAAAGTTGGAAAGAACTCAAATACATGGAGGCTAAAGAGCATCCTACTAAAGAATGAATGGGTCAACCAGGAAATTAAAGAAGAATTTTAAAAATTCGTGGAAACAAATGAAAATGAAAACACAACTGCTCAAAATCTTTCGGATACAGCAAAGGTGGTCCTAAGAGGAAAGTATATAGCAACACAAGCCTTTTTCAAGAAACAAGGTCTCAAATACACAACCTAACCCTACAGCTAAAGGAGCTGGAGAAAGAACAGCAAATAAAGCCTAAACCCAGCAGGAGAAGAGAAATAATAAAGATCAGAGCAGAAATCCACGAAATAGAAACCAAAAGAACAGTAGAACAGATCAACAAAACTAGGAGCTGGTTCTTTGAAAGAATTAATAAGATTGATAAACCCCTGGCCAGACTTAGCAAAAAGAAAAATGACCCAAATAAATAAAATCATGAATGAAAGAGGAGAGATCACAACCAACACCAAAGAAATACAAACAATTTTAAGAACATATTATGAGCAACTAGATGCCTGCAAATTAGACAATCTGGAAGAAATGGATGATTCCTAGAGACGTATAAACTACCAAAACTGAACCAGGAAGAAATAGAAAACCTGAACAGACCCATAACCAGTAAGGAAATTAAAGCAGTCATCAAAAATCTCCCAACAAACAAGAGCCCAGGGCCAGATGGTTTCCCAGGGGAATTCTACCAAACATTTAAAGAATTAATACCTATTCTTCTGAAACTGTTCCAAAAAATAGAAATGGAAGGAAAACTTCCAAACTCGTTTTATGAGGCCACCATTACCTTGATCCCAAAACCAGACAAAGACCCCATCAAAAAGGAGAAAAACAGACCAATATCCCTGATGAACATGGATGCAAAAATTCTCACCAAAATACTAGCCAATAGGATCCAACAGTACATTAAAAGGATTATTCACCACGACCAAGTGGGATTTATTCCTGGGCTGCAAGGCTGGTTCAACATCTGCAAATCAATCAATGTGATACATTAATAAAAGAAAGAACAAGAACCATATGACCCTCTCAAGAGATGCAGAAAAAGCATTTGACAAAGTACAGCATCGTTTCTTGATTAAAACTCTTCAGAGTGTAGGGATAGAGGGTACATACCTCAATATCATAAAACCCATCTATGAAAAACCCACAGCGAATATCATTCTCAATGGGGAAAAACTGAGAGCATTTCCCCTAAGGTCAGGAACACGGCAGGGATGTCCACTATCACCACTGCTATTCAACATAGTATTAGAAGTCCTAGCCTCAGCAATCAGACAACAAAAAGAAATAAAAGGCATCCGAATCGGCAAAGAAGAAGTCAAACTCTCACTCTTTACAGATGATATGATACTTTATGTGGAAAACCCAAAAGACTCCACCCCAAAACTGATAGAACTCATACAGGAATTCAGTGAAGGGGCAGGATATAAAATCAAAGCACAGGAATCAGTTGCATTTCTATACATCAACAACAAGACAGAAGAAAGAGAAATTAAAGAGTTGATCCCATTTACAATTGCACCCAAAACCATAAGATATGTAGGAATAAATCTAACCAAAGAGGCAAAGAATCTGTAGTCAGAAAACTATAGAATACTCATGAAAGAAATTGAGGAAGACACAAAGAAATGGAAAAACGTTCCATGCTCATGGATTGGAAGAACAAATATTGTGAAGATGTCTATGCTACCTAGAGCAATCTACACATTTAATGCAGTCCCTATCAAAATACCATCAACTTTTTTCAAAGAAATGGAACACATAACCCTAAAATTTGTATGGAACCAGAAAAGACCCCGAATAGCCAGAGGAATGTTGAAAAAGAAAAGCAAAGCTGGTGGCATCACAATTCCGGACTTCAAGCTCTACTACAAAGCTGTCATCATCAAGACAGTACGGTACTGGCACAAAAACAGATGCACAGATCAATGGAACAGAATAGAGAGTCCAGAAATGGACCCTCAACTCTATGGTTAACTAATCTTCGACAAAGCAGGAAAGAATGTCCAATGGAAAAAAGACAGTCTCTTCAACAAAGGGTGTTGGGGAAATTGGACAGCCACATGCAGAAGAATGAAACTGGACCATTTCCTTATACCACACACAAAAATAGACTCAAAATGGATGAAAGACCTAAATGTGAGACAGGAATCCATCAAAACCCTAGAGGAGAACACAGGCAACAACCTCTTTGACCTCAGCCGCAGCAATTCTTCCTAGAAACATCGCCAAAGGCAAGGGAAGCAAGGGCAAAAATGAACTATTGGGACTTCATCAAGATAAAAAGCTTTTGCACAGCAAAGGAAATAGTCAACAAAACCAAAAGACAACCAACAGAATGGGAGAAGATATTTGCAAATGACATATCAGATAAAGGGCTAGTATCCAAAATCTATAAAGAACTTATCAAACTCAACACCCAAAGAACAAATAATCCAATCAAGAAATGGGCAGAAGACATGAACAGACATTTCTGCAAAGAAGACATCCAAATGGCCACCAGACACATGAAAAAGTGCTCAAAATCACTCAGCATCAGGGAAATACAAACCAAAACCTCAATGAGATACCACCTCACACCAGTCAGAATGAGTAAAATTAACAAGTCAGGAAACGACAGATGTTGGCGAGGATGCGGAGAAAGGGGAACCCTCCTACACTGTTGGTGGGAATGCAAGCTGGTGCAGCCACGCTGGAAAACAGTACAGAGGTTCCTCAGAAAGTTGAAAATAGAGCTACCCTACGACCCAGCAATTGCACTACTGGGTATTTACCCCAAAGATACAAATGTAGTGATCCGAAGGGGCCCATGTACCCCAATGTTTATAGCAGCAATGTCCACAATAGCCAAACTATGGAAAGAGCCAAGACGTCCATCAACAGATGAATGGATAAAGAGGACGTGATATATATATACAACGGAGTATTTGCAGCCATCAAAAAACCCAAAATCTTGCCATTTGCAATGACGTGGATGGAACTAGAGGGTATTATGCTAAGCGAAATAAGTCAATCAGAGAAAGGTAAGTATCATATGATCTCACTGATATGAGGAATTTGAGCAACAAGACAGAGGATCATAGGGGAAGGGAGGGAAAAATGAAACAAAATGAAACCAGAGAGGGAGACAAACCATAAGAGACTCTTAATCTCAGGAAACAGACTGAGGGTTGTTGGAGTGGTGGGGGTGGGAGGGGTGGGGAGGCTGGGTGATGGACACTGGGGAGGGTATGTGCTATGGTGAGCGCTGTGAATTGTGTAAGACTGATGAATCACAGACTTGTACCCCTGAAACAAATAATACATTTTATGTTAATTAAAAAAAAGAAATAATGGGCTTACAATTATTTTAAATGAGTCAACACATATTTTTAAAGTTCTGTGTTAATATGTAATATGGTAAATATTAACCCACATAACATAAAAGCTCTTTGGGGTCCTCAATAACTTTTTAACTTCCCCACGCTTGGCAGGGAGTCTGCTTCTCCCTCTCCCTCTGCCCCTCCCTCCCAATCATGCTCGCTCTCTCTCTCAAATAAATACTTAAAATCTTTTGAAGATCCCAGCCTCCTGGGATCATGACCCAAGCCTAAGGCAGCCGCTTAACCGAGTGAGCCACCCAGGCGCCCCATAAATAAAATCTTTTAAAAAAGAAATCTGTCCCTTCTGGGGCACATGGGTGGCTCAGTCAATTGGGCTTCAGACTCTTAATTTCGGCTGGGGTTGTGATCTCAGGGTCCTGGGATCAAGCCCAGCATCAGGCTCCGTCCTGGGTTTGGAGTCTGCTTGTCCCTCTCCCTCTGCCCCTCCCCCAGCTCATGGGCTCTCTCTCTCTCTCTCTCTCTCTCTCAAATAAATAAATAAAATCTTAAAAAAGAGAGAAATCTGTCCCTTCAGCGTTTTTAATGCACTGTACTATAAAAATGGCATTAGAGAATATTGTTTGGATGTGTGTTCTACATATTGTTTGGAAACCAGCTTGTAAGCGGACTTATCACTTATTACCTCCTAAGTGATAAATCCTCAGGTTTTTCTTATCAATCTTGTCTCTTTAGCCTCCCTGCATCATTTGTCTTTGCTAACCATTCGGTCTTTTTGGACTCGTTCTCTGCTTTCTGTGCAGGAGTCTCTCTTGGTTCCCTTCTCATCTCTGTCCACGCCTTCCCTTTTCCCTCTGTCCTTCTACATGAGCCCCTTGCTTCTAAACCTTTAAGTGTCCCCTATATGTAGATAAACCCTAAATCTCTATTTCTAACCCCTATTTTCTCCTGAGCTCCAGACCCAAATTTCTAACATTCCACTGGTCAATTCCACCTCTACATTTCACAGATCCTTCAAACCCAACATTCCAAAACTAATTTTTTCATACCCCTCTCTGAATTTACTTCTTTTTCCAGAATTCCTTATCTCAGTTAATGGCCCCACTTAGCCTAAAATAGAAACCTGAAACTCAAGGTCCACTCCACACTTTCCTTCAACCACACTAAACAATTCATTTTCAAATACAGTGACTAGTCTCTCCCAATGGTCTCTAGAGACTCTCTCTTCCTCACTCATGCCCTGCTACTGCACTTATCAGTATCCATCTTCCAGCTATCCCCTTTTCTCCAGTCCCCCCTTCCTCAAATGCAACCAGAATATGGAGTTAACTTCATGAAATACAAACCTAATTATATTATTCCATCCTTCTGTGCCACGCCCCCATGGCTCAGAAGGGCCATCCACTGCCTGGTTTCATCTCACCTCCCCAACTTCCCCAAACTCTTCTCTCTCGAGTCACATACATATTCTGCACTTCACCCACACCAAGCCACTCATGGCTCCCCAAACACTCCATGCCCTTTGATATACTTTGCATTTGAATGCTCTTCCCCTTCTCCATCCAACTAACTCTTCATGTTTAAAGACCCATTTCAAATGCCACCTCCCTTGAGAAGTCTTCCATGAATCCTCCAAAGAAAGTTAGTTCCTTCCTTATCTCTCCTCTTGGGGTTTGGCACCTCTGTCATAGTCCTTATTATACCATATTGGAGTGGTCTACTACGTGTCTATAGTCATATCAAGGGCTGAGATCTTGTGTTAATCTGTCCCTTCACCTATTGGACAGCTGCTGGATAGATAACTAAACATATGAAACAAAATTTACTTTGTTCCCTTCCTATTTGGTATAGGATCCTATGAGGAAACTACAAATCAAGTAGGTATACTGCCAATCATCAGCACTCATTCACTTATGTTCACAGAAGTAACATCTGTGGTGTAAGGAGAGTCAATCTTCCAGCAAACCAGCACAGTTAAACACACCGCAAAAGTAGTATAGGGATGTTTTCTCAGAGTACATGCTAAATGAACTCTTGCTAAAGCCTCTTCTGAAATTTACTGAAATGAAATAAAATAAAAATTGAGTAATGTAGACAGAAAAACAAGTAGCAGTATGCAATGGGAAAAACTCTGGTTTTTATTTGTTTTATGACCTTAGGCAAGTTACTAAATCCCTCTGAACTTTAGTTTCCTCATCAGTGAGATGAAGATAGATTGTTATAAGACTTTTTTAAAATTTAGAGATAATGTTTATAAAGAATGCAATACAGTCCTCCTCAGCAAAGTAATAATTTAAGAAAATTGGTCATTTGAAAAATGTCTATATTGGGTAGCTCTGGGTAGCATTTGCAATTAGTCAGCTTTAATAAAGGTCATTTATTTCAGATTCCTACATCAAATAATAAATTCAATATGGAATGGACTCTAAGGAAAAAAAACATGCTCATGACCAGAATGTTGTCTTTTTTTTAAGATTTTATTTATTTATTTGACAGAGAGAGACACAGCAAGAGACGGAACACAAGCAGGGGGAGTGGGAGAGGGCGAAGCAGGCTTTCCGCTGAGCAGAGAGCCCAGCTCGATCCCAGGACCCTGGGATCATGACCTGAGCCAAAGGCAGACGCCTAACGACTGAGCCACCCAGGCGCCCCCAGAATGTTGTCTTAAGACCAAGACTTGATCACCAGCTAGGCTTAATTCTTTGCTAATTAATAAATCTCAACCCTTCCACATACACACAAAAATACCTGGGAGTAAATCCCACTCTTAAAACAAGAACATATTAGGGGCACCTGGGTGGCTCAGTCGGTTAAGCATCTGCCTTCAGCTCAGGTCATGATCCCAGGGTCCTGGGATCGAGCCCCGCATCAGGCACCCTGCTCATCGAGAAGCCTGTTTCTCCCTTTCCCTCTGCTGTTCCCCCGCTTGTGCTCTCTTGCTCTCTCTGTCAAATAAATAAATAAAATCTTAAAAAAAAAAAAAACAAGAACATATTACCCAAGGACCAGGACAATCCAAATATTATTCTTGATCATCTAGGAAGGTTATACAAACCTGTCTGTTTAATGAGCATTGCATGCAGCTGTGCCCTAAGAAATGATCCCCAACCTTTGGGTTATTTCAGAATTTCTGAAATCCTCTGAAGTCTATTTCAGGGTTTACTCCCAGACCAGAAAATTATCCAGAGCCTATCCATGGACTTCAACTGGCTGTGCAGCAGCCTTCTACATTAGTGAATTTCTGTCACCACCCGTGGCTGTCTATGGGTAATTAAGAGGTTAACATAACAAAAGTGGAGAGTGTACACTTGTGGTGGGAACCTGTACAAAGGGTAACCTTTGAGCTTTCCACCTGTCGCTGCCCATTCTGGCCACACACCAGCTTTCTTTGTGAATCATGAAAAAGTGCTCTGGGGCCTCAGCAAAGGTGGCCAGCAGTCCTGAAATGCTAAAATTTCCCAACGGCAAGGGGAGAGGAAACTGCAGTGTTAGTTAATAAATACGAACTAACACAAATTCTATCAGCATATAAGTTAAAGACTCTTCAGAAACAATTCAGAAAATGGGATTTCAGAAGAGGGGCTATATTAAATTTGTCTATTGAAACTCCTGGGTTTTTTTTTTCCACAACAGCAATAGGATTTTTATGCGTGCGCACACACACATACACACACACACACACACACACCACTCTTTTAGAATAAACAATTACATCTGACAGAAAGATGGAATTGATAAAAACAAGCTTCAAGTCAATAAATGCATTATTAACTTTAGACAAAACAAGTTGACTAGGGAAGGACAGGGTTGGGAGGACAAAAATATGAAAATGTTTTCCTGAAATAGCCTCTCTAAAGATCACCTATAGAGGAAAGAACATGTTTCCATTTTTCCACTTCTGGCTTCAAGCTCTAATACAAACATATTTGTATAATTTATGCACATAATAGTATTTAATAGCAGCAAATTCATACGCCTGCTGATTTTCCTCCGCGTGAAAGGAGGAATGTAAAGGTCAACCAGATGATTTCCCTTTAGCTAGTGGAACTACACAGAATGCAGTTCAAATCCCAGTGCTGTCATTTACTGGCTACGTGACTATGTAAGCTCTCTGTGCCTCCCAACCCTATGAAAACAGGTTGATAAAAGAACTGACCTTGTGGCGTTGATGAATCAGTAACAGAAAATAACAGAAAATGCATTTAGAACTAAATGAGGTCCACAGAAAACTACTGTTATTGTTATTACCATTCCATTATTTACACTTTTAAAAGACTGTGGTAGATTGTGAAGTAATTAGCATATAACTTGAATTTATCTGACAAGGGTTAGAGTTTACTATCAGTTCACCAAGCTCTCAGTGGACGAAAGCAAAAAATGAGTGATGTGTAAAATCTCGGCAAAAAATTTGCCAGTCCCAAGCCCTCAACCTACATCACATTTATTTCTCAAAGCCTTCTGAGAAAAAATTAGCCACATAAGTATAGACAAAAGATGGCCACAAATTCTTTACTACTTCTCTCATGGGGAGTTTCTATGTCACCTCCTCTTGAATGTGCGAATGTTCTGTGATTGCTCTGACCAATAAAATACAGTAGAAGTGACATGATACCCATTTCCTGACCCCAGCATTAAAAGTCTGGTAGGTTCTACTTCCCTGTCTCTTGGAGTACTCACTCCTGGGACACTGTCTTTGGGAATCCAACCCGCGTAGGGTGACCACGTGTAGGCACTTAGAAGACAGCTCCAGCTCAGCTTCCAGCTAACAGTCAACATCAACGGCCATCCTAGCCCAGGTGCCCAACACGTGAATGAAGCAGCCATCTCTGAAGTGGACTACATACCTCAGGCACCCAACTAATGCTATGTGGATCAGAGATGAACCACCCGGCCAAGCCCTTCCTGAACTACTAATCCACAAAACTGTGGGCAAAATAAAATGATTTTTTCAAGTCACTAAAGATTTGGAGTAAATTGTTACTCAGCAATAGATAACCGGCACAACCTAACTATAATCATCCTTTCTCTGGCATTGAATTAGATAAATGGAGCCAAAATTTAGGCTCTGCCTTGAGTTATTTTCCTCTTTCTGTCAGAGCACCCTTGACCAGGACTAAGTGTTCTTTGCAATTAAGAACATACTATGAGATGCAAAATGAAAACAAAAGTCACTAATACAAAATTATTATCAATGCTTCAGAAAGTGTTCAGAAGAAAACTGTTTTGAGGGCTGATAGGGGAAAGGTCCAGAATAGGGGTACTCTGAATGCCTGCAGAGCCAACAAGCAGTTAGCCTGCTAAAACTGGAAAGAGCATGAGACCTCCTAAGGGAATGAGGAGGAAAGAAGAAAGATGGTGGCTGTGAAGGCCAGTATGTCATCAGTGGATCAATCAAGGTGACAGCATCCTCCATGACCATGACTTTATTGTTAAAAAAAGAGGGAGGGGCACCTGGGTGGCTCAGTCAATTAAGCCTCTGACTCTTGGTTTCAGCTCAGGTCATGATCTCAGGGTTCTAGAATTGAGCCCCGCATCAGGCTCTGCACTCAACGGGGAGTCTGCTTGTCCCCCCACCCCCACCCCTACCTCGCTCTCTCTCTCTCCCCCCTCTCTCTCTCTCAAACAAATAAAAAAATAAAATCTTTAAAAAAAAACAAGAGGGAGAGAGGGAGCATGTATTAAAATCCACAACAATAAAAGCAACACTGTACGGTCCAGGTTGATGGGCTGAAAATGAAACCAATGAAGGTAACTGCAGAGTGATACCTTTACTCATCCTATAAGTATACACTATTTTGCTATGTATTAGTCAGGTTTCTGCTGCAAAAATACTGCATAACAAACCAAAATGTCAGTGGCTCACAACAAAGATTTCTTTGTCTAATTCACGGCTCTGAGGGTCACCTGGGGTGTCTCCACAGCCACAGACGGACTTCAGGCTGCAGGGAGAGCCCGGGGCAGCTCCACATGTCTCCGGATTCCATTTGGACCAGCAACCATTTGAGATATGTTATTCTAATGGCAAAAGCACAAGAGGGAAAGCCCAATCAACAAAGGCATTTGAAGGACACCAAGGCATCTCATTCACTAACATTCCATTGGCCAAAGCGAGTCCATGGCCAAACCAACATCAATAGGGTAGAAAACTATACCTACTCCAGTGGGAAAAAACGGCGAACTCACCTGACAAAAAGCACAGTTATATAATTCTGTGTCAGCAAGAGAGGGAACTGGTGACAGCTATCATTTTTTACTTCACTAAGAGTTTCACAAATTTTCCAAATGCCCAATTGCACCTGAAGTTGCCCAGGAGCCACTAAATGGCCATAAAGTCACAAAATTCTTAAATACATTGTTGGTTTTAAATGCTTTGATTACATTACACTAGAAAAAAACACTATAAACACTTTTTCTTGCAGTATGTTCATTCAGTAACCCATAAGCCATAATAACGAACTTTTGCGTAATGTGTGACACTTTATAAAGCATTTGCACATATACTGCTGTGTCTGTGATTGTAACAACTCTGTAAGGTGGATAAAGCAGGTTTCTCTATCACCTATTTTTACAGCTGGGTGAACGCAAGCGACTCATCCAAGATCACATGGGAAGTGGCAGGGCTTCACACCCAGGCCTCCGCACTCTAGGGCTATGCTCTTTCTGCTCCCCTTCCCATTGCTGATGCCACTTATGTGGCCCCCTTCTGAGAGAAGCAATGTGGCCTAATGGGCCTCTCTCTCCTTCCCTGACCTCATGACAGAAGAACTTATCACTCGTTCATAAGTCTTCAGCACAAAATCTAGTGATGACAATGGCTCCAGTGGGAGGATTAGTTACAATCTAGAATGCTGAGATGGTGTCTACGCACACATACAAAAAGATTTGACTGTTTGAATGAGTTGAGTGGTAACTAACCAATTACTAACCAGCTCAGTTAATATTTCAGCCTGACATGTAAGTAGTCTGAGCCTGAAGTGAAGTGACAGGTGCTGTATTTTACTTTTGTTCTACCGTTGACAAGACTTGTGTGTGATTCATAATCTCATTGGCACCTATTTACTGCACCTGTCTTGCAAGTGTAATAATAACAACAATAATAACAGGCCAGGCACACTGGCAAGTAAAAGCAGTAACAGGAGTTGTTCCAAGATAATGAGAAATAAGGCTCTTTATTAAGTTGGGTCCACATCAATAGGAGAAAAAGGGACTGACAAGATTCTAATTTTCAGCACAAAATGGCCCCAGTGAGCTTGCAGAGATGCCCCAGACTCTGCCACCTGGATTTCCATCGAGTACACTAGAATGCCCTGGAGGGCTGCCTGAAAGGGTGGGGTATCAGGGAAGGCCGGGTTTTCCCTTTCTCTGCATTTCCTCTCCTCATGTGAAGGCCCACCAGCACTCAGTCTCTGATGTGCCCAACAGTTGGGCACTACATCCTCGGTCTACTCTTGGAAGGCAGCATCAATTGTACCCATTGTGCAGGCAATACCCCACTTGGACTCGCAAAAGGCTGTAGCTGAAAATTACTTAGGAGCGCTAACCCAACACCTTCCCCTGCAGATGGGAAGACAGAAGTCCAGGGAGGCACAGCACCTGCCCAAGGTCCCACAGTGAGTTCTTGGCCTCCTAAGTCTGCCGTTCATGAGGCTTTTCATGTCTAATCTTAGTCTCATCATGCCAGATAAGCTAGCTAATAAGAACAATAGATGACAGATGTCACGTGCTTAACAACTCGGGCACTGTTCTAAGGGCTCTGTGTACGCAAATCCATCCCACACATGAAAGGACAAGGTACAGAAGCAGTGCCCAAAGGCACAGGGCTGGTAAATGGCAGAGCTGGAACCCGAACCCAGGTGGCCTGACACCAGAGCCCCACGCTTTACCACCACTCTACACTGCTTCTCGAGAACACTGTGGAACACCTCTTTGTGTCAGGCATTCATTGTTCTAGATACCAAAGGTACAATGGAAAATAAGACACAGACTCTATCTTCAAGGAGTTTTCATTCCTGTGGAAGAGATGGAGCATAAGTAGGTAAATGACAGGCACATTTACTCAAATAAATACTTCTCGAGTATTGTATTCACTTCCTGGGGCTGCTGTAAGAAAGCACCACAGAGTGGCTTAAAACAACAGAAACTTATACCCCACAGTTCCGGAAACCAGAAGTCTAAAATCAAGGTATCAGCAGGGCCATGTTCCCTCCGGGACTCTGGCTAAGAGACTTCCTTGCCTCTTCCTCGTTTCTGGTTGTGGATACAGCTGCTTCTGTGGTCACAGGACATTTTCCTCCTTTTATAAGGACACCACTCCTATTGGATTAGGGCTCACCCTATAACCTCATCTTAACTTGATTACATCTGCAAAGACCTTATTTCCAAACAAGGTCACATTTACAGCTACTGAGGGTCAGCCTTCAACACAGCTTTTCGAAGGACGCCATTCAGCCCATAACAAGGATCTACCACGTGCCAGACACTGTTGTAGGCATGCGGAGACTGCAATAAATAAAATAGAAAAAAAAAAAAAAAACCCTGCCTTGTGTACCACATTTTCTGGGTATAGGTAAGAAGCAATAATATGACAGATAAACTCTGTAGAACATTAAAAAGGAATTGGCCAGTGCCGAGCCACTGAGGGTGGCAAGAGCAGGTCTGGCTTGATCTATGAACAGCAGGGAGACCAATGTTGTGGGAATAAAATAAGTGAGAGGGAGAAAGACAGGAGATAAGTCAGAACGGTCACAGTGGGCCAGATCATGAGGGCCCTGTAGGCCTTTTTCAAATACTTAGGCTTCCTCTCTGACTCCTGTTTTAAAGGATTCCCCTGGCTGGTGAGAGTACAGCGAGGGTGGAGCAAGGACACCAGCGCAGAGGCTACCAGGGCCATCCTGGGGACAGATGATGGTGGCTCAGACCAGGGAGGTTAAGAGTAGAGGAGTGAAAAGTGGCCGGGTTCTGGATCTATCCTGAAGGTAAAGAAAGTAATTCCAGGCAGTTGTGAGTACTATAAGGAAAATAAAAATGGGGTATACCTGAGCTGAGACCGAATAATGAGAAGGAAGTAGGCATGCAAAGAGCGAGCAAAAAAGCATTCCAGCAAAGGAATAGGCCTCAAGATGAGAATGAGCCTGGAAAGAAAATCAGGCGGAAGAGAGAAAGCAGGCAGACAGGTAGCAACCACCCCGGTGCTGAATTCTATGCATTTACAGACTCTTCCCTCTCTTTTCTCTTCTTCATGATAATATTCAGATATGATTTTACGAAGGCCCTTCTGCCCACCCACATCCAGATGTTCCAATGACAAATTTTAAATGTCGAGGTGCCAAAGCCTCAATAAGAAGCAGTCGCCTTACTTCTGCCTACAGCTGATCAACATGAAAACGGTTTTGAATTCCTACGACTCCAGAGAAAGAAAGTCCACAGCTGCCTTCAGGAACCCACTCGAGAGTCTACCAGCCTCCACTGTGAGGAAACATGTTCAGTGTATCTTCACTAAATCCCTCTGATTACACTGTAAGACCGTGTCCTTGTATTCCAGGCTCCTGAAGTTGAAAGACAGCTGGTTTCTATCCTCTGTAAAATAAGGCTCTCTGTGCTTAAGAGACTGCTGGTAAGTCCTCTTCTGCAGGCTAAACAGTCTCAATTAATTTAAGCTTTTCTTCTATAAAATTTCTCTCTAAATGTTCCACATTCCCATTTAAATTATTCATGATGGGATATAGTCCTCTCTGAAGAATAGGAAGAACAAAAATATATAAGACTGGGGTAAAGGAAACATAATTATAAAGAATTATGGAGAGCCAGCACAAATGTCAAATTTTTGCAGTTTCATCAACACCATTAACAATTATTTTTTTAAACTACCACCTTTTTAGGTTAATTAACAAACACACGGTAGTTATAAATTTCAGATGATCATAGATAATTGCACTACACAATTCACCAAATACTGTTTATCTTCCACAACCAACAAACTATGGGAAAGCAGAGCACATGGTAAATGCCACTAACTTCACCTGTGTAGCAATGGTTAAATAGTCTATTTAAGCGGCTAATGAAGAAGCGCTCACCTATACAACAATGATCAAATTACAAAGGGCAATGGCAATTAGCCCTGAGTTGCTAAATCCAAGCAGACTTGTATGACAGAAAATGTGTAACATCACACCAATAAGTCTTTGTTAGGCACACAATTGATACCACTGAAATTTAGATGTGCTATTGCTACATTAGGAAAAAAAAACCCTTGAGCTCCACATTAATTGATTTCTGACCTTTTACAGTGTTTCTCTTTTCAACAATGGGCCACATATGTTTATGAAGCAGCAATTCTCAAACTTGTTAGTTTCAAGACCCCTTACACTCTTTTATTTTTGTTAAGTAGGCTCCATGCCCAATGTGGAGCCCACCGCTGGACCTAAACCCATGACCCCGAGATCAAGACCAACTAAGCCACCCAGGCACCCCTAGACTCCTTACACTCTTAAAAATTATTGAAAACTCCAGAGATCTTTTGTTTATATGGGTTATATCTATTGATATTTACCATATTAGAAATGACAACTGAAAATTTTTTTAAATATTTATTAATTCATGTAAAAATAACAATAGACCCATTACACATTAATATAAATAACATGTTTTGTGAAAAATAGCCATATTTGCCAAAACAAAAAACAATGAGACAAATGGCATTGTTTTATATTTCTGCAAGTCTCTTTATTGTCTGACTTAATAGGAGACAACTGTTTCATATATCTGCTTCTGCATGCAGTCTGCTGTGATATCATGTCAGCTTCTAGAAACTGCAACTCTACACTCAAGAAAAAATGAGAAGTAAAAAAGCAAATATCATCTTAATATTATTATGAAAATAGTTTTTATTTGTATATGCCCTCATGAGGTCTTGTGAAGACCCTGGGTCCCTGGACCACACTGAGAACTGCTGTTCAGCAGAGGTTGTAGAGAATGAAAATATTTCTAGGAAACTGAAATGAGTAAGGACAAAGCCTATAGATTCTGGGCATCATGGAAAGTAAACTATACCTCTTTGTGAAATACCCTGTGCTTTAAGCCAGGCTAATCATATCAAATTCAGAGGCACAGGATTGCCAACAAGATGGCTACCAATCATCAAGCGTTATTCAAGCATTATTTTCATTTCACCTTGAGAGTTAGTTTTCACTGGATCAAAAGAGAAAGTATCGGGATGCCTGGGTGGCTCAGTTGGTTAAGCATCTGACCTCGGCTCAGGTCATGATCCCAGGGTCCTGGGATTGAGTCCCGCATCGGGCTCCCTGCTCAGCGCAGAGCCTGCTTCTCCCTCTGCCTGCTGCTCCCCCTGCTTGTGCGCTCTTGCTCACTCGTCTCTCTCTCTGACAAATAAGTAAATAAAATCTTTTTAAAAAATTAAAATTAAAAAAATAAAAGAGAAAGTATCCTTGCCTTTTAGAACGTACAACCTGATTTCCAGACTTCCTTCAGCCTATTACATTCTTGTTTCTCTCTCCTTCCTTGTTTCTATAATCCCCAAGACAAATGGCTGCAAAGTATCATACAAGGCAAGGCAGGCTCCATGTAAGCAGAATTTATTTTTTATTTAAGATTTTATTTATTTTTACTTAAGACCATATAAGCAGATTTTATTCAGTCCTAGGGAAACTTATACATGATTTTTCTGAACCTGAAACCAAATTCCTGTCCTCTCAGAAAAGGCTATGAATGTTATACAGAATATCTATATCACAGTGTAGAACAAAGCATGCCACTCTCCTACAGCCCTAAGATTTTAAGAATTATTTTGAGGGGTGCCTGGCTGACTCAGTCGGAGTAGAGCATGGGACTCTTGATCTCGGGGTCATGAGTCTGAGCCCCACGTTGGGTGTAGACATTACTTAAATAAACTTTAAAAAAATTATCTTGAGACCCAATGTTCAGTTGAGTGTTTGAGAAAATACATATGTGAGTGCTTAATTTACTCTTTTCTCTCCTGTACCCTTTCATACTGACCAATAGGAGAAATGTGTGTGTTGGAGATGGGCAGTATATTAATTTCTAGAAAGATAAGAAAAAGAAATAGTCATTAATCCCACTTCTACTCACAAAAAATGATAGTTATTTGGCTCTTGGGAAATATTTTATTAATCCATTGCTGACTGTATACAAAAAAAAAGTCAAACAAAAAAATAGCTCAATTGGCCCAATCCAGGGACTAAATCTCTGTGAACAAAGCCATATTCTTGTTGAGAGATGACAGAACAATGTCCACAAGATTAAATTGGAACATACGCTTATATGTGTATCTTTCACCCTTTGTAAGTGGAAGGAGAAAACTGGTTGGCTCTATCTTATAGTGGAACACGTATTATAACCAAACATGGTTTATAAATACAAAAGCAACAAGCGGCTTTTTTTTTTTTTTTTTAATAAAAGGAGCCCTAGGGCTTTGCCTTTGGATAAGATATCACTGGGGACATTTTTTTTTTAAATTCACTAAAATACTCAAATAGCAAGTGTCAAGGTATTGTATATCCACCCAGTTGGTAAAATAAGTCAGTTAATTTGGCAGGTAAGTATTAAGTAATCATGCTGTCAGAATCGGTAAGTATCAAAGGGAGAAAGACAAAGACTGAACAAAGGAGCAAAAATAAAATAAGTAGCAGATTATCAAATAAGTAAATAAAAATGAGAACTTCTCAATGCTCTATTGTATCCGCCATAAACCAGTTCAACCCTGCAGATTTTTTCCCTCCTGCTCAGGAGTCAGGAAAGCAACGTGGGTGTGAGGAAACATGGCCTGATGGCTTGCGAACTGTGCTGTATTGAGGAGGTTTGGAAGGTTTCAGGGAAGAAAGGCCTGGTCCCTTTAAGAATTAAAAGCTGGGTCTCCGGCAAGCAGGGAGTTGGAGAATGGCAAAGCCTGCTCCTCCATACCTTAGCTTTTCTCCTGAAGGAGGGAGCTGAATTAGAAGCATAGTTGTCAGGAAAAGCCTGAATAGAGAGCGTTTAAGCAGATTTTTTTCAGGCCCAGGGAAATTCACATAACATGGTCTTTTCTCACTTCCTCAAACAGAAAATGTATGTCTAAGTGCACTGAAACCACCCCATCTGGGAGGCAAGGACAGAACCTCTATCGGTGAGACTTACCAGTACTAAGCAGAGCTGGGCACATAGTGGGCCCTCAGTATGTGTTTGGGGAAATAAAAAAAAAAAGATAATGTCTCTAGACAACTATCCACAAGTAGTTGTTAGGATTTTTCTTTGTTCTCCAAGAAATAGTGATTTCAGGTCTTTTCTAAGGCTAATGCCAAGTTCCTTTTCATAAAAAAGACTGGAGAGCTCAAACAGATTTATATGGTAGAACTGAAAGGGACAGTTGAGATTAATGTATGATAAGCCTCTTTATAGATAAGGAAACTGAGGCCTATGCCTAAGGTGGCCTGACTAGTTAATGGCAGAGCCAAGAATATCCCCCACCTCCTACCTTCCCAAGCAGCATCGAGTAGAGTTGAGATAATGAGTCTGGATCCATGGATGGGCTTTAAGAAGTCCAAAACCCAACCAAATAATGTGTATGTAAAATTCCATGTGCATTGCAGCTGAGGGGGAGAGGGCCCAAAGTTGTCATTTGATTTTCAAAGGGTATGGGATCTGCTAAGAATCCCAGTCTCAAAGGGACAGCCATGAGGGACCGATGGGGAGCCATTTAATGCCATTTCTCCTATGTTATGAGGGGCTGAGATCAGAATCGTTGATGACAGGTTCCTCTGAGACCTTCAACAGGCAGAGGCAACACACTACAACAGGACTTGTGAAAGCTCAGGCCTTCCAGGGTGTGAAAATGCTAAAGGTTCTCCTTAATGCAAAGTAAGAACATTCACAGGCAGATTAAAAAGTGGCTGGTAACAATGAGTACTCAGTGTGACAATGGTACCACATTGCACTTGGGTATTTGGATTCCTTTAAACTTGGCTAACAATTATTTGACCTTGTGTACATCTTTATTAATTAGAGAATATATACCCTGGTAGTAATGCAGCTAACATGTGAGAAGAGAGGATGACGGATGGCCTCTTCAAGCAGGGATTCTCAGGGAAGGAGTTTGCCCAAAGCAATATGAAAACATGGTTGGCTGCTTAACAAAATAAATCAGGTAAAGCTGGGAGTTACAAAAATAATGCAATCATACATTAGATTTAACTGAAAACACAAATGCACAGACACAAATATTTGCTAATATTTTGATAAAAGGTCAAGGCCTTTGAAGATGGGTCTGCTAAATGGGAGTTGTATTAGTCTTTCTTGCATAAGCCACACTCATAATGGATCATCTATGATTGCCAGGTTCCATTTCTTCAGAGTGTATTGAAAACTCTAAGACACTTACGAGGCAATCTGAGTGGAGAATCCTTGGAGAAATTTAGTTATTTTTCCCATCTTTCACAGATGCCTCCCCACACCTAATTAGTCAATAACTTTTTAGCAAGTAGTACATATGGAGTCTTATGAACACATTCGACCTAATTTTCATAGATACATTACACTCACATTTCATCCATTCATTTAACATTTAATTAAACTATATAACTTATACTACTAACTACAATTGCCATAAACAGTTTGGGGAATAACTGTCTCTGTTAAGGACAGAGCTCATTTGGTAGGAGCAGAAGCGTTCAGGCACCGTGGAAAGTAGCCTACTCACTGCAAGCATAATATTCAGCATCTGTGGGCATCAGTCAATAGGGTTTATAGATAAAATGGAGAACATCAGTTCCTCCAACAACATAATTAAGTCTAGGTCAATTAAGAGAGCTTCCATTGTTCATTGTCAGTCATGGGGTCTTGGCCTCAGTTTTGCTGTTTCAGAATACATGATTTTGGCACCTGAGCAAGTGGTTCACACTCATCAGAATTAAAGCAACTGAGCTATAAATCAGAACACAAAAGTGTTATCTTATGGTATATTAAATACTGGTGCCCAAGGCTGCAACAGTCCATCCCAGAGCTTCTCTCTCTACTGACCCCAACACTAACCTGATGTTCTAAAACCTACAGCACAAGGGGCGCCTGGGTGGCCCAGTCGGTTAAGCGTCCTACTCTTGGTTTAGGCTCAGGTCATGATCTCAGGGTGGTAAGATCGAGCCCCACGACAGGCTCCATACTCAGTGCAGAGTCTGCTTGAAATTCTCTCCCTCTGTCCCTCCCCCCACTCTCTCTCTCAAATAAATAAATAAATCGTTAAATAAATAAATAAAACCTACAGCACACAGAGATGGTAGCATTGTTAAATACAGGCTTTGGAGTTAGATAGACCTGAGTCCCATCCCAGATCTGAAACTTACCAGCTCAAGCAAGTCACTAAAAGTCTCTAAGTCCAGGTTTTCACATCCTTGAAACAGAAGTTAATACCAACATCTACTTCATACCATTATTGTAAAGGATAAATAAGACAAAGAATGTATGAAGGGGCATGTGCACCCCAATGTTTATAGCAGCAATGTCCACAATAGCCAAAGTATGGAAAGAACCCAGATGTCCATCGACAGATAAATGGATAAAGAGGATGTGGGATACACACACACACACACACACACACACACACACACTGGAATATTATTCAGCCATCAAAAAGAATGAAATCTTGCCATTTGCAATGATGTGAATGGAACTAGAGGGTATTATGCTAAGCAAAATAAGTCAGAGAAAGACAAATACCATATGATTTCACTCATATGTGGAATTTAAGAAACAAAACAGATGAACATAGGGACAGGGAAGGAAAATTAAAATAAGATGAAAACAGAGAGGGAGGCAAACCATAAGAGACTCTTAACTATAGGAAACAAACTGAAGGTTGCTGGAGGGGAGGTGGGTGGGGGATGGGGTAACTGGGTGATGGGCATTAAGGAGGGCACGTGATGGAATGAGCACTGGGTGTTATATGCAACTGATGAATCACTAAATTCTACCCCTGTAACTAATAATACACAATAGGTTAACTAAATTGAATTTAAATAAAAAATTTTTAGAAAAGACAAAGAATGTAAAGCACCTAGCATAATCCCTGGCACATATTAAGTGCTCACTTTATGGTAGTTATTTTTTTATCAATATGAATGCAGACCCAATCCTAGAAGAAAAGTTAACATAATTCCACCTTTCCTGTCATCCCAAGCAATGGTCCCCAACCTGGCCTCATGGATTTTCAAAGATAATGACTGATACATAATATTTTACCCTTAGGCTCTGAGAATGTGTGTGCGTGTGCGTGCGAACACACACACACACACACAAACACACACACACACACTGGTGCAACCATTATGGGGAGCAATCTGGCAGAATTTAATCATAGTATTTGCACCCTATGATCTAACAATCCTACTCCTGGGAATATATCCCAGAGAAATTCACATACAGCCCCAAAGGAGACATTTATGAGGAGTGTTATTTGTGGTAAAGGAAGTTGGAGCAACCTAAGCGTCTATCACTAGGGCATAATGGATAAAGAGAAGGTGAAGTGTGCTTACTGTAGCACATCATGCAGCACTTAGGAGCAACGAAGTAGAAGAACACAGAACAACATGGATAGATACTAAGGATGTGGTCCCAAATGAAAAAGATATTAAGAAACAGAATGACTTCTCTGGAAAAACCATTGATGTAAATCTTTAAAGCACGCCCACAATATAATCTTACATATTGTGTAAGGTCATTCTTATTTAACCTACATATTCTGAAATATACCAATATGAATGTACACATTAGACACACTGGAATCATTGCCAGTGGGGGGCAGGGGAGAGTGAGGAGTGGCAATAAAAGGGAAGGAAGGAATGAGTCAAAAAAAGTGAAGAAGGGAGGAAGGGGAGAGTCTGGTGGTTTGTAATGATGATATTGTGTTTTGTATTGGGGAATATAACTCAACCCTCCAATGTAATAAAAATAAATAGCACCACCAGATGGTTGCCAATGGTGCTTGGTAGGTACAATAAACTTGGGGCCATTTCAAAACTAAATGTTGGGCAACTACAGTAATATGTTCTATTTTCAAATAACTGGACTACTTTGCTATTCTCATTACTCATTTGACTAAATGCCCTTTCCTCTTTTGTTGTAAACATCCCAACTTGGAGAAACGAAAAGGGAGTCTAGAAAGTGAACAGGAATGGAGATTACTAATTTTAATATTAACCTATTAATCTTCAATGAACTAAAGTCAAACAGTGAGAGAGACCCTATATACTGTGATGCATACTTTAATACAAAACAGGCCAATTACCAATACCAATATTTGAATGCTGGCACCATTATTTATTCATCATGGACACAAAAAATGCAGGAAAATACTCAAATAGCAAGTGTCAAGGTATTGTATATCCACCCAGTTGGTAAAATAAGTCAGTTAATTTGGCAGGTAAGTATTAAGTAATCACGCTGTCAAACTCGGGTGAGTATCTAAGGGAGAAAGACAAAGAATGAACAAAGAAGGGGGGGGAATTGCAGAAAAGAAATAAGAAGGGGGCCAAAAATAGGCACAAGGAGAAAATAAATACAGTGTGACAGGTTCAACAGTGGGATGGATGTCTCCATTCCCTCACAGAGAGATTTTCCTAGAAATAAGGACAGACACTTCAAAGTTGACACCAGTGGAGCTGAGGGGCTTTGTCCATCAGAATGAGGCTGTTCACAAAGGTGAATTGTGGATTAGAGTAGTCTTACAGTGTTAGCCTCCTCCATCTTCTATCTTAACGTTTTACTTGCCCGACAACATATTGGGCAGCATACATAACACACTCACATACAGACAACTAACCCTCACTGCCTAGGCCAGGGGCTAGCAAACCTTCTCTTTTTCTTTTTTGTTTTTTCTTTCCAGGCCAATGATGACACCATGGTTCGTCAGGTATTCCCTTTCTGTTTGACCAGCAATTATTTTCTCAACTCATGTTTTCCTCATATTACTGTATTGTGTCCTTTGTCTTTATAAGAGGGAGAGCAATGTCAGTCAGAGATGAAAAACAGATTTAGATGATAGCAAATACCCTCTCTTCTGGGCATCTCCTTTCCGCCAATGCCAGTTCTCTCTCTCTCCTCAGCCTGCTAGTTCTTTATTTCCCACACCTCTACTCTGATCACTTGACTTACAGGTGCCCTATTCCTAGAGTCAGTGTTTGATTTTTTCTAAGAGGCCTAGTCCTCTGGGAAACAGAGAGGCAAGGAAGTACCTTCTAAGTGGTCTCAATATGGCCTCAACTCCTCTTTCTCTTCCCCTTACAACCAATCCATCAGCAAATCTTGTTCGTATCTCAACTCTCTATTCCAATAACCCTGTTGCAAACCACCATCATTTCTTGCCTGGACCATTTGTAATAAACTCCCAGTGGGTCCCTCCTTCAGCACCTATACACAGTTTATGTTCCATATATAACTCACTTTCTAATGTTTTCTTTTAAAATAGTTTTACAACTTGCAGTAATGTTGCAAAAACAGGACAGAGAATTTCCTGTTGGAAATATGTGGAATGTAAAAAACAAAACAAACAGACCAAAAAACAGACTCTTAAATACAGAGAATAAACTGGTGGTTTCCAGAGGGGAGGTGGGTAGGCGGATAGGCAAAATAAATAAAGGAGATTAAGAGGTACAAACCTCCAGTTATAAAATAAATAAGTCACAGGGATGAAAAGTACAGAATAGGGAATACAGTTAATAATACTGTAATAACATTGTATGGTGACTACACTTATTGTGGTGAGAAATGAGTAATGTATAGAATTGTTGAATCATTATGTTGTACACCCGAAACTAACATAACACTGTATGTCAATAATAATTTTTTAAGGGGCACCTGGGTGGCTCAGTTGGTTAAGCGTCTGCCTTTGGCTCAGGTCGTGATCCCAGCGTCCTGGGATCAAGCCCCGCATCAGGCTCCTTGCTCCGCGGGAAGCCTGCTTCTCCCTCTCCCACTCCCCCTGCTTGTGTTCCCTCTCTCACTGTGTCTCTCTCTGTCAAATAAATAAAATCTTAAAAAATAATTAAAAAATAATAATAATAATAATTTTTTAAAATAGTACAGGGGCACCTGGGTGGCTCAATCAGTTAAGCATCTGACTCGTGGTTTCAGCTCAGATCATGATCTCAGGGTTGTGGGATGGAGCCCCGCATTGGGCTCTGTGCTCAGCAGGGAGTCTGCCTCTCCCTCTGCCCCTCCCCCTGCTCAAGCTCTCTCCCTTGCCATCTAAAATAAATAAATAAATCTTAAAATAAAGAGAGAGAGAGAGGTGCCTGGGTGGCTCAGTCAGCTGAGCGACTGACTTGATTTCAGTTCAGGTCATGATCTCAATGTCGTGGGGTTGAGCCCCACCTAGGGCTCTGCACTCTGCGCAGAGTCTGCTTGTCCTTCTCCCTCCCCTGCTTGCTTGCTCATGCTCTCTCTCTCATATAAATAAATAAAATCTTTAAAAAAAAAAAGAATACAGGATTGTCACATACCTTTCACCCAGCTTCCCCTAATGCTAATATTTTGCATAACCATAGTTCATATATCAAAACTAAGAAATACACTGATTGATATATTTTATTTGAACTTCACTAGTTTGTCCACTAATGTCCCTTTTCTGATCCAGGATACCATGTTGCATTTAGTCAGCATGTCTCCCTGGTCTCCACCACTCTGTGACAGTTCCTCACCCTTTCCTTGTATTTCATGCTCTTGACACTTTTGAAAAGTACTAATAAAGTATTCTGTACAATGTCCCTCGAGCTGAGTTTGTCTGATTTTCTTTTAATTTTATTTTATAATGTTATGTTAGTCACCATACAGGACATCATTAGTTTTTGATGTAGTGATCCATGATCGTTTGTGTATAACACCCAGTGCGCCATGCAATACATGCCCTCCTTAATACCCATCACTGGGCTAATCCATCCGCCACCCCCCTCCCCTCTAAAACCCTCAGTTTGTTTCTCGGAGTCCATAGTCTCTCATGGTTCATCTCCCCCTCCGATTTCCACCCCTTCATTTTTCCCTTTCTTCTCCTAATGTCCTCCATGCTACTCCTTATGTTCCACAAATAAGTGAAACTATATGATAATTGACTTTCTCTGCTTGACTTATTTCACTTAGCATAATCTCCTCCAGTCCCATCCATGTTGATGCGAAAGTTGGATATTCATCCTTTCTGATGGCTGAGTAATTTCCAATGTATATATGAACCACATCTTCTTTATCCATTTGTCTGTTGAAGGGCATCTCGGCTCTTTCCACAGTTTGGCTATTGTGGACATTGCTGCTATGAATATTGGGGTGCATGTGGCCCTTCTTTTCACTACTCATGATCAGACTGAGGTTACAAATTTTTGGCAAGAATACCACAGAAGTGGGAGGCCTGGGTGGCTCAGTCGGTTAAGTGTCTGCCTTCGGCTCAGGTCATGATCTCGGGGTCCTGGGATCGAGTACCACATCAGGCTCCTTGCTCAGCGGGGAGCCTGCTTCTCCCTCTGCCTCTGCCTGCCACTCCCCCCTCTCATGCTCTTTCTCTCTCTCTCTGACAAATAAAAAGAAAAAAAAGAATACCACAGAAGTGAAATGTTCTTCTCAGCGCATCATATCAGGTGTAAGTGAAACCAATGTCTTATTATTGGTAATGTCAACCTTGATCACTTGGTTAAGGGGATGTCTGCCAACTTTCTCCACACTAAAGATGGCCATTTTTTCTTTTGTAATCAATAAATATCTTATGGGGAGACACTTCGAGACCGTGCAAATATCCTGTTTTTCATCACACTCTGTACACTGACTTAAGCATCCACTGATAATCCTAGCCTATAAGAAATTATTGTGATGTCTGCCCAATAATGATTGTCTATCTCCTTCATTCTATCTACATTTACATTTCCTTCCACCCAACTAAGGCCAGCCCAGATTATAAAATCCTGAGCAAAAACAAAAACAAAAAAAACACACAAAAAAAAACAAAACAACAAACAAGCAAACAAAAAACCCATGGCTATTGTTTGAAGGCACTGTGTTTTGGGGCAATTGCTATGTAGCAATGACCAACCAGTACAGTGTCTTCAGTCAGACCCTCTCACACTCTGGCACTTTGAAAAAAGCTTGCTATGTTAGTAACTCTGGGGCTACTTTAGAACAGGGAGGGAAAACAGAGGGAGAGAAAGAATCTTAAGCAGGCTCCACGCTCAGTATAGAGCCTGAGCAGGGCTCAATCTCATGATCCTGAGATCATGACCTGAGCTGAAATCAAGAATTGGATGCTTAGGGGCGCCTGGGTGGCTCAGATGGTTAAGCGTCTGCCTTCAGCTCAGGTCATGACCCCAGGGTCCTGGGATCGAGCCCCACATCAGGCTCCTGGCTCAGCCGGGAGTCTGCTTCTCCCTCTCCCTCTGCCTCTCCCACTGCTCATGCTCTCTCTCTCTCTGTATCTGTGTGTCTCAAATGAATAAATAAAATCTTTAAAAAAAAAAAAAAAGAATTGGATGCTTAACTGACTGTGCCACCCAGGCACCCCCCAAATTTTTTAAATACAAGCATAGTGAATGCTTACAATTTCATCTGTTGTTAGTCACCTATACCTTCCAGAGAAATTGGGACCTGAGGACAAATGTGGCCAATGAAAGGGGGAGAGAGACCTGAACACACAGATTTCTTCAACTAGAGAACCTACAGCCAGCCCCACCCAGTAACAGAGGGCTGACACATTTCCTTGTTCTGCCAAGGGCTGTTCCAGAAACCATTATAAACCAATTTAATCATTTGTCACATGGGGGTTGGGGAACCTGTGTGTCCAGCCTAGATTGAGTGAAATGAATGGAAGGCAAAGTAGTAAATTTTTATAAGTTATTGAGAAAAGAGAAAGGGCAAAAATCTAGTTTTTTGTTCCCCTTATTACAATGACTTTGAGACGTTACCCCCACCCCTGAAAAAACCATCTTGAAACCCTCTTTCCCCTGAAAGTAAGGTTCCACAGAAGAATGACTTAAGAAGCAGCAGAAGTAATAATAACAACAACAATTATTATTATGACAACAATGATTAATTTTTATTGAGTATCTACTCTGTCTTAGGCACTTTGTTCTAAATGCCTAACTAGCAGTGTTTAGAGATGGATGCAGTGAGGGAGAGTAGCAAGAATTATGCATAAATATAAGTGCACTAGATACCTTAAGCGAAGCCAGCAACCTTAAAAGTATCATTTGATTCACACTTCTGTTCCGAGATGTTCCAATGAGCTTTCTATTTGTTGGAGCACAATATAAAAACAATGTCAATATAGCAATAACAAGAGTACTGCCATTTCTTGAACACTCACTCAAAAGCCAAGGAAATGGCATCATTTTACTCACACTACAGCCCTGAAAGGGTGCTATGATGCTCCCCATTTTACAAATGAAGAAACTCAGCAAAATCCCAGAGCTACTAAATAATGGTGGCAGTATGGGAGCCCGACTGTTTACCACTGTGTCACTTCACTGACCCATATCTTTCTATCCATCAAACAGCCTACAATAAACGCTATTAAAAAGAAAGGTATAAAGCAGGGACTCTTAATCTGAGGCCATAACTTCAAGGGTTCTGTGAGCCCCTGAAATTAAATGTCTGAAGCATGTATAAATATGTGCATTTGGCAGCAGGTGGGGGGTACTTATTGCTTTTATGAGTCTTAAAGAAGTCCTCATTCTAAATAAGACTAAAAACCCTAATTGAAAAGAAGTTCACGCTAGAAGATATAATACCCCAGCTGAAACGGGGTGTTAAAAGATCGAGACAGGAAATGCCCCAGTATGTGTGATGATGGCTGTTCATCTGCACCTGCCTCTAAAACTCACTGCATCCAGTAAGAGCCCATTTCTTTACCCACATAGTGTCCTCACACAAAGCACGGCTGGGTTTTTGCAGTGCCATGAAACCTGCTTTGCAGCAGTACCAGGGCAAGCTGTGCAGTGCCCTGCCCAGCAGCACATCCAGATGACCCCAGAGCCTTGGTGCACGGTGGCTGGGAGACCGCCCTGTTTAGGAACAGAAGGACGGATGGATGGCTATTATAGGTCTCTTCTAGGCTTATTTGTCTACAGACTGGGATTAGATTCTGATTCTGGTCCAAATAGAAATTAGGTCGGTGAATCCGTTTCTGAAAATCTGGCAGGAATACCTTTCTTTAAATACACTCATTAGGCCTACTGAGTATTTTCCAAATAGGAATTAGAGGGAAATTTCCAAGTCTCATGTGAGCCTATGGCTTGATTTTGCTTTTCAATTTCCTTTACAGAATGATCCTCTGGTCACCTGCTGTCATGGCTCTCTCCTGACCAAACTCACTAGAAGATGTTTACTCACAATGTTGGAAGAACTCGAGTTCTTGGAAAATTCTTCATCTCAGTAAGAAAGAGAAATGCTAGACCTTTTCTTGCAAAAAAGAAAAAAAGAGAGAGAGAGAGATGGGGGGAGGGGGACTTGTGTTTTTATTTAGGCAAAGCAAGGAGAAGAAAGCCACATCTCAACAAACACCAGCTCAGCTCCTCTCTCTCTTGCCTGGCAAAGTGCCACTGTGAGTTGTGAGATACAGGTAGGCCCGTGTATTGCCCACAGAAGGATGATTCAGCGAGGCCCACTCAGACTCATCATTCTGTCAAACTCTTAAATGGTAGACACATCCCTTCCAAATACAGGGCTCGTGATGACGGTATACTGGTAGTGTGGGAAGATGGGTGCTCACGACTGTAATCACAAATTTCAGCTAAGAAGACACAGAAGAAACTGCTATGCCCTCTCCTACATTTTTCCCACTTGCCTAGATGTTTAATATCTTCACACACACCTAGCATGGTGAGGAGAAGCAGTAAGTAGTAGTCCATGTTGCTTGAGTAATTCATCTGGTCCACTACCTGAATTACTTTGAGTAATTCATCTTATATTCGAGCTATTCTAAATCTTAATGTTCCTAAATATACTTTTTAAACTAAAACTCATGAAGTCCTTTACCTCACTTCAGATTGGTGAAACTGTGGGGAGAAGGTACAAATCACATTCCACTAACCCCAAGACCTTTCTCTACTGGAGGCCTTCTGTGGTAGTTTGGATTATAGTTCCCAACTTTTCGCTCCCTCCCTGTAAAAAGGATTATAAATCCACAGCCTTTACCATTTAGCTTTGCAAGAGAGCAGAGTTTGCAAAGTAAACATCTCTACCCAAATGACTTTAGATCTAGCCTTGGGACTTGTTTTGACCAATAGAATGTGGGTAGAAGTGACATGTGTCTGTTATGAGCAGAAGTCTTAATGGGTATGGCAAACTTTCACTAGCAACTTTTGTACTTCTGTCATTCACCATGCAAAAAGCTCATCTCAGATACCTGTTGTTCTTCAGCCCAGGTCCCGTGGATGAGCAGACCTGAATCAGGCCCAAATCCTGGACCCAAGGCAACCAGCAGATCCATGAACAATAAATAAAGGAGTATTTTTGTTAGCTACTAAAATATTGGGGTTGTTTGTTACTGTAGCTAAAGGTGACTGATACATCTTCCAAATCCAATGCATCAACAGGCTGCTCTGTAACTTGCAAACCAGAAGACTTCATAAAGGTATGGGACATTTGTCTATCTCTGTTGCTAACATACGAACAACCAAAAAGAGGTACCCTCAGCAAAATACCCAGATGTCTGTCAGTTCGTTAGAAGATAGCATTCTATTTCTTCCCCCTATGTAACTGCAGAAGGATCTCTGGCAGGCATTTCAGAACTGTTAGCTACATTTTCCTTCTTTAAACCTATATGGAAAGGAAAGCTGACAAGAGTTTTATTTCTTCAAGCCGCTTGACACACTCTATTGTTAGGGGTAGTCTAGAATCTCCACCACTGAGGCTTACCATTCCTTTATTTACCCTCCTCTGTACATGAGAAATATCTATAGCTGTTATAGTCAGTATTGAAATAAGTATGCATTGTAAGGACACCGTATGTTACCAGTTGATCAAAGGAAAACAACGAAATGAATGAAGAGCAAGAAATGGCTGAAGTCTCTAATAATATAGACAACTGATGACACTAGGAATGGAGCACAGATTGCCAGGTCTTGACACTGACTTTTCAAAGCCTTACGTCCATCTGTTCTTCATAATATGAACCTGTCATCATATTTCTCAATCTCTGAATTTCTCCCCTTTCTCTCTTTTTTGTTTCTCTATTTCTTTTATATAAGACTGAATAATGTTGAGCTGCTTTCACCCTAAGAAGCTGTGAATTGCTAGGTTCTGTTTAGTTCCTGGTGTAATTGGCAACAATTGAATTTGAATAGCAGTTTAGTTTTCACATCTTTTATTTATTAACGTTCTTCAAAATATAGAAATAAAAGGGTAAAAAACAGCTTTACATAATATAGGGAATGTCAAGAAAAGAAAAAAATGAGGACAAAGAAAAAATAGAAACTGAATAAAAATATGAGTTTAGTTCTATCTAGAAAGTTTCAGTTTTTACATATTCATACCAATGTGTATTTCTCATTTGAAGCAGTGTCAATCCATATATATTACAGCTATAGGGTTTATCCATTTAACAAACAGCCATTGATTAGGTAAGTAATGTTCAGAAAGAAGTAAAGGTCTTCACTTAAAATGTTAGAACAGCAAAGGAGTAGGTAAGACTAGCTGAAGTCCATATAAATAGTTGGGCATCACTGCGTATGAAATGAATACTGGTTCTGTTCCTAGCACACACAGGCATGTTCAGTTTGTCCTAAGTGCACTTTTCTGTGTGTACATCATACTTCAATAAAAACTGCTTTTCAGAATTAATCTAGAGAAAAAGAAACTAATGCTTGGTCATTTTCCTTCCTGAGAACTGGTGATAAACATACTTATGAACTAGCTATACTGGTCAAAAACCAAGGGGAGAATTAGCAAAAAAAAAAAAAATAATACAGAAAGTTTAAAAATGCACTAATGATAAAATCCTTCCTGTACCATACAGTTCCCTCTTGTGTACAAATGGATGGAAACAGTGGTGTGCACTGTCCAAGGCACATACACTCTTTGTCCTCTCTTACCAGGTTTGGAAACCTTCAAGTGGCTCTTTCCTCCTGGGCACTAGACCTACAATCCTGGGTACTTGGGTCGGTGGATCAGGGACCAGGTTCTCAAAGTGCAAGGGTTCAAGTACCAGCTCAACCACGCCCTGCTGTACACACTGTGCAGGTATTTAACTCACCGAATCTCAGCTTCATCATCTATTAAGTGGGGATAATAATAGTACCTGCTTCATGGGATTGTTGCATAGAACTATGTGCCTGGTACCTAGGCAGTGCTCAAAAAATGTTAATTGTTGGGGTGCCTGGGTGGCTCAGTCGGTTAAGCATCCAGCTCTAGGTTTCTGCATGAGTAGTGATTTTGGTGTTGTGGAATCGAGCCCTGCATCTGCTTGTCCTCTCCCTCTGCTCCTCCCATTCTCTCTCTCTCTGTCTCCTCTTTCTCAAATAAATAAATAGGTAAAATCTTTTTAAAAATTATTGGGGTGCCTGGGTGGCTCAGTCGGTTAAGCATCTGCCTTCAGCTCAGGTCATGATCCCAGGGACCTGGGATGGAGCCCTGCAGCTGGCTCCCTGCTCCATGGGGAGTCTGCTCCTCCCTCTCCCTCTGCCGCTCCCCCTGCTTGTGCGCTCTCACTCTCTGTCAAATAAATAAATAAAATCTTTTTTAAAAATGTTAATTATTATCATAACTTCTATGGTAATGGTTCAATATACAAAACAGGAACAACTGAGGGAAGAAAAAATAGCACTTAATTCTGCCCAAATTGCTTTTTCCATAAGAGTAAAAAAATGGCCAAAGCGTTCATGAGAGAAGTGCACCGATGTTCACAAGTTACTTTAAAATGCACCAAGGGCGGGTGCCTGGGTGGCTCAGTCGTTAAGCGTCTGCCTTTCGCTCAGGTCATGATCCCAGGATCCTGGGATGGAGCCCCACATCGGGCTCCCTGCTCAGCGGGAAGCCTGCTTCTCCCTCTCCCACTCCCCCTGCTTGTGTTCCCTCTCTCGCTGTCTCTCCCTCTGTCAAATAAATAAATAAAATCTTTAAAAAAAAAAAACATTTAGGGGCACCTGGGTGGTTCAGTCAGTTAAGCGTCTGCCTTTGGCTCAGGTCATGATCCCAGGGTCCTGGGATCGAGCCCCGCATCAGGCTCCCTGCTCAGCAGAGAGCCTGCTTCTCCCTCTCCCTCTGCCTGCCGCTCTGCCTACTTGTGCTCTCTATCTCTCTGTCAAATAAACAAATAAAAAATATCTTTAAAAAAAACCTAACATTTAAATAAAATAAAATGTACCAAGGGACGCCTGGGTGGCTCAGTTGGTTGCGTGTTTGACTCTTGGTTCAGTTCAGGTTGTGATCTCATGGGTCCTGCCCTGCATTGGGCTCCACGCTCAGTGGGGAGTCTGCCTGAAGATTTTCTCCCTCTACCCCTCCCTACCCCCACTCTCTCTCTCTCTCTCTGGAATAAATAGATAAATCATTTAAAAAATTAAAAAATAAAATGCACCAAAAAATAAGTTAAATGGATGGATGGATGGATGGATGGGTGGCAGGATCAATAGATAGATATGTAATAAAACAAATATACTGAAATGTTCATTGTAGAATCTAGGTGATGGGCATGGGGGTGTTCACAGCACAATTTTTCAATTTTTCTGTATATAGATGATGGGTAAAAAAGTAAATGGCATAAATATTTAACTTCTGCATAATAGCTAAGTATAAGCAGAGACCCTATACTGTACAGCTTCAAGTTAAATATAAACACCTAACTATGGATTTGTTCTTCTCTTTCTGAACTTCAATTTTCCTTTCTCATTTCAGAAAAATGTTTACTTTTACCCCAAATTCTTCTATCTTGTCCGATGTTCCAATTAATACTTCTTTCTTGTTCTGTTTATAAGCAGATTTTGTGTTCAAAGCCTTCTTCCTATACAAATTGATAAGAACCATGAAGCCCACCTGGTTTATCTTACCCCAAGAAAATAAAAGAAGAAATGTGGGGCCCCTTCTCTTTTAACAGCCCAATGGGCATGATCCAATTATCCCAGAGATCTAAGTTATTTATATTTTATCCATCCTTTAAAATTAGGCAAATTCTAAGGCGATGTGTTCCAAGACTACATTAATTCTCTATAGAGAAATGTGGTTTTCTTTGTTCAAAATTCTATCATTGTTACCTCTTTTTGTAAAGTGCTTCCTATTTGGCCCATTATTGTCTGGATCAACAAAACAAGAGAAATCTCTGGCAGACACAGCTGTTTTGCCTTTTGCATAGCCTTTCCCCACTTTCTTCCTTGCTTACCAGCTCAAAAAAAAAAAAATTGAAGTGGAGGCAAAGAGGAACCCAAGTGAGTTGTACTGGACTTCCCATTTCTCCCTAGTTAAAATAACATGATTGAAAGCTGAAAATGCTTAAGAATTTAGATCAGTTATGGATACTGTAGCATCCATGTCTGCAAAGTCTTTGACTGTTTTCCCATTGAAAGATGCAATACTTGAGGGGCGCCTGGGTGGCTTAGTTGGTTAAGCGTCGTGATCCCAGGGTCCTGGGATGGAGCCCCAAGTCAGGCTCCTTGCTCCATAGGGAACCTACTTCTCCCCCTCCCTCTGTCTGCTGCCCCCCCTGCTTGTGCTTGCTCTCGCTCTCTGTCAAATAAATAAAAATCTTTAAATAAATAAAAAAAAGAAAGATGCAATACTTGAAAGAGAGGCCGAGGAAATGAGACTAGTTTTTCCAACATTTAAAATAAGAAATCTACAAGGAATACAAGGTTGGGAATGGCTTTTAGGTAGTCAACCAGAACAGTCTGCAACAAGTATCTTTATAATAAGTACAAAATAAAATGACCATCTTATTGGTAGAGGGTAAGAAAGAACATAGGTTTACTTTGCTACCAGGTGATCATTTCGAGTGCTAGTAATTTATCAACACCTGAAAACAATTTCTAGTTATGTTATATAATTCTTGACTTTTTTATTGTGATGCTCTGACATCAATGCCTGTCCCTATCAGTATTTTTTTAAGGTTTTTGCCTTTGTTTTATTTTCATTGTAGGATAATATACATACAGTAATTATAGAATATGCTCTAATTTCAGCTCAATACATTTTGACATAGGTGCATACCTGGGTCACCACCACCAGACCAAGATCTAGAATATTTCCAGCACCCAGAAGGCTCTCACGATCTCTTTCTGTCAATACCTACTCTCAAAAATAACCACTATTCTGGGGTGTCTGGGTGGCTCAGTCGGTTGAGCAGCTGATTCTTGGTTTTGACTCAGGCCATGGTATCAAGTTCATGGGATTGAGCCCAGAGTCAAGCCCGAAGTTGAGCCCCGCTTGGCAGGGAGTCTGCTTGTCCCTCTCCCTCTGCTCCTCCCCCGCCACCCCGCTCACCCTTGCTCTCTGTCTCTCTCTCCCTCTCTAATAAATAAATAAAAATTAAATTAAAAATAACCATTATTCTGACTTCTATCATCATGTATTAGTTTTGCCTGTTCTTGAACTTCATTTCAATGATTTATACAGTATATACTGTTTTGTAACTGGCCTCTTTCATAATATCCATGAGAATCAGTGGGGGTTCTGTTTGTTTTCTTATTTGTTTTTGGCTGAGTAGTATTTCATTGTATGTACATATTGTAAATTATTCATCTATTCTTCTATTGATGAGCATTTAGGTTGTTTCCAATGTGAGGCTATTATGAGAAGGCTGCTATAAACATTCTTATAATGCTTGTCTTTTGACAAACATGTGCACTCATTTCCCTTGGGTACTTTTCTAGGAGTGGAATTTCTGGATTATATGGTAGGGATATACTCAACTTTAGTAAATACTGCTGAACAACTTTGCAAAGGTTTATCCCCCTATTTGTTTGCAGTTTCCAAAGGAAGGCATTAACATGCTCCCCAATGCTACCTCTTCTCATTGATCCAGTACTTCTAAAGAGAAGTCTAACAACACCTCATTTTTCCTCCATGACTGGCCCCACATCATCCTTTCAGCCTTTCTCTGTTCCTCTAACTACGAAGGCCTGCTAAGAACTTACACTAAGTGAATATTTAAGGCTCTCTCATGACCTAATAAAAAATAAGCAGATAAAAGCAAATGATTTTTAGGCCCATTTTATTTTTTTTAAAGATTTTATTTGGGGCGCCTGAGTGGCTCAGTCGGTTAAGCGTCTGCCTCCGGCTCAGGTCATGATCCCAGGGTCCTGGGATCGAGCCCCGCATCGGGCTCCCTGCTCTGTGGGAAGCCTGCTTCTCCCTCTCCTGCTTCCCTGCTTGTGTTCCCTCTCTCGCTGTGTCTCTCTGTCGAATGAATAAATAAAAAATCTTTAAAAAAATAAAAAAATAAAAATAAAATAAAAATAAAAGATTTTATTTATTTATTTGAGAGAGAGAGCGTGCACACAAGCTGGGGTTAGGGGCAAAGGGAGAAGCAGACTCCCCGCTGAGTAGGGAGCCCAGTACAGAACTCCATCCCAGGACCCCGGGATCATGACACAAGCCAAAGGCAGACGCTTAACTGACTGAGCCACCCAGGCATCCCTAGGTCCATTTTAAGTCCATCTCATTTCATGAACTTGAGTAACTCTTTTTTCCTTTTCCTTTTTTTTCCCCTTCAGTTCATGCCTTGGTGGTTTAAAGAAACGAATGCCACTAAACTCTGGGTACATTGTGAAAATAAATGAGTAAAGTTCTTGAGGCTTCCCAGGGACAGGAAGGAGGATGGGAGGAAACGGTTGCATAAATGTAATCATTATTGTAATCGGCCTGCAGTGCTATGAATAAGTCATAATTATCTCACAATCGGAGTTAATGCTGTGATGCTTTCTCTTGTCGTGTCAACATATGCACGTACATCTCAAGAAGAACCACAGAGCTGCTCCAATGCTGAACACCCCAAGCCCCTACTGTACACACGTATTGTACATTGACCTCACGTTCTAGGAAAACATTCACTACCCTCAGGACTAGGAGGGGCATTTTTACCCATAGAGGCCTCACCTTTCCCTATTCAAATCATTACTGACTTTGTGTGTGGAAACTCCCATAGCATTCAACTATAATAATGGCCTATTTATATTGAATTGGAAGGGGGCCTATTTCTGACATTTCTGCAGGTGCATTCTTAATTTAAACTAACACAAACCCAAGAAAAATGTCATATTCTTGTGCATATGGATGCTCCCAACCTCGTCTTCATTCCACTCTTATGAGTTGTCAGGAAAAGAAAAAAAAGAAAAGAAAACTAGAGAAATAAGATAATGAGAATGAAACCTGGAAAACTGTTGTGTCCATAAAATGGTGCATATTAAGGGTGCTAAGTTGGATACCAGTAGTTTCATTCTGGGCCAGCTATTTTGTTGTTCTCAGATTTTTTTTCCTAAGTACATCAAGAGGCAACGCCAAACCCAGGATGTGTGTGCTGATTTCCGACAGATTAAGTGGTCCCTGGGGTCAAAGTTCAAGGTTCCCTCAGATGCTCTGTCTCTTCAGCACCAAGACTCAGTTGATGCGTTGTCCTTATCGGGCCCCTGACAAACTAAACACGAAGCTCAGCAGGAGGAAGGGCCGGGGCCCTGGTGGGTTTTTCAAGCTCTCCAGGTGACTCTAATGTACAGCCAGCTTTGAGAGCCACCTCTGTCCATCCCGCCTTGCACGTAGGCACTAAAAGGAAGGCAGCATCACCTAAACTGTGACAGCCACATTCAGAATATCACCGATGAGATCTGTAATAACTACATATGATGTGAAAGGGTAACTAGACTTATAGTGATGATTTCGTAACGTATATAAATGTCAAGTCACTGCATTGTATGCCTGAAACTAATATATTACTGTATGTCAACTGTTCTTCAATTTGAAAGAAAAAACAAAAACAAGTTAAAGTGAGACACTGCCTGGGACATAAGGCACTCTCAATGAGCCCTGGTGGAATTGAATCATGATGAGGAAATGCTATGTAATTGTTAAATTCTATATGTCTGCATTGTTATTATAGACTTTAGAATTGGAACCAATCTTACCTAGTTTGTAAATTTTACTAAATTCTAAACCAATGTAAAATAATACTTTTTTGCAAAACAAAAGAAGGAGAATCAGGAAAACCATGAGAGTGGCAGGCAAGGCGGCTAATCAGGCTGCTCATAGAGAACATAATAGAAGTTCTTCGTCTTGTCCCAATGTTCATCAACTTCTAAAGATATAAACATTTTGATGTGGGGGATCTAGAAGGGCTCTGATATAGGCTGCTTAACTAGAGCATGGGCCCTGATCAGAAACCATGTGTCTTTTTTTTTTTTTTTTAAGATTTATTCATTCATTTGAGAGAGAGAGAGAGAAAGAGCGGGGAGAGGGGCAGAGGAAGAGGCACAGACTCTCAAGCACACTCCTCACTGAGCGCGGAGCCCAAAGCAGGACTCGATCTCACAACCCTGAGATCATGACCTGAGCCGAAATCAAGAAGTCTACCCAACTGAGCAACCCAAGTGCTTCTAAGACTATATGTCTTAAGAGACCAGCACAGTCCCCCCAGAAGAGTCTATTTTGTATGTGTGTGTTGATATGCTTTTTGAATAACAGGACAGGGTAGTTACATGGCCCACTACCAGAGGCAGGAATAAGAAGAGGGAGGACAAATGAAGAATGTCCTGGTACTAGTTCTCCATCTGGCCCCAGAAGACAGAGCCTGAATTCCAACCAAGAGAAATGCAGAGAGGGGCATGCCTGGCTGGCTCAGTTGGTAGAAGTGTGACTCTTGATCTAGGGGCAGTGAGTCCAAGCCCCATGTTGGGTTTAGAGATTACTTTAAAAAAAATAAGAGAAGTGCAGGGAAAAACTAAAAAGACCATTTACCTAAAGATTCTATGAGGCATGACTTGGGGGAAGCATACGCAATTCTGTGGTCTCCCATGTTCCCTAAGTACCACCATGCCTCCCCAGGATGAGTGCCCTGTGCACAATCCCCTTGGCATTCCCAGAAGAGGCACCAGAGAAAACACAGTGGGAACCAGAGGCATCATCAAGGAGTGTCAGGAGCAAAAGCCATCAATAGGGAGGATGTGGAGCATGAAAGAAACAATACGGCAACTCTGCATGATGATCCCTGAGCGCACGGAAGCTTCCTCCTAAAGACAAAGAGAAATCCTTTTGGGGAGAAAGGGGCTTTATGGAGGCTGAAAGTCCCTCCTGAACTAGAAAATCTGGATTCCCAACATTAACACAATTCCATCTGTATCCACTAGTAAGTGAGGCCCAGAGATATCCATGTTACAATAATTTATTGTACGATACTGAAAAGAAAACTGACCTGCCAAATATATGTGTTCTCTTAAATTTTCACCTCTTTTCGTGAATTAATAAAGACTTGTGAATAAAAGAAGGCTGTATAGCAAGGGAAGTCCTACTGCTGCAAAATTACTCAGAAAGGCATCAAATAATTTTTAACGTGTATCTTAAAATCAGTTTTTCTCTTTCACCATAATACCTATTGGAAACTTCTGAATCGATTGGCAAGTAAATCATAATATCTTCCCCCATGCAAAATCTACTGGCAAAACAGAGTCAGAACAGAGTAAGAAGAAAAAGGTATCTTTGGTGAGGGGGAAGTAGATACCACTATTCTATCACATTGTTGAGTTCATTCCCACCATTCAAGAAAGTTGAACCCTCCACAGAGCTGGAATGACTCATAGATCCAGAGGCAGCAAATGGCTCCCGATAAACTCCTGGTTTTTCATCATAAGGATTTCAGGCTCGTGACTTAAGCCACTGACATTGGGCTTTATTTATTGCCCAAGCATACTGGCCTCTGCCAAGCACACATTCAAAAAAAAAAAGAAATGTGGCCTCACAGAGTGAATCCAAGGGACTAATAAGCTCAGAAAAAATGCTAGCAAACCACCGCAGGTTAGGAAGCAAATTCCAGACAGCGAGCCTGACTCTCAAGATCTCTGCTTAATAACTTCCACTAAATATAATTGAGACAAACTCATACTTGCAGTGCTCTGAACAGAGCCGTTAGTGCCACAACTGAAACAAAAAGTTGAAAACACTCCCCAACTTACTGAAGTTAAAAAAGAAAAACTCTTTTTCCTACTTAGTTTCCCTTCTACTTTCTCCTACTTTGAGAACATAGATATTTTCCAATTTTTAGCACTTGATCATAACAGAAGAAAGAAGTGCCCATTTCTCAAAAAAACTTACAGCCACAAAAACATAGAAATAAACAAGCAAAGCTTTACTCTAATAGTATGCTTAGGAGTGCAGACCCTAGGAGCACCTTGTAGGCAAAACTACCTCATACCTGGTCGTTAGCATGCCTTGATAATTAGAATCCTTTGGATGAGGTCCAAGACAGAATTCCATATACCCAATTCTATGTTAATATTCAGAGCACTAGAGAAGTGCCAATTTGTTTCCCCAAACAAAGATAAGAGCCACCCAGGGGCTCTACTTTCTAAATGAAATCATATTTAATAACCCCTAGCACATCATTTGAATTGGCCAAAACATTGTTGCTATCCCATTGAGATTTACGTTAGGGAGAGCAGCAAATGGGAAGTCACAGTACAGCTTTGTCATTAGCTGGGTTTACACCCAAAATACTAATACAGAGCTCTCATATCTAGGGTGGAAAGCAGTGCTGAGGCTCAAGGTCCAAAAAGGGTCTCTCTCTGTTCTGAATCCAAATGTGAGAAAAGAGAAAAAGAGATGGCTTGGCCTCCAATACTGTGTGCAAGAGGGCCAGACTCTGACCCATATAAGGAGAAAGCAGATGAATTCTAATGTGCTGCCCAGCTTTGTGGAGGAAGAGTAAGAATAATGAGCCACATCCCTGTGTCTGACGTGTGAATACTAGGACCCCAGAAGCTGGGACGCGTGAAACATCCTGGCCAAACTCAGCAATCCAGACAAGTCAAACGTTTGCTCAGAGTAGGGTTTCCAAGCACCAAGTGAGCTATCAGTAAGGAAAAAATGTGCAGTATGTCAATGAGCATGCTGGTAGGGGGAAATCTGCCATACCAAGCTAACAGAGACAGCTAAAGGGGCTGGAGAAATTGAGAACTAGGTCTCAGGGGTCAAATCCTGAGTTTATCACTTACCAACTTTGTGATTTTGTCAAGTTACTTCTCCTGGGCCTCAATTTCATCATCTGTAAAATGAAGCTGGTAACGGCACCTATCTCATATGGGTTAAGTAAGTTAAAACACTTAAAGCACAAAATAGCACCTGGTACATCATTGACAGTATGTGAGCTATTATTATTTACAATTTCTTCTGATGAATTCAAATTATAACCTTTAGCCAGAAATGGATTACGATTAAAAACAGTACATTTTAGGGCACCTGGGTGGCTCAGTTGGTTAAGCATCTGCCTTCAGCTCAGGTCATGATCCCGGAGTTCCGGGATCAAATCCCACATCGGGCTCCCTGCTCAGCAGGGAATCTGCTTCTCCCTCTGCCCTTCACCCTGCCTGTGCTCTCTCTCTCGCTCGTTCTCTCTCTCTCAAATAAATAAATAAAGTCTTTAAAAAAAAACAGGACATTTTAAACAAAAAAGTCAGTGATAGGAGAAATGAGATCGATTGGGCTGGAGATGAAAAAACAAAAAATAACATATGGGAATCAAATGAATCCTTCTCTAGCAATTGGCAGTACATAAAATGAAAATAATGTACTTAAAATGCCCTCACGATGTCATTTAAAGACAGAATAAAATGGTGGCTGAATTCGTTACAGGCTTTAAGCTTTTATCATGTTAAAACAGTGCACGAGTCATCAGCAGAGTTGAAGCAGTGAAATTTTTCAAAATAGTTCTGCGGTCCTTGCCAAGTTACAACATCATTTGGAAACAACACACAGTGAGCATAAAAATAAGGCTCTTGTTTCTTTCAGCATAAATTAAACAACTTAATGTTACTGAAAAAATTATGCAAACAAAATTTAAATCTGATTATATAAGTACACATAGGATCTTTCAAAGCAAAATGCCACAAGGCACATAGAAAAAAGCTGACTGGAAAGAAACAGACAATGTGGTTTAAAAAACGGACAAAAGACTTAATTAGGTACTTCACCAAAGAGGATATTCAAACAGGTGTTACAAATATAGGGAAAGGGACCCCACTTAGTCATCAGGGTAATGTTAATTAAAACTGCAATGCCATATCGCTACACAACCACAGGATAGGTAAAATGGAAGAGACAGACAATACCAAGTGTTGCCAAGGGCGTGGAGCTACTAAAACTCTCTACCACTCCTGGGGGTGAGGGAGAATGAATTGGTTCATACATTTTAGAAAACTGTCAGTATCTACCAAAGCTGAGCATAAGCACTCCTTCTGGGGCAGTGATTCCATGCCTACTTATATACCCACCTGAAATGCATACAAATGTCTACTGAAAGGCATGCACAAGAATGCTTACAGCAGCACTGTGCATAATAGTGAAAAATAGGAGACCGCCAAATGTACACCAACAGGAGAAGGGAAAAGAACATTGTGGTATGTTCACACAATGGAATATGATACAGTAAGGAGAATAAATGAACTATGACTACACAAAATAACCCAATGAATCTCATGAACAAAACTTTTTTTTAAAGATTTTATTTATTTATTTGTCAGAGAAAGAAAAAGTACAAGCAGGGGGAGCAAGGAGCCCAATGCAGAACTCGATCCCAGGACCCTGGATCATGACCTAAGCTGAAGGCAGACGCTTAACTGACTGAGCCACCTAGGCACCCCCAGATGAACAAAACTTTGAGAAAAAGAATGCAGCCAGAGAAGAGCATGTATTATATGATCCCATTCAGATAAAGTTCAAAGGCAGGCAAACCTAATCCACAGAGTTAGAAGTCAGGATAGTGGTTACTCCCGGGAGACAGAGACTGAGGCTATACAAACAGGATCTGGGGTTCTGGTTACACTGTCTTGTTCACTTTATAAAAATTTATTAAGCTTTCCCATTATGAATTGTACACTTTATGTATGGCATATTTCAATAAAAATTTCACACTTTTAAAAAATGTTCAGTAAACACTGATTTACTGATATTGCAACACAAATGGAAGTTCCATGAAGGGAAGAGATATCTGTCTCTTTTATTCACTGATGTGTCCTAAGCACCTAGAACAGTACCTGATACAGAGCAGGTGCTCAACAGAATGAATGGTAGATAAGCAGACTGCTCTAAAGATACAATCTGTACCATTACCTGCAACAGCTAGAATAGAAACCAAGAACAGTGCCTAACACATAATAGATGCTCCATTGATATTTACTGAATAAATGGTTATCTGCTCAAGGGCTGATGTTATATGAAGTCCATAATTCACCTGCATATGAGTATGGATTTGTGTATTTCTCCTTTTTGCCTGTTTTTATATATGTTCTTCCGGGTCACTACAAAGAAGACTTTTAGTATATAAACCACTTATCATTTATTAAACAGGAATACAAGTCTTTAAGGGGCGCCTGGGTGGTTCAGTCGGTTAAGCATCTGCCTTTGGCTCAGGTCATGATCCCAGGGTCCTGGGATGGAGGCCCCGCGTCAGGCTCCCTGCTCAGCAAGGAGTCTGCTTCTCCCTCCGCCCCTCCTCCCTGCTTGTGTTTTCTCTCTCTCAAATAAATAAAATCTTTTACAAAAGGGAATATAAGTCTTTTTTTTAAAAAGATTTTATTTATTTGACAGAAAGAGCACAAGCAGAGGGAGAGAGAGGGAGAAGCAGGCTCCCTGCTGAGCAAGGAGTCTGATGCGGGACTCGATCCCAGGACCCTGGGATCATGACCCGGGCCGAAGGCAGCCGCTTAACTGACTGAGCCACCCAGGCGTCCCGGAATATAAGGCTTTAAGTATGTTGACAAGTTTTAGTTTATTAAAAGAAATTTTATAATAGTGAGTCCTTTACTGAAGAAACTGGAGAAACAGGAGCTTCAATCAATGCTGGTACCACAATGTTTCAACTACAGTTCTTACTCTATCTAGACTAGCTCTAAGCATTAATAAGATGTCAGCATCTTTCAAAATCGGGTTCAAAAATGCCATGCAAACTGTCAATTTTATTAAGGAGCAGACTTTAAATTGCAGACTTTTCAGAGATGTTTGTAATTATATGGGCAGCAATTTCCTTTTTTTGTATTAAAGGCCAATAGCTGTCTCAAGGCGAGGTGTGAGTACTAATTTTTCAGATGAAACAAGAAATCAGTATATTTTTAATGAAGAAATTTTCTGCAGAGACAGATTTAGATTTTCCCTTCCCTCCTTTAATAATGGAACACCTGAGACCTGAGTTGTACCTGGACCCATGACCATCTGGCCAAACACTACGTTTCCCAGCCTCCCTTGCAACCAGGTATGATCAAGTGACAAAGTTCTCCCATATTCCCACTGGCTGCAGTACGGACTCATCTTACACCACGACCAGGAAGCCGCATGTTGGGGCTGGCAGAGCAATAAGACAGAATGTGCCTGGAGCTCTCAATGACCTTGGAGAGCAGAACCACCCTTGCAGCCCTGGATTGCCTCCGTTTGGATTTTACATAATAGAAAAATAGACTTCTGGTCTTGTTTAAACCACAACATTGTGGGGTCTTTTTGCTACAACACCTTATATTAAAACTTAATGAGGGGGCGCCTGGGTGGCTCAGTTGTTAAGTGTCTGCCTTCGGCTCAGGTCATGATCTCAGGGTCCTGGGATGGAGCCCCGCATCGGGCTCCCTGCTCAGCGGGAAGCCTGCTTCTCCCTCTCCTACTCCCTCTGCTTGTGCTCCCTCTCTCGCTGTGTTTCTCTCTGTCAAATAAATAAATAAAATCTTTAAAAATAAAAACTTAATGAGTACAAACCCCAATAACTAAAATATCCCTGAAATAGAACATAATACACTCACTTTGTTTCTCTTTTCTCCACTCCCTGAATATGGAGACAGGATCATGGTCCCTCAAATTTCTCTGGAACATGTGAATGTTAACTTACATGGCAAAAAAGACTTTATAGATGTGATGAAGTTAAAGGATCTTGAGATGGGGAGATGAGCCTGGATTACGCTGGTGGGCCCAATACAATCACAAGGGTCCTTATAAGGGGAAGCAGGAGGGTCAGAGTCAGAGGAGGAGATGTGATGATAGAGTCAGAGGTTCGAGGAATGCACTTGGAAGATGGAGAGAGATGACATGAGAAAAGGAAAGCAGGTGGCCTGTAGAAGGTAGAGAAGGCAAGGACTGGTTCTCCCTTAGAGCCTGCAGAAGGAATTCAGCCCTGCTGCCACCTTAATTTTAGCCCCATAAGACCCATGTCAGATGTCCGACCTCCAGAACCATAAAATAACACATTTGTGGTTATTTGTTGCAGCAGTGACAGGAAACTAATACACTTTGCCTCTGCTAATATTGCCCATCAGACACATGGGTCTTCCAATGTTTCAAGCACACCAAGCACTTTCATGCCTCAGAACCAATACCCATGGTGTTCCCACTGCCTCGAATTGTCTGGAATAATTTGTCTTCTTCCACATTATTAAATAGCAGGTTTGATCAAGGCTCATCCTAAACACCAGCTCCTCAGAGAGGGCTTCCATGCCAACCCAATCTAAAGCAGCCATCATTATTCTCTTTCAGAGAGCACTGCTCTTTTCCATCATAAAAACCCATTATTTGTAATTATTTAGTTGTTTGTTTACTTATTTATTATTCTGCTTCTCCCTCTCCCGCTCTCCCTGCCTGTACTCTCTCTCTCTCATTGCGTCAAATAAATAAAATCTTTAAAAAAAAAAAGAAAAAGAACAGTGAGAGGTCAAAGATTCCCATAAATGACATCATAAATTGCATTATAAGACACAGATTTTAACTGGCTAGAAACTCTTTCACGGACTCCAAATTGTATACTTACCAGTTGAAAAAAGAGAAGAGCTTTTTAGCTATTGCTAATGATTAACTTTAAAACTAAAATGTCTCATAATTCCTCTTGCATGATTCTATTTGACATTCAGATGAGTCATAAGACATTATGGCAAGTTATTACAAACTACTGCCATTTGCAACTTATTACCATTTGCAACTATTCAACTATATGAGTTAAGCTTTTTTTATACTGTACAGTCAAAGCGAATACAAAGTAAACTGGCTACGGGAAGCAGGGCCTCAAAGAAATATTTGTATACTCCACAGCAGCCTTATTCACAATAGCCAAAAGGGGGAAAGCAACCCAAGGATCCATCAAGGGACGAATGGATAAACAAATGTGGTGTATACATACAATGGAGTACTATTCGGCTTTAAAAAGGAAGGAAATTCTGACACAGTGCTACAACCTTGAGGAGATTATGTTAAGTGAAATAAACCAGTCACAAAAAGACAAATACTGTGGATGGGGGGGATGGTAAAATAGGTGAAGGGGATGAAGAGTACACTTCGGATGAGCACTGAGTAATGTACAGAATTGCTGGATCATTATATTGTACACCTGAAACATCACACCTGAAATGACAGAACACTGTATGTGAATTATACTTGAATAAAAAAAAGACAAAAAGACAAATACTGTATGATTCCACTTGTATGAAGTACCTATAGTAGTCAAATTCACAAAAATAGAAAGTAGAAGAGTGGACACCAGGGGCTGCAGGGAGGGGAGAATGGGGAGTTAGTGTTTAATGGGTACAGAGTTTCAATTTTGCAAGATTCAAAGAGTTCTGGACAATGGTTTCACAACAGTGTGAATTTCCTAACACTATTGAACTGTACACTTAAAAATGGTTAAGACAGAGAGGTACCTAAGTGGCTCAGTTGGTTAAGTACCCAGCTCTTGATCTCAGATCAGGTCTTGATCTCAGGGTCCTAAGTTCAAGCCCCATACTGGGCTCTACACTGGGTGTGGAGCCTCCTTAAAAAAGAAAATGGTTAAGATGGTACATTTTACTTGTGTTTCAGCACAGTTAAAATTTTTTTTAATTTAAAAATATGTAAATTGGCTACTGATATGGACATGAGACTAACAACTTATATATGTACAAAGATAAGCATAAACCTATTAATGTTAGCATATCAATAGTTTAATATGATTAAATCAATAATACTTTATCAATGGCTTTATCTTAAATGTATTAATAGTCACAAAATAGATATTTATAAATTTATACTATTAAAACACCTGCCTTTCATCTTCTCTCTTATATGAGTTCTGCATAATATTTCATTTAAAAGAAATCATTTTATTGCTGAAAATCTTTGAGAACCACAAGATCATGAAGATTCACCCTAATCCAGTGTGGAGCAGGACCAAGTTCCCCTCCTGTTTCCATCTTTTATTTCTCCCCATGCTCATTCCTGCTGTGAAAGGGTCTTTTAGTGATGCTTATGTTCATTATCTTGACTAAAATAATCATTTCACAGTATACACATATGCCAAAACTATGAAAGTATATACTTTAAATATGTGCAGTTTATTACACGTCAGTCAATAATGCAATACAGCAGCTAGAAAATTTTAAAGAGATAAAATATTACATGTCTCCTAAAATACTTTAGCCAAAAAAATAAATATTAGGGGTGCCTGGGTGGCTCAGTCGTTAAGCATCTGCCTTCGGCTCAGGTCATGATCCCAGGGTCCTGGGACCGAGTCCCACATTAGACTCCCTGCTCCGCGGGAAGCCTGCTTCTCCCTCTCCCACTCCCCCTGCTTGTGTTCCCTCTCTCACTGTGTCTCTGTCAAATAAATAAATAAAATCTTTAAATAAATAAATAAATGAATGAATGAATGAATGAATGTTAAACCTGAATCTGACCAAGCCTCTCAACCTCCCCATTTATAGGAACAACAAAAGACAAAAGAATATGTTAAATGACATCATGAGCATACATTCAGCAAAATCTACACCATAGGAAATGCAATAAGACAAATGACTCTATTCCTTCAGCAAATTAACTACAAAGAAAAAGATGGTAGAGGAGCTTATTGATTAAAAGAGATGCAAGAGAGGGGCGCCTGGGTGGCTCAGTCAGTTAAGTGTCCAACTTCAGCTCATGTCATGATCCCAGGGTCCTGGGATTGAGCCCCGCATCGGGCTCCTTGCTCATTGGGGAGCCTACTCCTCCCTCTCCCTCTGCCCAGCCCCCCCCCCCACCTGCTAGTGCTCTCTCTCACTCTCTCTCTCTCAAATAAATAAAATCTTAAAAAAAAAAGATGCAAGAGGCATAATTAATTGCAATATATAGACTTAGATCCCAATTTGAATAGTCTTTTTTTAATTTTTTTTAAAGATTTTATTTATTTTTTTGACAGAGAGAGAGACAGATCACAAGTAGGCAGACAGGCAGGCAGAGGGAGAGGGAGAAGCAGGCTCCCTGCCGAGCACGGAGCCCGATGCGGGGCTCGATCCCAGGACGCTGGGATCATGACCCGAGCCGAAGGCAGATGCTTAACCAACTGAGCCACCCAGGTGCCCCCCGATTTGAATATTTTTTTCCCGATTTGAATAGTCTTAAAAATTGTATGAGATAATCATGGTAACTTGACATTTATCTAGATATTTGACAACATGAAGAAATTATGATTTTTAGGTGCAACAATGGTATCATAGTTGCACTTATTTAAGAGTCCTTCTCTTTCGGGGCACCTGGGTGGCTCAGTTGGTTAAGCGTCTGCCTTCGGCTCAGGTCATGATCCCGGGATCCTGGGATCGAGCCCCACATAGGGCTCCCCGCTCCGCGGGAAGCCTGCTTCTCCCTCTCCCACTCCCCCTGCTTGTGTTCCCTCTCTCTGTCAAATAAATAAATAAAATCTTAAAAAAAAAAAAAGAGTCCTCTTTCATTGATTCACACTGAAATGTTCATGGAAAAAATGATATGATGCCTCAGATTTCATTTTTTTTTGCTTCAAATCTTTATTTAAATTCTAGTTAGTTAACATATACTGTAATATTAGTTTCAGGAGTAGAATTCAGTGATTCATCACTTATATACAACACCCAGTGCTCATCATAACAAGGACCCTCCTCAATCCCTATCACCCATTTAACCCATCCCCCTGCCCACATCTCCTCCAGCAACCCTCAGTTTGTTCTCTATCCTTAAGAGTCTTTCATGGGGGTGGGGGCGCCTGGGTGGCTCAGTCAGTTGAGGTTGAGCGTCTGCCTTCGGCTTGGGTCATGACCCTGGGGTCCTAGGATCAAGCCCGAAGTCTGGCTCCCTGCTCAGCGGGGAGTCTGCTTCTCCCTATGCCCCTCCCCCTGCTTGTGCACAGGCACTCTCTCTCTCTCTCTCTCAAATAAACACATGAAATCTTTTTTTTTTTTTTAAAGAGTCTCTTATGGCTTGTTCCCTCTCTTTTTTTTTTCCTTCCCATATGTTCATCTGCTTTGTTTCTTAAATTCCACGTATGAGTGAAATCATATGGTATTTGTCTTTCTCTGACTTATTTCACTTAGCATAATACACTCTAGCTCCATCCACGTCATTGAAAATGACAAGATTTCATAAATCTAAGTGTAGAATATTGAAAAAAAGGTTAGCCAAGAATTGATAATTATTGAACCTAGGTGACAGGTACCTGAGGGTTCATTATACTATTCTCCCTAATATATGTCTACTTTTTTCTATAATAAAAGGTTTAAAAGTTCCTTAAAAGTTTAAACATTTAAAGATAAATAACATATAAAACAAGAAGTATTGAATGACCCTAACTTCACTATATATATATAGTATTCATATCTGCATACATACATAAAAATCTAAACTATATACTATATATGCTCAAATAAAAAGCAATGTCTCTATTTCACAATGTGGAGCTTGCTCCCAAAAATGATTTTGTCAAACTTAAGTATATGAGCCCTTATGGATATGGATGAAATAACCAAATAACTACTTACACTTTTTGATTGATTGACTGATTTACACATACCTACCTAACCTCACATTTAATATAAACTAAATACTAATTTAGAAATACTGTTTTTATTCCCACTTCACGTTACACAAAAATAATTTTATTTACATTCTTTACATGCCTGTGATCACCAGAACCATGTTGTGAGTCTTCTCACAGTGAGCTTCTGGAATCTATGCTAGATTCTAGAGCATACATCTTCAAGCTGGGTTATGTATACACCCAGGAGTACCCTAAAAGCTCTTCAAGTGACACATGGTGACAGATAGTTTTAAAAGAATCAGTGTCCAGATCCTCAAATTTCTGGACTCTTCTAAAACTGAGCTCCTGCACGCATGTCTATAATAGAGGAACAGGTTTTCTGTTTCTACATCCCCTTTAACAATGTCCCATTTCTAAATTTCCCATGGCATATTGCCCCAAGGTGTCAAGTCCTCCAGGGTGCCACACAAAGGGACAACTCCAAATACAATATGGGTATTGTGTTGAGACAGTGGAAGACGTTCATGGCTAGATAACAAATTCTCTTGCAAGTACAGTGGTTTTCAAGCCTTCATTTTCAACAAAATTGAAGGAGGGACAAATAGATCTGTCAGCCACTAGATGATTTAAATAAAGTTTTGATGACAGACTGCCACGCGACTTTTAGCATCTAACTAGGAGAGAATTCAGAGAATTAAGAAACATGGCTATAAACAAAACTCTTTCTGGGGCGTCTGGGTGGCTCAGATGGTTGGGAGTCTGTCTTCAGCTTGGGTCATGATCCCGGGGTCCTGGGATCGAGCCCCACATCAGGTTCCTGGCTCAGCGGGAAGCCTGCTTCTCCCTCTCCCTCTGCCTCTCCCCCTGCTCATGCTCTCTCTCTCTATCTCTGTGTCTCAAATGAATAAATAAAATCTTTTAAAAAAAAAACAAAACTTTCTATCCCCAATTTCTTACTTACATGAACAAGTTTTCTCAGAGGTTCAGTCTATAAAAAATGAAAACTAGTAATAGAATTGATGCCAAACCCTGTCTCATTCTTGCAATATATAATATTTGTTTAATATATATTATAAATTGAAGAGAATAAGTCTCATCTATCTCACTGAGAGATTCTTTTCCAATATAATCTTTTAAGTTTGATAAGCAGTTACCAAAATGTGTCAAATATCTGTGATTTGGTCAATGTGTAACTCTATCTGGAATCAGTTTGCTAACATATATAGCCTCATGGTCCTGAGAACATTTTTTAACATTTCAAATACACTCACACACACTCTCTCTCTCTCTCACACACACACACACACACACAAATTGGTTTCCAAGAAATATGACAGAGAAGTCAATATGATACTTTCATGCATAAAATGTGTTACATTAGGATAAAATTCTGTGGGGAAAATCAAATGTAATTATTAGTTCATAGTGAATGTATAACAATGTAAATTTTTAAAATAAGTTTTTAGTGGAAGATAGAATTATCAAATCACTATAGAATTTAGATTTTGTTAAATGCATTTAAAGGAATAATAGTTTTATTCGAAAATGTCAATATTTATAATATACTAGAATTGCATCATGTGTAACCAATTAGACTTATAATTAAAATTTTTAAATGTTAATATTAAATTATGAGAAAGTATACTGTTTCCAATATTCTTTTAGAGGCCTGACAAGTAAATTAGTTTGAAGACCACAGTTCTAGAGGCTTCACTGCCATCAAATCCGTTCTGTATGAGGCACATAATTATTTGAGCCTTTGTATGATGTCCGCACTGGAAATTTTATCCTAATTGAAAGTGTCCATTTCTATAACATAGGGATATTGAATTTTTCCATTCATCTTGTGAATGTATACTTATACTTTCTACCAAAAAAAAAAAAAGTTGACCTTTAACAACATCTAATACTTGGTAATTTGAGGTCATACACCCAGGCCTAATTACTCAATAGTGCTACATTTCTTTCCTCCCTTCTACCAATTCTATCAGATGACTTCTAGAAGCATCCAAGACTATCAGTAGTTAAAGTCATTTCAGACTGATATACCTTCCCCAAACAGAAGTCATCCCATGATGAAGAGGTTTTATAAGAATTCACATATAAGGTGATGCCTTCCTTTCTGAGTAATAATTTTAAAAGAAAACCTCATTTATATTTGGGCATACATGGTACATCAAAATATAAATAGTGATGGTCTCTATGTTATTTTTGGTATCTTCCAAAATCTTTGTTTATACAATGAAAACATACTATTTTTATCAATGAAAAAAGAATGTACTATTAAGAAAGACTTACCCAATAATAATGAGTACCCAGACTATGATCTCTAAATATCATTTTCCATTAAAAGGAACCAGGACTTTTTGGAGAAACGGCAAGGTCAGGAAATGTACAATGGGAGACTGCACCAACTTCTATCAGGAAACAAGGAAACTATAATAATTCTGGTGTTGTATAAAAAAAACTAGGGCACCAACTTGAAGAGTCTCCTATTGACCAAAGAGGGGATCATTTCAAAATCATTAACAGTGAGAGGCACCTGGCTGGCTCACTCAATGGAGCATGCAACTCTTGATCTTGTAAGTCTGAGGCCCACATTGGGTATAGAGATTACATAAAAATAAAATCTTGTAAAAAATCATTAAAAATGAAATGTGTTTGCATACATCAAGTATTTGAAAATCCATTAGTTCATAAAATTACTCAAATAAAAAATACATAATATATATACAATGGAATATTACACAGTCATAAAAAAGGATAAAATCGTGCCATTTCTAACATGGATGGACCTAGAGGGTATTATGCCAAGTGAAATAAGTCAAAATGAGAAAGATAAATACCATATGATTTAACTCATACATGGAATCTAAAAAAAAACAAATAAACAAGCAAAAAGCAGAATCAGATCTATAAATACAGAGAACTGATGGTTGCCAGAGGGGAGGCGGGTAGGGAGTTGGGCAAAATAGGCGAGGGGGAGTACAAGACACAGGCTTCCAGTTATGAAATGAATAAGTCACAGGAATAAGAGGTACAGCATAAGGAATATAGTCAATGTTATTGTAATAGCAATGTATCAGGGAGACAAGCTGCACTTGCATAATGTACAGACCTGTCCAATCACTATGTTGCACACCCAGTATTAATGTAACATACACTGTGTGTCAACTATACTCAAACACACACACAATTTTAACTCTGAATGATTAGCTTTGTAGAATGCAAGAGAACCAATTCATTTGCATGAAAATTGGTTAAAAAAAATGAAAAAAAGAAAAAGAAACAAGCATTTATTTTGCCTTTCTTTACAAATACTACCTCAGAGTAACCGAATTGTGAATGACAGAAAGTTTCTCTTCATGGAAGTATTTCAGCTAATGAACGAAGAAGAAATGATAGAATTAGAACATCCCCTATTTAGTCAGTGGACCATAACAATAATCATTAGTTACTGGTAACATCACAGGAAAAGAAACCAACAGATATCATGTGCCTCCTGTATCCAACTCTGTTTATGAAATATTCTTGCTAAAGAATCAAATCTGAATCTGAGCAAACTTCTCTATCTAACTACCAATTTATCACTTTACAGGAAATACAGGGAACATAAGAAGATATTAAATGACACTGGGGGGATGCAATTAGCAAAATCTAGACTCTGTGAAGACTTCTACAGGTCAAAAACCCAGATTCTTCAACAAATAAAAATTTTAGAAAAATAAAGGGATTTGTGGTTTAAAAGAGAAATAAGGGGGTACCTGAGTAGCTCAGTCGGTTGAGCATCTGCCTTTGGCTTGGGTCATGATCCCAGAGTCCTGGGATTGAGCCCCACATCGGGCTCTCTGCTCAGCAGGGAGCCTGCTTCTCCCTCTCCCTCTCCTGCTTCCCCTGCTTGTGCTCTCTCGCGTTCTCTCTGTCAAATAAATAAATAAAATCTTAAGAAAGAGAGAAATAAGACCTATCAACAAATTATAACTAGTGGATCTTATTTGAATCCTGTTTAAAACAAAAGAGAGTGTGAAAAAAGAGATGTTTATGCCAAAGCTGGTGGCATCACAATTCCGGACTTCCAGCTCTATTACAAAGCTGTAATCATCAAGCCAGTATGGTACTGGCACAAAAACAGACACATAGATTAATGGAACAGAAGAGAGAACCCAGAAGGGGACCCTCAACTCTATGGTCAACTAATCTTTGACAAAGCAAGAAAGACTATCCAATGGAAAAAAGACAGTCTCGGGTACCTGGGTGGTTCAGTCGATTAAGCGTCTGCCTTCAGCTCAGGTCATGATCCCAGGATCCTAGGATCGAGTCCTGCATTGGGCTCCCTGCTCAGCGGGGAGTTGGCTTCTCCCTCTGCCCCTCCCGCCCCCCCACCCCCGCTCATGCTCTCTCTCTCCATCTCACAAAAATAAATAAATAAAATCTTTTTAAAAAAAAGACAATCTATTCAACAAACGGGTTTGGGAAAATTGGACAGCCACACGCACAAGAATGAAACTGGACCATTTTTTACACCATATACAAAAACAGACTCAAAATGGATGAAAAACCTGAATGGGACATAGGAATCCATCAAAATCCTAGAGAACATAGGCAGCAACCTCTTGCTAAACACATTTCCAGAGGCAAGGGAAACAAAGGCAAAAATGAACTATTGGGACTTCATCAAGATAAAAAGCTTTTGCACAACAAAGGAAACAATCAACAAAACCGAAAGACAACAGACAGAATGTGAGAAGATATCTGCAAATGTCTATCAGATAAAGGGCTGGTATCCAAAACCTATAAAGAACTTATCAAATTCAACATCCAAAGAACAAACAATCCAATCAAGAAATGGGCAGGGGCACCTGGGTGGCTCAGTTGGCTGGGTGACTGCCTTCAGCTCAGGTCATGATCCTGGAGTCCTGGGATCGAGTCCCACATCGGGCTCCCTGCTCAGCGGGGAATCTGCTTCTCCCTCTGACCCTCCCCCTTCTCATGCTCTCTCTCTCTCTCTCTCTCTCATTTTCTCTCTAACAAATAAAATCTTAAAAAAAAAAAAAGAAAAGAAATGGGCAGAAGGCATGAACAGACATTTCTCCAAACACATACAAATGGCCAACAGACACACAAAAAAATGCTCCACATCACTTGGCATCAGGGAAATACAAACCAAAACCACAGTGAGATACCACCTCACAGCAGTCAGAATAGCTAAAATTAACAACTCAGGAAACAACAGATGTTGGTGAGGATGCAAAGAAAGGGGAACCCTCCTACGCTGTTGGTGGGAATGCAAGCTGGTGCAGCCACTGTGGAAAACAGTGTGGAGGTTCCTCAAAAAGTTGAAAATAGAGCTACCCTACAACTCAGCAATTGTACTACTAGGTAATTACCCCAAAGATACAAATGTAGTGATCCAAAAGGAAACCTGCACCCTAATGTTTATAGTAGCCATGTCCACAATAGCCAAACTATGGAAAGAGCCCAGATGTCCATCGACAGATAAATGGATAAAGATGAAGTGGTATATATATATGTATATATATATACATATATATATATACACACACACACACACACATATATATATATGTATATATATATAATGGAATATTACTCAGCCATCAAAAAGTGAAATCTTGCCATTTGCAACAACATGGATGGAACTAGAGGGTATTATGCTAAGCAAAATAAGTCAATCAGAGAAAGACAATTATCATTATGATCTCACTGATAGGTGGAATTTGAGAAACAAGGCAGAGGATCATAGGGGAAGAGAGGAAAAAATTAAACAAGATGAAATCAGAGAGGGAGACAAACCATAAGAGACTCTTAATCATAGGAAACAAACTGAGGGTTGCTAGAGGGGAGGGGGGGTGGGGGATGGGGTAACTGGGTGAAGACATTAAGGAGGGCATGTGATGTAATGAGCACTGGGTGTTATATAAGAGTGATGAATCACTGAACTCTACCTTTTTTTTAAGATTTTATTTATTTATTTATTTATTTGAGAGAGAGAATGAGAGAGAGAGAGCATGAGAGGGGGGAGGGTCAGAGAGAGAAGCAGACTCCCTGCTGAGCAGGGAGCCCAACGTGGGACTCGATCCTGGGACTCCAGGATCATGACCTAAGCCAAAGGCAGTTGCCCAACCAACTGAGCCACCCAGGCGCCCCATGAACTCTACCTTTGAAACTAATAATACGCTATATGTTAATTGAATTCAAATTTAAAAAGCAATTAAAAAAAGATGTTTATGGCACAGTTAGAGAAATTTAAACACTGAATATTTGATGATTTTAAGAAATTACTATTGTTTGGGTATGATTATAGTAATATGGTTTTGCTTTAAAAAGAACCTTTGTCATATATACATGCAATGGAATATTATTCAGCCTTAAAAAGGAATGAAGTTCTGACACTTGCTACAACATGATGAACCCTGAAGACATTATTCTAAGTAAAAAATGAGCCAAACACAAAAGGGCAAATATTGTATGGTTCCACTTACGTGAAGCATCTAGAATAGTCAAATTCATGAAGACAAAAAGTAGAATGGTGGTTGCCAGGGACTTAGGGAAAGGAAAAATCGGGATTTATTGTTTAATGGGTATGGAGTTTCATTGGAGATGATAAAAAACTTCTAGAGATGGATGGTGGTGATGGTGGCACAATAACGTGAATGTACCTAATGCGACTGAACTGTGCACTTAAAAATGGTTTAAATGGGACGCCTGGGCGGCTCAGTCAGTTAAGCATCTGCCTTCTGCTCAGGTCATGATCCCGGGGTCCTGGAAATGAGTCCCACATCAGGCTCCCTGCTCAGTGGGAGCCTGATTCTCCCTCTGCCCCTCCCTCCCCCTGCTTGTGCGCTCGCTCTCTCTCTCACAAAAAAATAAATAAAATCTTTTAAAAAAGGTTTAAATGGTAAATTCTATTATGTATATTTTACAACAATAAAAAAAAGAGTATCTTTTAGAGATGCAGACATAGTGATGTGTGTGATTTGCTTAAAAATATTCAGGGTGGGGAAGTGAATGAGGGTAAAAATTAAACAAGAATTGATTAACTCCCAGGATGTGTAGGTGGCTCAGTCAGTTGAGTGTCTGCCTTCAGCTTGGGTCATGATCCTGGGGTCCCGGGATCGAGTCCCGTGTCAGGCTCCCTGCTCATCAGGGAGCCTGCTTCTCCCTCTCCCTCTGCTTGTGTGCACACTCGCTCTCTCCCTCTCTCTCTCTGTCAAATAAATACATAAAATCTTTAAAAAAAAAAAAAAAACCTGATAACTCTTAAAGCTAAGTGATGAGTTCATGAAAATTTATTATGCTAGTTTCTTTTTTAAGATTTTATTTTTCTTTTTTTTTTAAGATTTTATTTTTAAGTAATCTCCACACCCAACATGGGGCTTGAATTCACAGCCCTGAGATCAAGAATCACATGCTCTACCAATTGAGCCAGCCAGGCACCCCCCCAGTTTCTCTACTTTTAGATGTGCTTGAAACTTTCCATTAAAAAAAAAAAAGAGGAACAAGAGAAGGAGAAAGGGAAGATTAATTCACATTCTGCCATACAATGTCCAGGTTAGCCAGATAAGGCCCTTCACTTTGAGTAACTCAGCCAATAACTCTGCCAATCCTGGCTGGGGCTGAAGGTATATGGGGGCATCAGGATCCTAAGGAAATGAGATCTGGAATTAGGTAAGCAGAGACCAACCCAGGATCCAGAGTGATCATGGTAATAACTGGACACACACAGCTCTCGGCATTGCAGTTCCTCCTTACTCCCTGCAGAATGGTCCATACAAAGATACTTCTATCTCATTGTCTTGCTACCCTAGATTTCTCCTGGAATAGAAGCCTATCCTAAAGCTCTACCTACCTGAGACCTTCACACGCTGCCTCATTCCTGCCTTTTCCCTTATAATCCCAGCCTCTGTGTTCAATTTCTCCCTCCAAGAACTAATAACAATAGTAACACTTAAAGTACCCATTGTTGGGGTGCTTGATTGGCTCAGTGGGTGCAGTATGTGACTCCTGATCTTGGGGTTGTGAGTTTGAGCCCCACGTTGGGTGCGAAGATTACAAAAAAATAAAATCTTTAAAAAAAAAAAAAGAGGAGCGCCTGGGTGGCTCAGATGGTTAAGCGTCTGCCTTCGGCTCAGGTCATGATCCCAGGGTCCTGGGATCGAGCCCCGCATCGAGCTCCCTGCTTGGCGGGGAGCCTGCTTCTCCCTCTCCCTCTACTGTTCCCCCTGCTTGTGCTCTCTCACTCTCTCTATCAAATAAATAAATAAAATCTTTAAAAAAAAAAAAAAATTAAATAAAAATAAAAAAAAAAAGAGTACTCACTATGTGGCAGGAAGTTTCAAATGCATTATATAGTGGGTATTTAATCTTCACAATAGCCCTATGATTTTAGTACCATTTTAACCTCCACTTTGCACATGAGGAAACTGAGATGCACCCAAGCCAGTGCTCTCAAGGGAGGGGTCAGGTTAGGGTTCAGATCCTGGTACTACAGGCCCAAAGTCCTTGGCTTTCCCCCATATTGGTGACCTATATTTCTTTTTTTTTTAAGATTTTATTTATTTATTTGACAGAGAGACACAGCCAGAAAGGGAAACAAGGAGAGGGCGTGGGAGAGGGAGAAGCAGGCTCCCTGCTGAGCAGGGAGCCCGATGGCGGGGCTCGATCCCAAGACCCTGGGATCATGACCTGAGCTGAAGGCAGACACTTAACCACTGAGCCACCCAGGCACTCCAATATTTCTTAAAAATAAAACATTCATTTTCTAACAAATCCAGCTTAAGGAACCCTTGCTAAATTTGTAAGGCTCCTGAGGGCTTTATTCAAAGTCTGCGGCCTGGATGGTCAAAGAGCTGGAATTCGAAAGGCTGCAGGCCGAGAAGTCCTGCTGTTGATGACAGAAATCCTGACTCCCTGAGAGGGTCCTGCGTCCATGCTGTGGTGTCCCCAGCCCCTGACCTACGAACCACATGGTGTGTGAGCTGGGAAGGCAGTTCTGATCCGCACACCAAATCAAACAGGAAGCATCTGACCCATGTGCAGAGTTCACTGTACTGATATCTGACTGGTGCTAAAAGTCTTCCACTTGAAGTGAGAAAATGAGTATCTGTATGTTGAGGGCGACACAGAGAGGATACATTATAGTGTGACAGATGGAAATGGATTTACTAAGACATTAATAGTATCTAGACAAGTTTTCAAGCACACCTGGGAATACACTACTGACACATTACAAGAATACACCGATACACTTTCATTCCCAAAGCATACAGAAAAACACTTTACCTTTACAATTCAAACGAAAACTGTACTCCAATGACACCCAAATCTTTTAATTTTGTCTTCTGGACTATAAATTTTTGCGAGTTTTGGGCACTGTTGGTAAAAGGAGATTATTTTTTGGCAGAAATTCACCAAGATCAAGTCTTTCTTTTGCTATCATTTCAATGTCATGTGGCTTATCAGTAATTTGCTAATCCTTCCCCTGAATAATATACATTTATGTATATAGTTGACCCTTGAACAACATGGGTTTGAACTGCATGGGCCCACTTATATGGAGATTTTTTTTTTTTAAATAAATAGAGTGCTGTAAATTTATTCTCCTTTCCTTATGACTTTCTTTTTTAAAAAAATATTTATTGATTTGTCAGAAAGCACAAGCAGGGGGAACAGGGGGCAGAGGGAGAAGCAGGCTCTCCGCTGAGCAAGGAGCCTGATGCAGGACTTGATCCGAGAACCCGACTCAATCCGAGAACCCTGGGATCAAGACCTGAGCTGAAGGCAGACACTCAACCAACTGAGCCACCGAGGTGCCCCCTCCGTATGACTTTCTTAATATTTTCTTTTCTCTAGCTTGCTTTAAGAATACAAAATAGGGGCGCCTGGATGGCTCAGTTGGTTAAGCGTCTGCCCTCGGCTCAGGTCATGATCTCAGGATCTTCTGATTGAGCCCCACTTCGGGCTCCCTGCTCAGTGGGGAGTCAGCTTCTCCCTCTCCATCTACCCCTCCCCCCTGCTCATGCTCACTCTCTCTCTCTCTCAAATAAATAAATAAAATCTTTAATTAAAAAATAAGAATACAATACTCTGGTTTCTCTTCAGATCGCATAAATCTTTTGCCTTTAAAAAAATAAGAATACAGGGGCGCCTGGGTGGCTCAGTTGTTAGGCATCTGCCTTCAGCTCATGATCCCAGGATCATGATCCCAGGATCCTGGGATCGAGCCCTGCATCAGGCTCCCTGCTCGGCAGGAAGCCTGCTTCTCCCTCTCCTACTCCCCCTGCTTGTGTTCCCTCTCTCGCTGTATCTCTGTCAAATAAATAAAATCTTTAAAAAATAATAATAATAAATAAAAAATAATAAAAAATAAGAATACAAAATATAAGGGGCTCCTGGGTGGCTCATTCATTTAAGCTACTGCCTTTGGCTTAGGTCATGATTCTAGGGTCCTGGGATCGAGCCCCACAACAGGTTCCCTGCCAGCCGGAGCCTGCTTCTCCCTCTGCCTTCCCTCTGCCCCTCCCCTAACTTGTGCTCTCTTTCTCGCTCTCAAATAAAATCTTTTGCAACTGATGAATCACTAAACTCTACCTCTGAAACTAATAATACGTTGTATGTGAACTAAATTGATTTTAAATAAAAAAAGGGGAAAAAAGAAAAAAAAATCTTTAAAAAAAGAAATGAGATCTTAAAAAAAAGAATACAAAATATAATACATATAACATACAAAATATGTGTCAATCGACCGTTCGTGTTATTGGTAAGGCTTCTGGTCAACAGTATGCTATGTGTAGTTAAGTTTTTGGAGACTCAACTGAGCCAGCCAGGCACCCCAAAAGTTACGTGGGGATGTGTGACTGAGTGGGGGATCGTACCTCTAATTCCTGTGTTGTTCAAGGGTCAACTATATACCTATATATTTATTTAACCATTAAAATGTTAATTCCTCCCAAGTTTATTTTTTTCCTCCTAAATTTATTACACATGCACACACACACACACACACACATTTTTACATATATTTGCCTATATAATTAATACAATCCCAAACAGAATCCTAAGGAAGTAGGTTGGGAATGCTGAAAAATGATTTTATTTATTTCTTAATTTTTATTTATTTATTTGTCAGAGAGAAAGAGAGAGAATGGCAGGCAGAGAGGGAGAAGCAGGACCCCAGCTGAGCAAGAAGCCTGATGTGGGACTCGATCCCAGGACCCCGGGATCATGACCTGAGCAGAAGGCAGATGCTTAACCGGCTGAGCCACCCAGGCATCCATGAAAAATGATTTTTTCTTTTTTTTTTTTAACATTTTTATTTATTTATTTGACAGAGAGAAAGAGAGAGAGAACAAGCAAGAGAAGTGGTAGGCAGAGGGAGAGGGAGAAGCAGACTCTCCGCTGAGCAGGGAGCCCGATGCGGGACTCAATCCCAGGACCTTGGGTCCATGACCTGAGCCGAAGGCAGCCGCTTAACCAAATGAGCCACCCAGGCGCCCCAGTGTTTTTATTTTCTTGAAAGTATTTTTATTTATTTTTTTTTAAGATTTTATTTATTTAAGAGAGAGAGAGAGCACAAGTGGGGTGAGGGTCAGAGAGAGAAGCAGACTCCCCGCTGAGCAGGGAGCCCGATGTGGGACTCGATCCTGGGACTCCCAGATCATGACCTGAGCCGAAGGCAGACGCTTAACTGACTGAGCTACCCAGGCACCCCGAAAGTATTTTTATTTATTTTTGAGAGAGAGAGAGAGAGAGACAAAGAGTGCAGGGGAGGGGCAGACAGAGAAGCAAGCTCCCCGATGAGCAGGGAGCCCAATGCTAGGCTTGATCCCAGGACCCTGGGATCATGACCTGAGCCGAAGGCAGACGCTTAATTGACTGAGCCACCCAGGTGCCCCCTGAAAAATGATTTTAAAGTTTATATGGAAGAATAAATGGTTGTTGGAGCACCCATCTGGCTCAGTCAGAGGGTTGTGAGTTCGAGCCCCAAGTTGGGTGTAGAGATTACTTAAAAATACAATCTTCTAAAAAAAAAGAATAAATGTCTGTAAACTGATTGCCAGGACATTTTTTAAAGATGTATTTATATATCTGAGAGAGAGAGAGAGAGCACAAGCAGGAGGGGCAGAGGGAGAGGGAGAGAGAATCTCAAGCAGATTCCATGCTGAGCGCAGAGCCCTATGCGGGGCTCAATCTCAGGACCCTGAGATCATAATGTGAGCCAAAACCAAGAGTTGGATGCTTAACCAAGTACGCCACCCAGGCAAACAGTCAGAATATTTTTAAGAGGAAAATAGAGTGAAAGCTTATCTTACCCAATACTAAAAGTTACTGGAAAAACATGAAAGTAAAAATAGTCTGGTATTAGTATGATAACAGATAAATAGGTCAGTGGAGCAGAAATAGATCCAAACATACATGAGAACTTACCACAGGAGCAGAAATCCCCTAACGTGGAATTTCCATAAATTAAATTTCTACAAAGGTGGAATTTCAAATCTTTGCCAAAAGGATCGATCATTTAATATATGGTGCTGACATAACTGGTAACTATCCAAAAGGAAACAAAACTAAACCTTAACCTCGTATCATGTAATAAATACAAATCTGAATAATAATAAAAGAAAATTTAGGATAATTTTATATTATCTTAGGTGGAGGAGACCTTCTAAAGCAGACAGGTAACTCATGAACCATAAAGAAAGACATCACTACACTTTGGAAATCTTAATTTTTTACATAGCAAATGAGACCACAAACAAGGTGAAATACTGGGAGAAATGGGCAAAGAATAGGAATAGGACATTTAAATGGCCAAAAATTACATAATAGGTTGCAAAATCTCATTAGTAGTCACAGAAATGCAAACTATAATGCCAGTTTTTACTCATCAGGTTGGGGGGGGTGGAGATTAAAAGGCAATTATATCCAGTGATGTTGCAGATTTGGAGAAATAGGCACTCTTGTTTATTGTTGGTGGAAATATGTTACAAATTTTTTGGAAAGTCTGTAATGTCAAAAAATGTTTTGGGGTGCCTGGCTGGCTCAGTCAGTGCAGCATGTGATGCTTGATCTCAGGGTTGTAAGTTTGACCCCCACGTTGGATATAGAGAATACTTAAAAATAAAATCTTTAAGGGGCACCTGGATGGCGCAGTCAGTTAAGCTCTTGGTTTCGACTCAGGTCATGATCTCAGCGTCATGAGATCAAGCCCCATGTCCAGCTCCACACTCAGCACAGAGTCTGCTTAAGATTCCCTCTCCCGGGAGCCTGGATGGCTCAGTGGTTGAACGTCTATCTTCGGCTCAGGTCATGATCCCATCGTCCTGGGATCGAGCCCCGCATCGGGCTCCCTGCTCAGTGGGGAGCCTGCTTCTCCCTCTCCCTCTGCCCTTCCCCCTGCTTGTGCTCTCTCTCTCTCTTTCTCTCTCAAATAAATAAATAAAATCTTAAAAAAAAAAAAGATTCTCCCTCTCCTTCTGCCCCTCCCCCTTGCTCTCTCATGCTCCCTCTAATAAATAAATCTTTAAAAAAATAAAATAAAATAAAATCTTTAAGAAAGCATTTTAAATGTCAAATGACTGTCAAATAAGTAAATAAAATGTCAAAATTAAAAATATACATCCTTCAGGGCACCTGGGTGGCTCAGTCAGTTAAAGGGCTGCCTTCGGCTCAGGTCATGATCCCAGAGTCCTGGGATCAAGTCCCACATCGGGCTCCCTGCTCAGCGGAAAGCCTGCTTCTCCCTCTCCCTCTGCCTGCCACTCTCCCTGCTGTGCTCTCTGTCAAATAAATAAATAAATAAAATCTTAAAAAAAAAAATACACACACACACACACATCCTTTTCGGGGCACCTGGGTGGCTCAGTTGGTTAAGCATCTGACTCTTGGTTTCGGCTCAGGTCATGATCTTGCAGTTGTGAGATCCAGCCCTGTGTCGGGCTCTGACTCAGTGCAGAGTCTGCTTCAGATTCTCTCTCTCTCTCCCTCTCTCTCTCTCTAAAATAAATAAATAAAATCTTTAAAAATAAAATAAAAATATGCAACCTTCTCAATCCACATGGGGGACTCTATTCCTCAGAAATAAAAGCATCAATATTTCAGAATTAAATACAAGAATGCTCACTGAGACATTTCAATGGCAAAAGAATGGAAACGAATTGCCACCAATGAAGGAATGCATGAATAAACTGTAGTTTCTTTATCCATGAAAGCAGGCTATACAATGTAATATTATACTTATTTTAAAAGAACACTAAGGAAAAAGCATACTTTTACAATGGAGAGATTTGGTGGTCACTACCTTAACCAAGTTATCAAATTACTTAAGAGTGGGGCAGTCTGATGTTATACAATAAAAATACAGATAATCATCTACCAACTATTCTTGCCAAATATGGAGTTTTTCTACCTATAGTCATTGCCAAATTTTGGGCAAATGTTTTGACAAATGTTCGGACAAATACAGAATGTGCTATATTCTTTTTTTTTCCCAAAGATTTCATTTATTTATTTGTCAGAGAGAGAGAGAGCGCGCACAAGCAGGGGGAGCGGCAGGCAGAGGGAGAAGCAGGCTTCCCGCTGAGCAGAGAGCCTGATGCGGGACTCGATCCCAGGACCCTGGGATCATGACCTGAGCCGAAGGTAGATGCTCAACTGACTGAGCCACCCAGGCGTCCCCAGAATGTGCTATATTCTGCAAGACAACTGATCTAGTCTTTCTAAAGGTTGAGATTAAGAAAAAAAAAAAAAGTAGGGAACTATTCTAAGTTAAAAAAGACTAAAGAGGCATAAAACTAATTGCAATGTGTGAACTTTCACTGGAATCTGGTTCTAAAAAAACGAGCTATAAAGAGACTTTAGGCATAACTGGGGAAATGTGAATATAAACTAAATATAAGAAGATAGGAAATTGTTGATTTTCTAAGGTATAATAGTCTTGTGGAGATGTATGTACTTTTTTTTGAAAATGTACACTGAAGTATTTATAGGTGAAATGTCATAATGTCCAATTTACTCTATCTCAGATGATTCAGAAATATTCAGGAAAAAATAAATATTAGGTTGTACTGTATCAAAGTGTATTGGCAACTTTACACAGCTCAACCTAACACTGGGGGTGGGAGGGAGCATGGACACAGATACGGTCAAATGTTAACAATAAATGAATATAGATGAAAACCATATACATATTTATTACTATTATTTCACCTTTTCACAATAAAATGTGAAGGAAAAAAGAGATCTATGTCTATTGGTCTGGACAGATAGATAAGGTATTATCTAGGTTTTTGGTGGGTTTTTTTAATACTAAGAAACACATATAGAAGAGGCCCAACAATGAGTGGGGTAAAGAAACAATTTATATGTTTTCATAGATCTGTCCAACCATCAAGAAAAGTGTTCATGTGAATTAAAGTATTAATATTGTCCATCTGATGATGGTTAGAATGGAGGAAATAGAAGAAAGTTTAAGAACATTGTCTTTATATATCTCTGAATATATATTGTTTCAGTTGTCAAAATAAGAGTGTTTTACTTGCATAATTTTTGACAATCTAATTTAAAATACATATACAACTCGGTGCCTGGGTGGCTCAGCTGGTTACGGTCTGCCTTTAGCTCAGCTCAGGATCACAGGGTCCTGGGTTCAAGCCCTGCATTGGGATCCCTGCTCAGGGTGGAGTCTGCTTCTCCCTCTCCCTCTGCCCCTCCCCCTGCTCATGTGCTCTCTCTCCCTCTCCCCACCCGCCAAATAAATAAAATCTTTTAAAAAAATTTTTTAAATAAAATACACACACAGGGGTGCCTGGGTGGTTCAGTCAGTTAAGTGCCCTACTCTTGATTCAGTCTCAGGTCATGATCTCAGTGTCTTAAGATGAGCCCATGTCATGCTCCATGCTCAGCACGGAGCCTGCCTAAGATTCTCTCCCTCTCCTTCTGCCCCTCCCCTGCTTGTGCTCACTCTCTAAAAATAAATAAATAAATAAATATAAAACACACACACACCCCTCTTATAAAGAATCTCTCAGAAATTTACGATATAGATTGTTTTTCAAATGGAGGTCTGCAAACTATATCCTTGTGTCCAAATGCCACCTTCCATCCACTTTTGTAAATAAAGTTTTACTGGAACATAGCTAAACCCATTCTCTTATATATCTATAGCTAATTTCACAATACGATAGCAGTAGTTGAAGAGTTGTAAGAGACTGGCCATCAAACCTTAAAATATTTACTGTCAGGTACTCTACAGAAAAAGCTTACTGATCCCTGATTTAGATGATCATCTTAACAAATGTCCTGGGTCACCTGGACAGTCTGCCTTATAGTGAAAGGCTATTATCCTTAAGTGTGCTAGATTTCAGATGAATTTATAATCATTTCAGCCAGAATAAGATTGCTTAAATTATGAACTAGTGAAAAAGAAACACTTAAGAAGTAGTTTCAGAGGGCGCCTGGGTGGCTCAGTTGGTTAAGCGTCTGCCTTCCGCTCAGATCATGATCCCAGGGCCCTGTGTTGGGCACCCTGCTCAGCAGGGAGTCTGCTTCTCCCTCTCCCTCTGTTCTTCCCCCCCTGCTCGTGCTGCGCTCTCTCTTGCTATCACTCTCTCTCAAAGTCTTTAAAAAAGTTTCAGAAAAATGACATCATTCTTTAAATTAATGTTGTTATTTTAAATGTTATGGGAAAAAAATAAATGTTACGGGTATACAATTGCTAGTGTTTCATGTATGTTGCTTATTTGGCTTTAAACTTATATACGAGGTAAAAGCAAGAGTTATAACTTATGTTGTGTTAGCATATAACAAAAATAATTTAAGTCAACACTAGAGACCAAGAGAATTTCTTCCTCTTAAAAAGGTCTGACTATGTATGTCTGAAAACTTCCATAACAAAAAGTATATAATTAAATATATAACAAAAGGAAGTGTAATTTACTCACATTTGAGAAATATTCCCTTTCAGTATTTAAACCACAACCAAGAAAACTGAAGCAAAGAAAATTCTCTCTCTACGCCTAATTATGCAGGCTGAAGTATTGATTGAAAGTTGTTGTATTTGTTATATATTTAAATAATATACTATGGCATATAATGAAATTCCTTCTTTGAATTTCTTTTTCTTTTTCTAACAGGAGAGTCAAAAGTGCTTGTGAAAGCTTAGCCCATCTTCCCCTCTGATCCAGGAAGTGGCCTATTCTAAATCATTTCCAGACTCTCACCCATATTTTGAATTTATGACTGAGAAATTCTTTTTACCTTCACACACAATCCAAACACTTCATACACAATTCCCAAACACCAACACTCAGGTGATGTTCTAAACTCCATTAACACAAATGTTTTGAGCTTCTAACAGAGATAGTTTAGGGCTCAGCTTCTTCTCCTAACAAACCAAAAGGCAGTATTTTTTAAGGCCATCACATTTGGGCATATTTCAAACACTTCTGAAATGAGCACTGGCAAAAATTAACTTCCAAAATGACATTGAAACAAACACATCCTGCAAAATGCAACCGAATTCCATTGCTCTGCCTCGCAGCATGCTCCTCGACTAGAGAAGCCAGAATGATGTGAAAGCAAGATGCATGTCTGCAAGGAATATGATGCAATAATCATGTGTCTACAATTCCATTATGGTATAATTAATCTTAATTACACATTAAATTCTGCCTGAATTAAAAGACTCACATAGCCTGAATCTTGTTTGTGTTGCCTGTAATTTTACTGTGTTATTTTGAGAAATGTAAAATAATAAACCTTCTAAAGCAAAATGGTGACTTTCGGGACCCTGTTCTTCGGGGCTGTTACAGGTCGACTGTAGTCAGCCCAGCCCACTGTTTCCATTTGCAGAAGTCCAAGAGAGAAGAGAGCGTTTGACGTCCCTTTCTCCCATCCCCAGGTTCGGAAGCAGTCAGTACGTGGGAAAAAGGAAGTGAGGATTACAGAGCCAGTCACCTGACAGCAGGGGGCGTCACTCCACACCTCTCCCTGTGTTTGTTTCTCTACATTGTTCTAAAGGCAGACTAGACACTTGGCGCTTGCCTCCTTTTCCGTACACCATTGTGAGAATTTCCTGGGTTCTCTTTCAATCTTCCTTCTCTTGCTACCACAAGCACTTATTAACCTTTTTGGAGCTTCTCCAGGCACACCCAGCAACTCCTCCAAGAGCAAAGGATCTTCTTAGAAGGCGGAAAGCTGCACCCACAGCAGCACCTTTATTACGGTACAATTCAGACACAGCCTGTATTATCTGTGAGGCCACTATCATGAGATCATTTTTCCATTTGTACCTATTGAGCCACGGTGCAAATGAGGACTTTTTATTTTATTTCCATGGAGATAGGAATTCAAGAGTTCTACATCCTGCTATGGGGGAAGAAAAATATCTGGAACTATCAAAAAAACTTGGTCTCTAGAAATATAAAAAGCAAGTCATGGTTCATACATTTTAGCAGGGCACAGTTTGACCCTGAGAAGGACAAATTTTGCTTCCTTTTGGAAAAAGAAGAAAGTGTTCCCTAAGAGCCCTCTGCACCTTAAGTGGAAGGCTATCAAAGGCACTGTGCTCTGTGTTATACTGAAAACTCTGTGCAGGAACTGGAGCAAAAGTGGCAAGAAACAATAGCCAAAATACCCTGTGGAGGAAGACCCAGAACACCTGCAGTGAGAGGGTGATGAAAGCATGCAGTGCCTAGAAAATTGGAGGCTCCACATGAAAGCCTCACCCACTCCATGAAGTCCAGCAGCACACCCACAGCCTTCCTAGACAATATGGTGCAGTGGGACATCTACTCCATGCAGGGAGCATCCAAATTCCAGAGAAATATATGAACTTAGTCTCTCTCTTCTTGCTTTTCCTGTGTTTTCCAGGGAGACTAATGAATCATAAAGCTTCCCTTTATAAAAGATATACCATGTTCATAGATTGAAGGACTTGATATTGTAGAGATGTCACTTCTCCCAAGACAGGCCAGAAATAGACCCACACATATACTGTCACCTGACTTATGAAAAAAATAGGGGCTACTGGAGTACTGTAAATGTGCTGTTCATTGATCTGGGTCCTGGTTACATCAGAGCGTCAAGTTTGTGAAACTTTAACAAGCTGTATATTTATACTACGTGCACTTTTCTGTTTGTATATTATACTTCAACTACAAGCTTGTTTTCAATCCCTTTGTAAGAGTTTGAATGACATTTTTCAAAAATTAAACCGTTATTGTTCACAAAATAAATAAATTTATTGTTCAAAGCAGAAAAATAACAAAAAATGTTCAAAATCTGGATGAATTCAATGGTGATTTGGTTCTCAGTTTCTCTTTTAAAGAGTTTTGAACAGTTTGCCTATTTTAAATATGTAGATACTGTGCAATACGCTTGTCTCTTTTCTTGGGCTGTGTATCATCACCATTCCTTTTCCTACCCATACATTTTAAGGCAAATGGAAAGCTATGGATTAACAGGTCTTTTGTATCACACAATTAAACCTAGTGCCCCAGGATCCTTTGCCCCAGTCACTGTATCAAGCTTCTTTGTTCACAGAAAACAACTAGAACAATTGCACTGAAGGAAAAATATAACTTAATAAGTGCTAAAAAGCCTCACCTCAAATGCTTCCTCTTTGCCAGCTGAGAAGAGAAATTCTTCCCTTATTTTCAAAGGGAGCACACAGTTATCCTAAAGGCCACTGGTACTGGACCTGTTACACTCTCAGTGCTGAAGTTACTTATCTTTAGCTGAATGCCTTCATGGATAACAATCAGGTTTTGCAGGGCACCTTGTAAGCAAGTAATGATCATTTATTATTTAGCTCCATTTGGAAATCTGCAACCCAAGACTCTCGGAAGTCAATAAATAATGGAAGAAAAAGGGCATTCTGGCATGAAGACTGTTTATATGTTATACTGGATTTGTGCTCATATTCCATTAAACTTATTGAAGAGTCTTGGAAATTTGATTGTTTTCTATTTCTGAAATTCAACTCACCTAGAGAACCATCTCCAAACGGTGAGATACATGGCTCTACATACCATGTGTGCCTCTGTAAAATGAGGGGCACAGACAATGGCAACACAAAAATATATTAAAAAATACATAATGTAACTTGTCTTAATATACTTTTCTGAGTCTAAAAATATGCCAGACCAAAAGAAACATATTTACATAAAAAGCAGACAAGGTCAAATAACAAAGAAAGCCCTTAATTAGTTGTAATCAACTTTAATTTGCATACCGTATATAATTCCTAAATGATTGTTAATAATAACTTTATATAATGGACTTCCAATTTTCATGAAAATGGCACATTTTGATAAGCAGACACAAAACCCTAGTACTAATAAGGTTTAATTTGCATACATTAGACTGATTATCCAAACAAAAGGATTACAGTATTACTTCTCCATACCTTTATGTCCTTATTATGCACATTTATTAACTTCACAAAAGCTAGCTGTTAGTGACAAACAATAGCCATGGCTGAAAGAGAAATCTAAGGAATGAATAAGGTACATTTTAATGCTAAGGAGCAAAGTTTATACATCATAAATGCTGAATTTAACTGTTTGTTGGCTAAAAGGGCTAGAATTCCACAAAGGGTGCCTCATCCTCTGAATAAAGCAGCTTGGCATTTGTTACCTGAAACAAGAAATGCCCTAACACGCTTCATCACTCGAATTTCATAATGAATTTACCTCAAGCTAGGAAGCCCCGACACTGTAGTATGCTGAGAATTCATGAACAGCCACAGAATTAAGCTTTAAATGTGTAGTTCTAGGGTGCAGTGTTAATAAATATATTTCAAAAAGCTTAGTTTTCAGCCTAGTAAATAATAATATAGGTGGCATTAGTATTGATATCGGTTCCTAATGGTATCATTTATACCCTGCAATTAAAGTTTAAGCACTAAATAAAACATTATTAGGAGATCTGGGTTGGCTTTTCTTATATGTGAACACAAATGAAGCTCACGAGTGTTTGGATAAGAGCCAAAAAACTTAAACTTCACCACAAGCTACTTCCGGGGTTTTCCTCCGAGCTCTCGCTACTTGGCAAGACACAGAATTAGAACACCAGGAAATGGTTTCTAAAGAAGGCAAGAGAAACTAGAAGCCCCAGGAACTGAACTGAACACCACCATGGTTAACTCTGACCCTTCCACACATAATATCAAATTAAGAGCCATCCAGTAGAAATTTGTACACCTCAATATCCACTCAGATTCTTGCTAGTGTTGTGCTGAGCATTCTACGTTTAAAATAAAAGAGAAAAGGACTTCTTTACTGAAGGACAAAAGGCTTTAAAAAACCTTCCCATGCTTCCCAAGAATGGCTGCTCCCTTCACAGAGCTCCAAAGCACTACCAAGGAGTGGGTTAGGAAGTAGATGCCTTTTAACTAACAAGCTTCTATTGAGCAGGATTCACCAGCTTTCCCTCTTGGATTTCCAGAGCCTACAAAATACCTGATTCAATGGATGAGTTCAAGGCCCACTTGTCAAATGACTGAAGATTGTGCTGGAAAGGCTGGTTCTGAGATGCCCCGCCCACTTCCCCACCCTAGCTGTGGCTTCGCACATGGATGATCATCACCCTTATGTGATCAAGTGTTCTAGGAGCTGTCCTAACTGCTGCAAGTATTGGAGGCGAAACATCTTTAAGACCGGAAGGCTACTGATTTTCTTTCTTTTTTTTTTTTTTTTAAGATTTTATTTATTTATTCATGAGAGACAGAGAGAGAGAGAGGCAGATGCAGAGGGAGAAGCAGGGTCCCTGCGGAGCAGGGAGCCTGATGCGGGACTCGATCCCAGGATGCTGGGATCATGACCTGAGCCGAAGGCAGACGCTTAACCGACTGAGCCACCCAGGCGTCCCGGAAGGCTACTGATTTTCAACTAAAAAAAAAAAAAAAAGACTAGAAAGCTAATAGAAAGTTATGCTCGTCAAAGTGAACAAAGGAGTTTCAATGAACTTTGGTTTTCCCAACATAAACTTAAAGCCTTTAAATCAATGTCAAACTCGATAAATAGTAGTAAATAAATCTCTACCATTTGGTATAAGAACCACCATACAGGACCCATAACAACACAACAACAACAACAACAACAACAACAAAATGCTACTGCTCTAAATAGAGCCATTATTCTGACACCAAATTAGGGTAGTCAGAAAAATTTCAAACTCTCACAATGAAACAAGAATTAATTGTTTTTACCGCTCAGTTACTAAACTGACATAAAATGGCGGTAAGTGTCTCCAATCACTACTATTTGGCCAAGCCAAAGTCAGTATCTGAATGTGCCCAAGATGCTTCCATAGACTTCAGGAGGGTCACCTACATAAGAGGAGAAGACAGAACTTTGGTCCTGAAAATAAATAAATACTATACCGATAGCTATCCAAAGGAAATACTTAGATGGCAACTTTCTTTCGACAAAGTCAAAGGCTTAGCACATAAATCGTATTATTACGTTCTCAATTATTTCTCTCTAAATGTGGCTTTTCAAAATGGGGAAACTCTGGCCCAGCCTGGCTGGGGCTTATTCCTTTTGGCCAGGGGCAGAGCTGGAGCCAGCAGGGATCCCTCCTCCCTCCCAGGCAGCTGCTCTCGCACTGCTCCACCCCTCCACTGAGTGGGAGGCTGCGCTTCCCAGCACAAAACCATAATCCAACAACGTGAGACAGGAAACGCAGTCGCAACGCAGGAACACAACTCCCATTAGCATTCCTTTGCTCAAACTGATGGCACACACTCCCAAGGAAATAAATTCACAGCCCAATTCTTTTTCTACCTTTTTTCTGTGCATTGTGGAAGAGAAATAAAGATCTCTTTGTCAATTCAGATGTGCTGCTTTTCATGTGCTGTGCCGCAGATCCGAGAGCGCTTCAGATTATGCAGAGAACAAAGGCCAGCCTGCCTACTTACCTGATTACTGAGAAATGTCCATCTTTAGCACTGTCTTCTAATAGTACATCAGCTGCCACCGCAATTCAATCACATTCCAGCAAGACGTCTAACAAAAGTACGAAACCCACCTCAAACTTGAGAACCATAAAAACTCATCAAATGAAAATGAAAACCTCTGTAAATTATTGTTCTGTTAATCTCACCTACCAATCCCCAAATCACGGCAGCCTAAAGGGGCTAGCTAGAGCTGTAGCCGGGCTCCAAATGAATCAGTGAAACATTCAAATTCTGTGCATACCATTGTACCTCATCTACTTGCATGAGAATATAAATGCATTGTACATTAGTTTGCCTGGGCTACAACAGTACTGAACCTACCATCTTTTGCGTGCTAATTCCATTATTTAATATTTTCCCTTCCTCTCAGTGAAGACATCCAATCTTCTTTTCACCTACCACAGTCTCCTCTAAGAGTCAAAAACCAAATTACTTCATTAAAGTTGAGAACACCAGATCAAAGCACATCCTTCTGATGAATTTCTAAATGCCCTTTAGAAGCAAGGATGGTGGGCGCCTGGGTGGCTCAGTTGGTTAAGCGACTGCCTTCGGCTCAGGTCATGACCCTGGAGTCCCAGGATCGAGTCCCGCATAGGGCTCCCTGCTCAGCGGGGAGTCTGCTTCTCCCTCTCCCGCTCCCCCCTCTTGTGCGCTCTCTCTCTCTCTCACTCTCTCTCTCAAATAAATAAAATCTTAAAAAAAAAAAAAAAGAAGCAAGGATGGTACCTTGGCGTGCTTATTATGTTCTTTGCTTTCATGTAGCCCAGGTTTGGGGTTTGTGAAACTGCTATGTCCTGATATCCAAGTGAATGAGTTTTTAGGAGGAAAAAGCATTTTGCATATGCAGATTTGATGTCACCACACCAGCTGACAAATCAATTAGATATATGGTGACATTTTACCTATGCCTGGAGGATCATGGGTTCCACTGCACCCAGGAGAGTCCTGGGTTTTGCCTGTTGTCCCAGAGAACTATAATAGTGCCCCTTTTCACACTAAAAAGCATCCTGGTTTGGATGATAAATTAATTAAGCTGTTTTCTCATCATTAGCATATGGAAGCTAGCACTGGGTAACATAATTTGTGGATATCTGTATTGAGGGTCCTTCTCAACTTTTAGAGCAACAATTCAACTTTATATTGATGTACTATATTGACCAAACCACCATCATTCCCATACTAGACTATTCAGTCATTGCCTAATTCGTCTTCCAACACGCATATTTACATCCTGCCAAATCATTCCCTTGATGAAAATTTTTCAATGGTTTCCCATTGTTTGGGGTCCTTACTGAGGTCCTCCAAATCCTTTATGAGCTGAACCTCTAAATCCTTTTAGTACCATCTTACCCAGACCCTCTCCTCTACACCTTCACTGGCCTTCTCTCAGTTCTTTAAAGATGCAGCCTTCTTTCCTGCTGCAGAGTTCTCAGATAAACTCCTCTCTACCTGACACTGACCACCTGCCCCCTACCCCATCTGACCAAGTCAGTCCTTCCCAAACTGTTTCACTATCACAGTAAGTCAGCATAATGTCTGCAGAGCATGCTGGGGAAACAGACTTTGAGACCATCCACAGAATGAAATGAGTATCCTTGCCTTCTTCCCCAGCCCCCAAGTCTGGCTGCGCCTTAGAGCTGAGGAGAGCAATGCCTCAGCTGGCCTAAAACCCAGCTTCAGCACTGTGCCCCAGCACACCTTTAGGAGATACGGCCCAGATAAGTAGTTCCCAAAGTGTGGTCCCCGAAAGACAGGCAGCATCAGCATCACCTGGGAACATGTTACAACCAGTTCCACCCCAGACCTACTGAATGAGAAACTCAGGAGGCTCAGCCATCTGTGTTTTACAGGTACTCAGAGTGATTCTGATTCACACTCAAGTTTAAGAACTACTGGTCTAGATAACATTGTAGATAACTCCTGTTCAACTCTCAGGTCTCTCATTTCCTCAAGGAAGTCTTCTGTGACCCCCACAATAGGTCAGATCCCCCTGCTGTTTATTTTCACAGCACAAAGTACCTCTCCTGCACAATACATATGCTTACTGCCACCAATTACTTGTGTAGTCATCTGGTTCATGTCTCCACAACACACTGCAATCTCTACGTAGCTAAAGACCAATTTGGTCTTATTTACTTTGATCCACAGTGCGTGGAGAAATGGAGTGGGGACGCAAGGAAGACTAACAAGAATAAGGAAACACTCTCTCCTTTTGACAATCCCTCAAGCCTTTTAAAAATATCAAACTAGACATGCGCTCTGCCTAGGCTGTTGGCAGCCTAAGTCCAAGGTCTTATCTTAGGTTGAGCCCACAGAAAGTACAGCTCAAAGAAGCGACTCACCAAAGCTGAAATCACCAACAAAGGCTAGCGGCTGAGACACAGCACTATGACGTTGACTGCTGCATGCAGGGGAACAGAGGATCCACCACCATCAGCCTGCCTGCGCGCTGTGGAAACGCAAGGCTATCTCGGTCCCGCGGCGGGCCTCGCACGGTGGGACACCCTTGGCGCTTCTCGCCCCAGACCCCACGTGCCCTGTGGAAGGGCGAATCCTCGGAGCCACCATCCTTCTCCTGCAGTACTTGCAGATACTCCTCCGGGCACAAACACGCCCACTTGATACGGTTCCGCGGGTCGTTTGGTTCCTCAACCAGCCCGTGTGCTGGGAAAACAAGAGCTAACCCGCCTTCAGCCTGCCGGTACGCTGCGGAAATGCGATCCCTTTGGGCCACCTTACAGGCCTGGCGTAGTGGGGAGCGGAGAACTCTTCCAGCTAACAACCCGCCCGTGCGAGGAGGAAGTGAGAACCCTCTCGGCCACCATCCTTCCAGCCTGGTGGTACATCCGGTAGCTTTCCGGCCACCCAATGCTCTTCCTCCGCAGAACTCGATTGGAGGCCCCTCCAGCCACTAGGCAGCCCATAATCCACCTATCTGCAGCTTCTTCAGGATCCCAATCGGCCGTGGAATTGGAAACTGAAAGGCCTTTCGCCCTCAGGTCTCCAGAGTGCTATGGAAAATCACTACTTTTGGTGATTGTCTTTCCTGCGCTCTGGTGTCTTACCGGGCCTTCCGGTCACCAACCTGCCTCCCCGCATGGGTTCCGCAGGTCATTTCGGCCCCTAGCCTTCGTCTGTACTGGGGAACCATGGGTTATTCCAGCAATTCTCCCCTCCATTCTTGTGCAACCGAAAGCTCTTCTGAGCGCCAAGCCGGCTTTGAGTGCTGCAGAGCCCATGGCCCTACGAGCCGGCACAACTACCGCGTTCTGAGGAAAAACGAGCCCTTTCGACCACCATCCAACCACGGTGCTGGTGTCCTGCGTGACCTTCCCATCTGAAACCTGGCCACCCGTTGGGGTTCCGCAAGTCATTTTGACCCCTTGTGCTGGGAAACAGAGAGCCAACCAGCCATCAGGGGACTACTAGCTATGGGAGTGAGAGCCCTTTTGGCCACCATGTGGGCCTCACTGGCTACGGAGCTGAGAGCCCTTCTAGCCCCAGGACGTATGTTCACTGTGAAAGTGAGAATCCTTTGGGCCACCGTCCTTCTGCACCAGTTGCAAGGAATCTTCCGGTCACAAACGGGCCCACCCATTAGGGTTCCACTGGTCATCTTGTCCCCCAACCGGCCCATGTGCTGGGGAACAGAGGACTAACCGACTTTCAGCCTGCCCACACTCTGTGGAAATGAGATCGCTTTTGGCCACCTCACCTGTCTGGCGCAGTGTAGAGCTGTGAGCTCTTTCTGCTAACAACCTGCCCGTGTGTTGAGGAAGTGAGAGCCCTCTCGGCCACCATCCTTCCTGCTTGCTGGGGCATCCCTTTCCCTTTCTACTACCCACTTACCATCGCCGGAGAACGAGACTTGCAGCCCTTCTGACCACGCCCAGCCTGAAATCCCTGTCTTCTTGGATGCTTCAGGACCCCGGCCTGCAGCGGACAGAACAAAACACCTAACACCCTCAGGCTTCAGAGTGCTGTGGAAGACAAATGCCTTTTGGTGACCCTCTTTCCAGTGCTTGGGTGTTCCAGAGGGCCTTCTGCTTACCAACTTGACTCCCTGCCTGGATTCTATGGGTCGTTCTGGCACCCAGCCTCTCTGAGTGATGGGGAACCGTGGGTTATTCTCGTAATTCTCCTGCCCATAGCTGGGCAAGTGAAAGCACTTTGGGCCACCATACGAGCCTCACATGCAATAGAGTTGAGAGCTCTTCCTGCCTTCACACCAACCGCGTTTTGAGGAAGCAAGAGCCCTTTCGGCTACCATCCTCATGTGCTGGTGTCTTAAAGGATCTTTCCGTCAGAAACGGCCACCCGCTAGAGTTCCTCGTGTCATTTCTTTCGTGTCCCCCTCCCCCCCCCCCAACCCGCCTACCTGCAGGCTGGGGAATAAAGGGTCATCTGGCTATCAGTCTGCCTGTGTGTTGTTGGTGAGCACTTTTGACAACTGTACAAGTGTCCGGCACTGGGGAGCCTATGGCCTCTCTGGCTGTTAGCCTGCCCCTCAGCCATTGAGTCAAAGCTCTTTCAACCACCATCCCTGTTGTGCAATGGTGACCCGGGGGCCCTTCCAGTCACTGTCCAGCCTTGTGCTGGTGCCATTGGGCCCTTTGGGTCACCAGCCTGCCCACATTCCCGGATTCCATCAGGCACCTACCTGCACGGGTGCTGGAGAACTAAAGGTCCTTTTCAGTCATGGGAGGGCCTTCCCCACCTACCAGCCCCAAACCTACTAGCAAGCTGGTGCTCAGGGGCCCCTTGCCGCCTGCACATGTATTGGAAACACAGGTGGGTGGGAGGCCTTGGGGTGCTGGCCAGCCCACTTGCTGTGGAATCTAGAGCCCTATAGGGAACCAGCTTTCCTCCTACTGTTTCCCCAGGGCTACCATGAATCCCACAGTCAGTCCTTTGTGCTGGTGATGTGAGAGAAACTAAGGCCACCAGGCAGCCCACACACTAAGATACCAGGGGTCCTCTTGGCCCTCAGACTGTCCACTTCCTGGGGAACCAAGGGCTCTTATACTGCAAAAGCAGCCATAGACCGTATGTAAAGGAATAGGCATGGCTAGATTTGGCTCACAGAAGTAGTTCTCCTTTCCATGCTCTATAGGGCCAGAAGTCTCTAGTTTTTGTGAGGCACGTGGCTATACAGAATAAATACTACAGTTCCAAGCCTCCCTTGCAGCTAGGTATGACAGTGTGTCTAAGTTCTGGTCATTGAGATGTAAGAAGCAGCAGTATGGGCAACTGCTAACCTATGCCCCTAAAGGGAAGAAATGTGACCTCTTCTTCCCCCCACCCCACTTCCTTCCCACTGCCTGGAATGTCAAGAGCCATACAGATGAAGGCAACATCCTAGGGACAAAAAAGCAGCAAGAGAGAAGGAGACTGGGACCTTGATGACTTCCTGGAGTAGATCCACCATATCAGCTCCAATTTTTGTATGAAGGAGAAATAAGCTTCCAACCTGTTTAAATCACTATTGTCACTGAGTCTCATGCACTCCAATCCACATCCTAACAGATGTGCCTGATTTCACCAAACATTAAGGAGTTAGTTCAATTCAACCTCTCAATGACATAAAAACCAGAGTCAAGGACCCAAGCCCAAGAGTGAGAGTGAAAAGTAGTGCTTCATTGTTTTTCTTCTCTCCGTCTCCTCTGCTACCATCTTCTCTTTCAGACCACTGCCCCTTGCCAGCTTAAGAATGTCAGTAGTTTGAAAACAGACAAGACTCACAAACATGACCTATGTTCTGTCATCTGCTGCCCTCCTCAGCCTCATGCACACCTAACTCACTTGATTGTCCCAGCTCCAGCCACATCATCTTTCTTCCCATTTTACTCTCCATGCTTCCCTACATGCTGTGACCTCTGCCCGGAATGTTCTTCTTCTATACCCTCATCACAGAGTTCACTCGCACCTGCCTTTCAGACCTTAGCTCAAACATCCCTTCCGGACCCTGATTCCTTGATTTGGCAAAGGCCACATTCCAGGCTCTCCTGGCGCCATGAGCCTGTCTGTCAAGGGCCAGTCACAGTTATAGTTTTCCATGTGCTTTGCGATTATTTGATTTACAGTAAGCTGGGGAGGGGGTGGGTAGGGAGCATGTCTGATTTTGCTCACAGTTGTATCCTGATGCAGGATTCCCATGAAGTACGTAAATGAATCATTGTGACAAAGGCTCCTACTGCAAAGGTAAGGTAACATGCTTCATAACGGACTCTGGTCTTGCCCTATGTCGCTCAGGATCAAGTTCAGCCGCACAGAATAGAAAAAAGTCAAGGGCTTAAATTAGAGTGGAGAGGAGAGGGAGAAGCAGGCTCCCCACTGAGCAGGGAGCCCGACCCAGGGCTCGGTCCCAGGACCCCGGGATCATGACCTGAGGCAAAAGTAGATGCTTAACCGACTGAGCCACCCAGGCACCCTATGATTCATGTCTTTGTGGTTCAATCTGCCCACTAGAGCTCCAGCCATCACATCTGTTCCGGGCAACAAATTTGAGGAATGGAGAAAAGGGCCTGCTCCCTCTCTTTTAAGGTGACTTCCTGGAAACACCACACAACACGTCCTTATCCAGAATTTAGTCAGATTGGCCACTCTTCCCTGAAGGAGAAGCCAAGAGATGTGGTCTTTCAGCTGCATTACAATGTGGTCCAGGTACAAATCAGGGTTTGGTTACTAAAGGCCTAATAACCACCCTAAAACTTAATGGCTTAAAATAACAATCAAGAGAATACATACAGGGGTGCCTGGCTGGCTCAGTTGGGGGAGCGTGTGACTCTTAATCTTGGGGTGGTGAGTTCAAGCCCCACGTTGGGTGTAGCAATTACTTAAATATTTTTTAAAATACGCAAAAATAACAATAAGCACTTATTATCTCTCATGGGCCTGTGGGTTAAGTGAGCTCAGCTGGGCAGTTGTTCTGCTGGTCTCACTTGGGGTGTCAGACAACTGTAGCCAACTAAGATGCTGGGATGCTTGAGCCTCTCTCCCTCTCACCATAGTCTCACAGCCTCACCCCTCCATGGGACCTCTCTCCAGCGAGATAGCCAAAACCACAAAGCAGAAGCTTCTAGGCCTCACAGCTTAGGCATAGTGTCACTTCACCACCTTCTACTGGTCAAAGCAGTCACAGAGCTTGTCCAAATTCAAGAGGAGGAGAAAAAACTTCACTTCTCTCTGAAGGGACCCACACAGAATTCACAGCCCTCTTCAATCCACCACCAGGAGGATGGCTATTTGGAGGCAATTAGCAGTCTTCACCTCATGTCCCTTCAAGGCAAAGCATCTACCAGCCTAAGAGAGGGTCACTGCTATATAAAACTCATGAAAAGTGGGGATGCCTGGGAGGCTCTGTCGGTTAAGCGGCTGCCTTTGGCTCAGGTCATGGTCCCAGGGTCCTGGGATCGAGTCCTGCATCGGGCTCCTTGCTCAGTGGACAGCCAGCTTCTCCCTCTGCCTGCCATTCTCCCTGCTTGTGCACACGTGCTGTCTCTGACAAATAAATAAAACCTTAAAAAAAAAAACTCATGAAAAGAAACACTGGCCATGATGCTTAGAATCGAAAGGAAAAGAGAGTAAGTCCGATGGCCATCTCAGAGTCATGCTCATGCCAGCTCTTCATAAAACCCTAGCAAACTTTTAAAACACCAACTGTGGGTAAAATAATCTGTGTACAACATTAACAGGCAATTCATAGGAGAGGAAATGCAATTGGGCCTATTGTCCCAAGAAAAAATACCTGATCTCACTAATAATGAAAGAAATGCACATAAAACAATCATAAGCTATTAGGTTTTATTCATCAGACTAATAAGGTTTCACAAGATTGAAAATACCCAGTGTTATTGGTGGAATATAAATTGGTGCAGCCACTGTGGAAAACAGTATGGAGATTCTTCAAAAAATTAAAAACAGAACTACCATATGATCTAGTAATTCCACTACTTGGTAGTTACCCAAACAAAATGAAAACACTAATTCGAAAAGATACACGCACCCCTATGTTTACTGTAGCACTATTTACAACAGCCAAGATATGGAAGCAACTCAAGTGTCCATCTGTAGATGAATGGATAAAGAAGATGTGGTGTGTACACACACACACACACACACACACACACACACACACACAGAGGAATATTACCCAGCCATCAAAAGGATGAGATCATGCTTTTACAACAACATGGATGGACCTAGAGGTTGTGCTAAGTGAAATAAGTTAGATTGAGAAGACAAATACCATATGATTCCATTCATATGTGGAACCTAAAAAAAAAAAAACCACTAATGAATAAACAAACAAAAAGAATCAACCTGTAAATACAGAGAACAAACTGATGGTTGCCAGAGGGGAGGCAGTGGGGGTTGGGCAAAATGGGTGAAGGGGAGTGGGAGATTCAGGCTTCCGGTTGTGGAATAAATAAATCATGGGGATGAAAGGTACAGCATAAAGCATACAGTCAGTGGTATTTTAATAGCGATGTATCAGGACAGATGGTAGCTACACTGTGGTGAGCACAGCAGAACATAGAGACTTGTTGAATGACTATATTGTACACCTGAAACTAATGTAACATTGTGTCAACTATACTCAAAAAAATTTTTAAAGAAAGAAAATGTTCAATGTTATCAATGTTGTTAGTGAGAGTATAAAGTGGAATGATCTTTTTATTTTTATTTTTTAAAAGATTTTTATTTATTTGGGAGAGAGAGAGAGAGAGAGAGCAGGAGTGTGGGGGAAGGAGCAGAGGGAGAAGCAGACTCCCCGCTGAGTGGGGCTCCATCCCAGGACCCTGGCTGGGATCATGACCTGAGCCAAAGGCAGACTCTTAACTTACTGAGCCACCCAGGCACCCCTGGAATGATCTTTTTAAGGGGCATTTTGTCAATAACTATAAAGTTTAAACTGTACATACCTTTTAATGGAGCAATTCCCATCCCAAGTCAGTATTCCATAACATAATTTTATGAGTATTCAAAAATGTATGTAATGTAATTTCGGTATTCATACGTCACATGAAGTAAGTAAACTGTCATTTAGCATTTACAATGTACCTACCGGTAATTTTCTCATTCCCACTTTTCAGGTGAGGAAACTGAGTCTTTGTGTGTGTGTGTGTGTGTGTGTGTGTGTGTGTTCATAATTTAAAACTTTTAAAGTTTTTAAATTTCAATTCCAGCATAGTTAACATACAGTGTTATATTAGTTTCAGGTGTACAATATAGTGATTCTACACTTCCACACAACACCCAGTGCTCATCACAAGTGCCCTCCTTAATCCCCATCACCTATTTCGCCCACCCCCCACCCATCTCCCGTCTGGTAACCCTCAGTTTGTTCTCTAGAATTAAGAGTCTATTTCTTGGTTTGTCTTTCTTTTTTTTCCTTTGTTCATTGTTTTGTTTCTTAAGTTCCACATATGAGTGAAATCATACGGTTTTTGTCTTCCTCTGACTGACTTATTTTGCTTAGCATTATACTCTCTAGATCCATCCATGTTGTTGTAAATGGCAAGATTTCATTCTACTTATGGCTGAGTAATACTCCATTGTGTGTATACACCACTTCTTTATCCATTCATCAATCGATGGACACTTAGGCTGCTTCCATAATTTGGCTATTATAGATATTGCAATAAATATCAGGATGCATATATCCTTTCAAATTAGTGTTTTGTGTCCTAAATACCCAGTTGTGTGATGACTGGATCATAGGGTAGTTCTATTTTTAACTTTCTGAGGACCCTCCATACTGTTTTCCACAGTGGCTGCACCAGTTTGCATTCCCACCAACAGTGCAAGAGGGTTCCCCTTTCTCCTCATCCTCACCCATACCTGTTGTTTCTTGTGTTCTTGATTTTAGCCATTCTGAATGGTGTAAGGTGATATCTCATAGGAAACTGAGTTTTAAGAGGTTAATTAGATTGCCCAAGACCAAACAGCCAGGAAGAGAAAGAAATGACATCGAAGCCAGGCCTGGCGGATTCCAGAGCCTAAGGTCTCAGACACCACACCTTCTGCCACAGATGTCTTCCAAAGCCTTCCCGAGTGTGGCTGATGTGCCCTGTTGTGGGATTACCTCTATTCCCATTTATCCTTGCCATCTTACTGGTCCTTCAAGCCACTCCCAAGGGCAAGAGCTAGAACTGCTGGGGTGTGGGGGGGAAAGTTACCCAGTGTGGAGTTAGAAGGACTAAGTTCAAGTATAGAGCTATTTAAACTAACAAGTTTTGAGGGGGGAAAAAAACTATAGTACATAAATGTTGGCAAGATTATAGTAAAACAGGTACATCCATATATGGCCAATTGTGGTGTAAATTGGTTCAACCAGTTAGAGAAATATTTAGCAATATTTCAAAAGAGACATTAAAATGTTCCCATTTTTTAATCACGAATCCCATTCTTGGGAAAGTAGTTAAAGGAAGTAATGCAAAAGAGTAAGTTAGGCGCACCTTTGTTCTCATTATCCTATTGTTTGTAACAGCAAAAACACTTCAACTAACCCCAATGTCCAACATGGGGGGATGATTAGACTATGATTAAGGCTTTGTATTTGACAAGAACCACAGCTGTTCACCTTTTTTCTCAGAAGCCTCTGGCTCTTCAAGCCCTGATCCTCACACCGCCCCGGGTGCTTGTGTGAAATAAAGCGAGAGCAATCAGTAAGACGCGGGTTAGCTCTGCAGAACCGGAATGAAGTCAGCCCAATGTTTTCTTCACATTAAAAAAAACTGAGAACAAGCTCCACCTGCCCTCTTTTAGCTCTGCATAAGTCCCCACTCTTTAGCACATTTGCTGTTTATGGTTGCAACTCCTTCACAGTTTTCTCGTCATTTCCAAAATGTTTTCTTCCCTGAAGTTGTGCATAAGCTTACCGCATTCAGGATGCCCGCCAGGACTCTGAAAGGCGCGGGGGACTCCCTGCCTCCCACACCAGCGGGACAGAGGCCAAATCACAACTTTGTTAACGGGGAGGCCTCGTCCAGAGATGACCTATAATTATAAGAAATATATCAAATAGGGATTATTTGTATTGATGTCAAGCTGCATTTCTCCAGTGGGCTGTGTTCCACGAGAGAGCATTCTTTCCTGGCCAAAGCCCAGCTCCATAAGCTGCTTACAAACTCCGTGCACAGAGCAGAATCCGTTCTCAAAGTTTTGTGTGAAGGGCCCATGAGGAGCTGTTTGGAAACACTGAACACTGCAGGGGGCTGCCAGTTTTGAGGATGGTGTGAGGTAGAACAATGATCATCGTGATTGAACAATTATGGTATCAGAACAATACACCAAATGCTTTGGAGAGTTAAAATGTTCCCTGCCTAATGGCCGCATGTTCCATATAATTATTTTCTTTGTGTGGTTATTGCAATTTTTAAGTTGTCTTTCATTACAAATTGTGTTTACAACATAGGTGACCTCCTTTTTCTATATGTTCTGTTACTTCTAGGTAGTGATGATCTGCATGTCTGAATATGGTATACATCTCTTTCTTGGATATTATCTCTTTTTGCCCCTTAGTTCTATCTTTCAGATGTTTAAAAAGCCCCCTCGTTTTCTACAAAAACTCTTTTTTATCGAAGGCAGCTGAGGGTAGGAAGGCAATGGACTCACGAGTCCCAAATTGTAGTGTCCTGCCTGCCATTTGCAAACTGCGTGACTGTGAGAAGTCAGTTCATTTCTCTCTGGCCCTCAAGTTCCTCCTCTCTAAAATGGACAAGATTTACTGAGGTCAGGGCCGCTGACGTGAGTCAGATCACGGGGGTTCACATCCTGGCTCGGGCTCTGTGACCTTAGGCAAACTTCTCCTTCCCATACCTCCTGCGTGACCGACCACCCCAGTGGGCCCCGGACCGAGGGACTGGCTGGGTCACAGGACTTTCTGGGGGAAAACCAGGCAACCCGGGGGGGAAAACTGGGACCAGCTGATCACACCTTCCATGCCTCAGTTCCCTCCTCTGTAAAAGAGGGATTACAATGGAACCTCCCTCATAGGGTTGTCAGGAAAATAATCAATGTGAAAAGCACTCAGGACAACGGCTGGTGCAGTCAAGGCCCAATGTGTCAGCTATTATTCTCAGGAAGGTCCTCCCCAAGGGGTCTTCTGTCTTCTCTCTTCCACCCTCCTCATTCACTATGTCACCATCTCCCTTTCTCCTCTCTTCCATTTAATAGCTGAAAGTCTTAAATATGAGCATAGTTAGTATTAAATCCGACGTGCTGTGAAATCCTTTGTTTCACTTACCACTACAGACAAGACCAATGATGCCTTCAAAATGTTTTTAAGCAATTTAATACAGCTCTCATTGGAATGTCATAATTTTCAAAGTTATAGTTCAATCTCCCTTTAGTGTAATGCAATAAAAAGGTTACTCTGATGTCGTTTCCTTTATATAAATAACATCAAAATGCCTCAACCCAAAAGCTGAAGAAGAAACGAGGCGGGTGAAGAGAAGCAGGCAGGAGCTGGTCTGCGGGGAGAGCAATGGGCAGCATCCCCCCACCCAGGGCTGGTCTCCTCTCCTGTCTTCCATAAAACATTCTGGGTGAGATCCTTTTGCGTTCTGTGCTGTGGGAGCCAGGCCTGGCTGATGGGGTGCTTGGAAGGTGGGGGGAGTTTTGGAAGGGGTGCCTGAGAGTGAACAGTGCAGCTGAGCCTCCACCAACAAGGCCCATCCGAGACGAAAACGGGGCGCCCAGCAGATGCCTGCTGCAGAGGGGCCTTGCAGGGAAAGGAGTCTTGGAACAGCTCTCTCCTCTGCCTTTTCCCTCCCCATCCTGTGATGTCTAATACCTCAGTGGGCCATAGTTTGAGGGGAGATAAAGGGAAGTGGGTGAAAGAAAAGACAGGCATTTTCTTTGATGATCAGTCCCTTTTGCAGTTGGCAGACAGTTAAAAGCCCTTTCTGGATATTTCTGCCTGGGGCCCAAGAATTCCAATCAGCCAATCTTTGTTTACAACTCTCTGTGTGGGGTATACAACACCCTACCCCCAAAACCAGGCCTGTATATGAAAGAAAGAGATGAAAGAAAGAAAGAAAGAAAGAAAGAAAGAAAGAAAGAAAGAAAGAAAGAAAGAAAGAGAAAAGCAAGCTGGCCTGGAATTGATTCTCCAGCGTGGAAGACTGTCAGCAACTGCATTTTCTATTTGTACTATTTAAAAGATAGTGTTGGTGGTCTCTTCGTTTCTCAGAAAAGGGAAATTTTACACCTGTTAGATTATAGTCTTGGAGCTATTAGAGAGAACATACAGTGACAGATAACACCAACTCTCTATTATCCATGAAAAGAAATAAATAAAGATCACTCCTAGGTCTCAAATTCACTTGAACCAGGGGTTTCAATCTTTCTAGCCTTTTTGGGATTCTCTGAGCAGAATGCATTGGTTTTAATTTCTTCTTAGCGCCTTGCCAGCCTTAAATTGGGCGAGTAATAAACAATGAAATGGCCCCAATAGCAGTAAAGGGGAAACTGAGGAAACAAAATGAGGCCCAGATAAGAAAGGGGGGACGGCCGGGAGACCAGTCAGCGCTCACCACCCTCAGGAGAATGAAAAATCAATTGTCATTTGCTCAAATAAAATACCCTCTACCCTCCCACAGCCATCACGCAAGTCTCCGGGGCAGAAAAGATTACCAAGCTGCCCCCGGGTGCCGGAAACTGTGCTAAGACCCGCAAAGTCTCAAGCGCGGGAAAGAATGTGCTAGTCAGAGGCATGCAACACATTTCAGGCGATTGTGAGAAATCTACGACTTCCCACTCAAAAAAAAAAAAAAAAATTCTGGGATCTGCTCACCGAATCCCCAAAGAAAAACTGCCAAGGCTCACTTTGGGTGCATTTGCATCTGGGCAGCTCGTTTCGCTCGCCTCCCCCGCTTTCCTGCCCCGACTCTCCGCCTGCATCCAGCAGCGCGGTCGTTCTCGAGGGCCGCGCGGTGTCGGGGACGCCGGCCCGGTGCGCCTCTCCCCGCAGGCCACCTCCCCGGCCGCGCCCTGTCGCGGGCGTCCTTCCCGCTCCCCGCGCTGACCGCCCGCACCCACCCCCCGCCGCCAATCGTCGGCGCCAGCGGGCTCAGCTCCTCCGTGAGGGCGCCTCCTTCCCGACGGGGAAACCGAGGCCGCCCAGGCCGAGCGGTGCCGGGGTGCGCGAGGAGGCGAAGTCGCTGCCGGCGGGCCCTGCCTCCACCGCCCCAAGAGGCCCCTAGGCCGTGAGGGTCGCAGCTCTCCACTGCCGTCGCCCTCCTCGCAGCTGGGGAGCTGCCCTCCTCCCAAAGATGCAGAGTGTCCCTGAAACGGATCCCGCGGGGGGGGGGGGGGGGCTGGAAAGTCCAAGGGCAGAAGGGGGGCCGCTGGGGGGAGGATGCAACTGCCCCAGATTCGGAGGAGACGCCTGTCAGCGCGTGGAATGCAAGCCCTTTTGCGCAGTTATTTTTATTCCGGGGCCTTTCTTCCTCGTCCTCGTCCTCCTCCTCTATTTTTTCCCCTTCTGTTCAGCTATTTGTGTTTTCTGATCGGGTAAGTGATTTGCGGCAGGAAATTAGATCTCTTTATTCCAGAGGCACTGTGGTTCTAGCGGTATCTATTGCAGAGCCCGCTCTGTCTTAGTTGCGGGCTTTTTTTTTTTTACTTGCAGGTTATTTTGTGACGAAGGGAACAGAACGCTGTTCAGCTTTGGCATCTTCCCTCCTCCTTTCAACACAATGCAACTCTCAATTAAACACGGGGACACCCACGTCTCCCTTCCCACAGGACCCCCCTCCATCTGCTCCCCCCCACTCTGAAATACCAGCCTTTTCTGGGCAGGGAAAGCCTCGTGTTGAACTTCACAATTATCGAGACACATCGCAAAATAAGAGACTCTAAAGAGCCGTTATCACTCCTATTTTTGGACCCTCCTTTCTAGGCCTTACCTATAAAACGTTTTGGTGGCCTTAGCAAACTTTCAAATCCTGCAGGGCTGAGGACATGAATATGCAGACACTCCAGGTCTTGAGAAGCTCGATTTGTGTTTTTCTGATTGATGAGTGAGGCTTAACACACTAGTGCAAAAGAAATAAGTTATGGATTGATTTGAACTGATAATTTTTCACCTTAGTAAAGTCTTCATTAGTAGCTTTCCACCAGAGGCTCTAAGAGCCTCAAGAAAACTCATCATTTCTAGGTTGAACAAGTCCAAGGGGGGATGGACAGGAACCCTGCCTTTCTCTTTTGTCTGTTTCTGGCCAGGCCAAGTGGGAGTAGGTGATTTGTGAGTAGTGGAGAGTGGTGGAATCTGGGCTTGACGATTTCCTCATGCAGATGCTGCCGGAGGGAGGTGGTGCCTGGGGGAGGTGGAGCAGGGCGGTGGCCAGATTCCCGGAGAGTGAGAAAGTAGGGGGCCATCAAGTCAGGGGTGGGGGACGGAGTCAGAAGGTGGAGGGATCATGAAGATAGAAGGTGGGGGAATCATTGAGGCAAAAACTGGAGAATCCTAGAATCCGAAGGTGGGGTGTTCTAGAGCCAGAAGGTGGGAGCGGATCATAGAGCCAGGATGTGGGGGTGCCACAGAGACCGACTGCAAATAAAAGAAATGTAAGAGTAGCTACCTTCAGATGACCCCTCACCAGGGACTGAGGAACCTGAGGGCGCAGGCGGCCAGGCCTCCATGAACACCCCAGAGACAGCGGATTCGGATCTCAGGCTGGTGTTGCAGCCTCTGCACGCTTGCCTTCGCCCCACCCCCAATTATTCCACTTCTCGGGCCACTGTTTCCTGAGGTTCTCCAGCAAGAATCCACCCAGCAATTATCTCCCCTCTCGCGCGCATGGGGGGACATTAACCACGAACGCGCTGGAGAAGAAAGGTACAGATGGGTCTTTTATTGCACACTTGGAAATGTTTCCAAGGCTTTTGTTTTCTTCCCCCATTCATTCCTGCAATATCACTAGGATCTGCCAACTTCAGTGCCCAGAGGCTGCGGCGGAAGGGCCCGGCCCACCCGGAGACCCCGCTAGGGGGCGCGCTCTGGCCGTGGCGCGGAGCCGAGCCCGAGAGGGGGGCTCCGCGGCGAGGACGCCGACAGCGGGGGTCGGCATGGGCCTCCGGATTGACGCCGGCGTTGGGTCCCTCGCTGCTCCTGACGTGAGCTCCAACCCGTGCCCCCTACACACACCCCAAGTCCGGGGGCGCCAGGAGCAGCAGCTACAGAATAACGCTGGCTGCCCCGGGGACGCCTCGGCCCCGGACGCACCCAGGGTTCCGCCGTCCGGCGGCGTTGGAGAGAAGAAACCAGATGGTGGCGATTACAGGGCGCTGAGAAGTTTCCCTCTCTGGTCTGGAAACCTGGGGAACGGTGCGGCAGGAGATTGGGGGGGAGCGGTCCCGCCGAGGGACTCAGGGTGAGAGCCCAAACACTTGCTTCTCGCCCCTGGGAAGGGGGGGCCTCCCGCTCCTCCCCCTCCTCCCCCGCCTTCCGAGGGCAGACGCGAGCGCGACCAGCTCGCCTGGCTTTGTGCGTAGAGCAAGGCTAGAAAATGCCTCGGTTGGCCGCCTGAGGGGATGATTGCGGTGGGGGGTGGGGTCTGTTTTCTCTCTACTTCTCGCTCCCCACCCCCTTCCCTGCCTGCTGAAGGGTAACTACCAAAAGTGGCAAAGTTTGCAAATAAGGGGAGCTGTCCTAACTCAGTGATCACACCCACACGTCCGTACCTTGAGGGCTCGGCCGCGGTCCTCCGGACGCTTCCGAAAGCTCTGCTTCCCAACACACCTCTCCCAGCTGAGCCCTGTTGGTGGAACCCAGGGTTCAGGCGGACTACACGGAGAAGAGGGGGGACTAGGAAACACCAAGGAGTCTTCCCTGGAAATCCAAGTTGTCAGTCCCTTTGGACCTTTCCACGAGCTGATCCTCTGAAAACACGGCAACAAACACCGTCCGCAGACAGATCCCCGCAGCCTCGGGGAGAACTGGGGCAGGGGTAGGGAGTGGAGGGCAAGCAGGGGGCAGAGAAGGCGAGGGACAAGTGCTAGGCAAGCGGATTATGTTGCATTTCCTCCTATTATCAGACTTCCAGAAGGAGAGACCACGATTTGTGCATAAAATGTATACCCCGAAGTGGATAAGACTCTGAAGGCAGCATTTGAGGAGGTTAACCTTGACTGGTTGGAGTTAAGGGGGGTGGGGGTGAGGCAAATATTTCTGTTTGTGCCCTCCGGCTCTTCCCAGCACCGGCTGTCAATCCCGACGCTTGTTATCCTCACAAGGCTTCAGTTTGTTTGCCTGATCTCAGCAAGGTTTTCTTCCACAAGTAGAACTATAATTGCTATAATTCTACTGTATCATTTGGATCATTGCAGTATTGTTGTTTTCTCTCCCCCTTTCTCTCCTCCTAACACTGCAATAACGCGCTCCAGTGTTAAATTAGCAGGTTGCGGAAGACCATAAATGAATGAAAGTTTGTTAAAAAAAAAAAAAAAGAAAAAGAAAAATAAATAAAACAGCAAAATGACTTGGCAAAGGGGATATCACATCACAGAGAATCCTTGAGTGTAATCAGGACTTATTGTCTTCCCTTCCAATGGCTTCCAAATTGGTCGCTAGACTCCAGTGAAGTTTATTTCTATTGTTTAAATATATGTTTTGAAGAGGTTGAGCATAATTTAAGGGGACCTGAGTGTCCGGTGAGGCTGAACGCCCATCACTGCTTTCTTTATCTGTGTGTATATTGCACAGTAAATTAAAACATCTCAAATGAAAATTTGCAAGGTTAACTCTCCTCCAAACATTTTCCCCCCTGGATAATGACATTTACTGCCACCCCCTTATCCTGCATTTCTTGCAAATATAATTTTGAAACTGCAATGTAGAATTAGTTCTCACCACGGCAAAGAAAGGAGTTTCTTCCATCCGCCTCTTCTAGGTAATTATTATTTCCAGTCCTGGGGACAAGCCTCATCTTTCACCATAAACAACAGTTTTAAACACTTCTGACCCTTAGTTCTGGCCATAAATGTCATTTTTATTTCAGTGACTGATTGTAAAGGCAGATGAACTGCAAACTATTGTTTTCTGGGCAGCCCAGGGAAAATAAAAAAACAACATTTACAGACCCCAAAAGACTAGAGGAGCCAGGAGTTGTGCATAACAAAGTACAAACGTGAATAATATTACCACTAAAATGAAATTACTTTGATCCGTGGGAAAAAGAAAGTGAGATGAAAAGAAAGTGAAGTGTCATTTTGCTGACAGTAAATATGAAATTGGCTAACCTAAAAGTTTTTATACATATCCTGTAGCCCAATTCTTACAAGTCTACCTACTCAACAAATCAATTAAATTCTTCCTAGACATTAGAAGTATCATTTTTGTTTTCAAAAATAACAAATAGGAAGGGCGCCTGGCTGGCTGAATCCATAGAGCATGCGACTCGTGATCTCCGGGTGGTGAGTTCGAGACCCATGTTGGGTGTAGAGCTTATCTTAAAAAAATAAAATTAACAAATAGGATAGCACATACATCCTAAACCCATATTCTGGTTAGACACTGGGGACACCAGCAGTTTCTGTCTCCCAGTGGATATGCTGGAAAAGTTTTCTGTTGTTGGTTTTTAATTTAATCTTTCGGGAATAGCAAGAGTCAATTGTAGATTTTGAAGTTGGTATTGAATTGTGACAAAGATCATCTCAGGGTTGCTGGGTGTAAAATGAACTGGGTCGGGCCCTATCTCCCCAAAGTGAATGGACGTGCCTTCCCAATAGCGTCCTCACTGGGGAAGACGGATTAGAAATACCAAATATAAACAAAATAAAATAACAAAGCTAGTGTTTTCAAACAGGTTTCCCAAAGAAATACATTATATTCCATTAATAGAATTAGATTTAATTCCAGGGGTCATTAAGTCAGATTCAGAAATTCTATGTTAACCTCCTCTTTTACAGTGGATGATTAAAATTAGAATACACCCCAGCAGAAAGTCCGACTTCTTTTTTAAAAAAGGAGAACAGCTGCAGAAGGGGGAGGAGGGAGACGGAAGCAAAGAAATCTTCCACCGAGAGAGCTTAAACCCTGTTAGACTCTCAGAATGATTTGTGCGTTTGTGTCTCCTTTTGTTTAACACGATCTTTTTTGGACTCATTTTTCAGCCCACTCCCTGCGTGTGCGGAGCCGACTCTGAAGTCACGGAGCCACCCAGCAGCCGGGTCTTGTGGATTTCCGACGCAGGGCCCGGCGGGGAGGGAAAAGTGCCTCCGTTTCTCCCAGCGACCAGCCGCAGGGACACCCGCGAGCGTCCGCGGCTGGAGGCTTGGAGGAGACCGACGCGTCTTTACAGCTGCGTCGAGACCCGCTTGCCGGGACTGGGCTCTCGGGGCTGGGGAGGGAATCAGTGCGCAGAATGTTAGGGGAAAGCTGAGTGGGACGGTATAAAAACTGGAACTGTTGGTGAGGATGGAAAAAGGAAGACTGCAGGAAAGGCAGGAGAAGATCCCAGGTGCCTTGGATCAGCAGGCAGGACTTAAAATCAAATGTCAGAGATAGCTCAGGGACTCCCTCCGTCCCCCAGGCCCATCATCCAAGTGTAGGAAAAACTGGTGAGAATCAAACTAAAAAACAGACAGAGAGAGGGACACAGAGAGACGTCTTTTCCCTCTTGCCTCTAATAGTAGTAGTAATATCAGCGTTCGTATTCACATTATTAATATACCTGTTCCCAACCCTTCATCCCCCTCAAGTTGTGCCATGAATACTCCTGCCAAGCGAGCCCGATCTTTTGGCCACCCACCAACCAGCATCCAAGAGTTATGCAGGTGTTTATGGCTGGAAAAAAAAAAATCCCAGTTATGCATCCTTGTATTTTTAAATACTGACTGTAAGTGATTCAAGTATAATCCTTTGTAAAACGCTTTTCTCTTTGACACATTGAAGGGGTTGAGACAGGAAAACCCGGCGTGGATTCCCCCTCCTCGACCCCTCTCCCACCTACCACCCTCGCCCCCACCCTGCCGTGGTCGGGGGCGCCTGGCCGGCCCTTGAGCTCTGCACCCAAGTAAGGAGGGCGTCCGTGCTAGCCCCTCGCCCAGGCTTGGCCCAACTTCAGTCCCAGTTGGTCTCGATTCTCAGCGCTGGACGCGCAGGAAGTTGTTTGGTAAGAAACGCGTTCAACCACAGTCTCATTCTCTTACCTTTGCTAATGGGAGCCAGGCCCTAAGAATTTTAGGCGCTTACGCTTGGTAGAAGCCGAACCTGGGTCCTTCCCACCCGCGAGCACTCAGGGCCCCCACAGGTCTGCTCCCTGCACGAGATTTGAGAGTGTCCAGCCTCGGGGTGACAGCCTAACTAATGGAGGCGAACTTGCGGGAAGAAGAGAGAAGCGAGTCTGGGGAGGAGGGGGAGACTCCCAGACTCCGCAGTTGACCCTCGCCTGTCCCGTTCTACCCTGTAGGTGCTCTAGTGAAGGCCGCCCGCCTTTGGCAGAGCTTTGTCTCTAAGGGGACTTTTTCCAGAGTTCAAGAAGATGAGAGAGATTGGGGGCCGCTACCAACCCCAGAGCAACCTCCCGGCTCAGGGTGAAGACTAACAGCTCAAGGCGTCGGGCCACAAGAGAAAAGTGAACGCCCAAACAGAAATTGTTTGCTTGCGGCCATCACCCTGACACCTCGGGGGCCCGTCCGGCCTAAAGAGCACCGCGACTGGGCGCCACTGAGATCAAGGCGCTGTCCTGGGAGCGCAGCACTGGCTTTGCAAAGTACCAAGGCCGTCTGAACGCGAGCCTCAAGGCCTCGCCTCCAGGAAGCGAGGTCCTCTGGTTGGTGGAAGGGGCGCACGTCGTCCAAGTGGCACCCACAGGCCTCACATCAGAGTAAGCTAGGGCTTCGGGCTAGCCCGAAGGGCTAAAGGGGAATCTACAGGAAGAAGATGGAGAACTTAGGAACTTGCTAGTTAAAAAGAAAAAAAGAAAAAAAAAAATGGTTCGGGCGAGTGCCCGCTGTCCCCTTATCCTCCGCTGCCCACCCCACCCCCGCCGGCCTTTCCGGACTCCAGTCCAGGCTTTGCTCTGAGCCCGCAGCCCTGCGCAGCCCGGCCTCTGGCGAGAGCCAATCAGAGGGCGCCTCTCAGCACGTGGAGAAGAGAGACTCCAGAGCTCCGCGCCCGCAGCTCACTACACTTGTTACTGCTTGTCCTGAGCGCGGAGAGGGCGAGCTCGGGCCGCGGGCAGGGCGGGAGCCAGCAGCCGGCAAGCAAGGGAGGCAGAGAGGCACAGAGATCGCAGTAATATCCATTATAACCAGCCATCTAACCCCACTCCCCAACACACACCCATCCATCCCACCCTCCAGGAGAGGCAGCCAGCGGCCCGGCTCTCTGCGGCCAGGGAAAAAGCCCCAGCCATGAGCAATCAGTACCAGGAGGAGGGCTGCTCCGAGAGGCCCGAGTGCAAAAGTAAATCTCCAACTTTGCTCTCCTCCTACTGCATCGACAGCATCCTGGGCCGGAGGAGCCCATGCAAAATGCGGCTGCTGGGAGCCGCGCAGAGCTTGCCCGCCCCACTGGCCAGCCGCGCCGACCAGGAAAAGGCCGTGCAAGGTAAGGCTGCGCCCGCCAGGCACCTGCAAAGAGCGCTGTGCACTGGTTTGGATGCTTGATGTTCGGGAGCCAGGGGCCTGGGGTTATCAAGCTGGAGACGGAGGACAGAGAGAGAACAACTCTGAGGCCTGGTGCCTCAAAGAGGGGCAAACATCTCCCCAGGGGCTGTCTCTCCCTTCCTCTCAGCTTCCTGAAGCACAGGCCAAGCTTCGCTTTGGGGAAGGGGGGAGCTTAGATTCTCGGAATTGGTCTTTAGGTCGTTTAAATGCTCCCTTTGGTGGCCTGGGGGGTGCTCTGAAGAGGGGCGACAGGTCAGAAACAGCAGGTGCCGGGTGGACCCTTGTAACAACAACTTGAAGACAAGAACCCCTAAAGGTGTGAATAGGGGTCTCCAGGTAGAGTGAGCCTTGGTCTTTCCTCTTTGGAAGATTTCTTTATATGCGGTGTTTTCCCCACCCACCCCCCTCCGCCCTTTCTTTTTTTAATTGTACATTACTCGTGACCTTTTAAACCCAAGCTTTGCAGAAAACATCTCCCTGGGATTACCCAAATGCTCCTTATTGTATTTGAAATGTATGAAATGTGTGGCTTCTGGTTGCTATTTTTTTCTCTGCTGTGTTATTTTTAAAAATAGAGTTGAAATACTTAAAAGGTTTTTTTTTTCTAAAATTAAAAATTCCAAAACAACCGTCGTTTTGCCCCGAACGTGTTACGCTCAAGTTTCGCCTTGAGCTGCCCGCAGAAGTATCACAGGGAAAGAATTGTTGATTTCTTTTAAAATCCTAAAACCAGCGGTCCAGCCGCAGCGCCACTTGGAAGACAGGACAGATGGCGGAGAAGGGGCCGTTTAAAATAAAACTGACTTTTTCCTTTTCTTTTTTTAGCCTGCAGTGGCACCTGTGCCAGGCGCTTCCTCGAAGGGAAAGAGCGGCCTGTGCCTGTTGTACCCCCTTCTGCCCCCTCCCAGGCCTTTCCAAGCCCATTTTCTCCAGGAAGATTTTTCTTTGCCTTTCCGTGCAAGGAGCCCCCGCCCCCTCCCGCTGCGGGCTGTTGGGGCACGGCCCGCGCGCTCAGGGCCACCGGGCCGCTTCCTCGGCCCCCGCAGGGGTCGCCCACGGGCAGCGCCCCTCTCGCCGGCCTGGGCCTGCGTGGCAGAGCAGAGGGCAGAGGTCGTGCGCAAAGTTTTCAGGGTGGTGGTCATTTTTTTTTTAAGTCGTTGAATGTTTTCAGATTCTCCCCTGCCCTAAAATGGGGAGGGAAAAAAAAGGGAGAGAGAGAGCACGCGAAGGGAAAGAAAAAGAAAGGAAGAAAGGAGGAGGAGAGTGAGCGGGGAAAGCGCACAAAAAGAGAAAGGAAGGAAGGAAAGGGAGAGGAGAAAGATGAGAAAAGAAAGGGAGAGACGGGTAGAGAAGGAAAGAGAAAAAGATAAGGAAGATAAAAATGAAAGGAAGAGAAGGAAAGAAAGAGGTAAAGGAAGGAAGAAAGGAAATGAAGGGAAGAGTGGGAGAGGGAAAGAAGAGAGGAGAAGGACGGAGGAGGACAGAAGAAAAAAAAAAGAGAAGTTAAGAGAAAGGGAAAGACATAAAGAAAAAGAAACAGCCAGAAAAGTGGGGAAGGAGGAGAAGGGGGGCCAAGTCCGGAGGGGGGGGGGGGGGGGGGGGGGGGGGGGGGACGGGGACTAGGGGCCGAGAGAGCAGTGGCGGGTCGGCCTCGGGCTGCGGCTCTGGCGGGGACGCCCGGCTGGCTAGCGCGCTGACCGCTCTCCCTTGCCCGCAGGCTCCCCCAAGGGCAGCAGCGCCCCGTTCGAGGCTGAGCTGCACCTGCCGCCCAAGCTGCGGCGCCTGTACGGCC